>NC_089769.1:17194583-17292083 GCF_040412425.1 Macrobrachium rosenbergii | reverse complement strand
TATACATTACGTATATGTATATATTTATGTGTATGTATGTATATTATGTATGTATGTATGTATGTATGTATGTATGTATATATATATATATATATATATATATATATATATATATATATATATATATATATATATATATATGCCCGTATTTGTTTGCACATGTCCACTTGATACAGTGGATATTCAAGGAACATCAACATCATCATCATCATCATCATCATCAATAATCAATAGCATCATTAGTCAGTGCGTGTCAGCAGTGGTGGCACCAACTCCGGTGTCGTTTGGAAAAACCGTCGGGGACATTTTTGCAGTCGAGAGGAGATTGTTGTGACACGAGAAACACAGCGTAAAGTGAAATTAATTTTCCTCCCGGGGATCACATAGCGAATAACGATGTTAACTCAGTCACCGCCGTTATTAAGGCCTCTCTCTCTCTCTCTCTCTCTCTCTCTCTCTCTCTCTCTCTCTCTCTCGCTTTTCAATTTGTCTTTCTTTTGCTTTTTCTATTTCTTTCAATGTGTGATATTAGTTTGGGATTTTGTTCTCTCTCACTCTCTCTCTCTCTCTCTCTCTCTCTCTCTCTCTCTCTCTCTCTCTCTCTCTTTCTCTCTTCTACTCTATTTCTTTCTCTTCGTGGTATACTAGGTTTAGGATTTTATTCTCTCTCTCTCTCTCTCTTCATTTTCCAATTTGTCTATTTGTCTTTTTCTGCTTTTCTATTTCTTTCAATGTGTGATACTAGTTTAGGATTTTATTCTCTCTCTCTCTCTCGTTTCTCTATTTGTCTTTCTTCTGCCTTTTCAGTTGCTTTCAGTGTGTGATGCTAGTTTGCGATTTTATTCTTTCTCTCTCTCTCTCTCTCTCTCTGTCTCTCAGCGCAACATATTTCATAAAATGATGTACTGGATAATACTGAGTAAAGAACTATGGTATTTTTCTCAAACGTTTTAATATTAGTTTTATGAGAATAACCAATGTAAATTGGAAATATTTTGAATTTGAATTCTTAGATGTTTATTTTAAAGAATCAAATGTTTGTACTTCTTTTACGAGTGAGTAGTTTCAAGAATTTTGAATTTATTCATATTTTTAGACCTTTTCTCAGTGATACTAGTTTAGGTTGCATGCTCTAATATCTTATAAGGAGTTTCAGAATATATTTTCTCTCTCACTTGTGCTGTTTCTCTAGCGTCTTTCTTCTACTTTTCAGTTCCTTTTCTGTGATACTAGTTTAGGGTTTTAACTAAGTTATCTTTTCTTAAACGTTTTAATCTAGTTTTATGTTTCTAACCGTCTTTCTTCTAAATAAAGTTCCTTTCTGATTTTACTAGTTTAGGGTTTTCTCTCTCTCTCTCTCTCTCTCTCTCTCTCTCTCTCTCTCTCTCTCTCTCTCTCTCTCTCGTTTCTCTACTCGTCTTTCTTCTACTTTTTCAGTTCCTTTCTCTATGTGATACTAGTTTAGGGTTTTATTCTCTCTCTCTCTCTCTCTCTCTCTCTCTCTCCTGGAGTGTTTGGTCCAAAGCGTGTTGAAGGTAAAGACAATCGGAACATAAATTTTGTGAGCTTAGAGACCATAAAAACAAAACAGCTGTATTTCACAGTCCCCCTCCTCTCTCTCTCTCTCTCTCTCTCTCTCTCTCTCTCTCTCTCTCTCTCTCTCTCTCTCTCTCTCTCTCGTTTATACCTACTTGGCTCAGGGACCAAATTGCTTATAGGTTTCTGGTGGGTTTTTTGAACAGATTTTGTAAAAGGAGAAATGATGCACAAACTCAGCTTTTTTTTTTTTTTTTGGTGTTTTGTCAACATATGTGCCTCTTCCATTTATTCATTGTCTCAAATATGCATATATGCCATGTAATTTCCACTCATATCATGTCAAAAAACATATCCGTAACCCATTTCTTTTTACTTATTCCTCGCTCAAAATGTTCAATCGTTCTTCTAAAGGCTGTGAAGTCACTTAGTAAAATAAATTAATAGAAAAAATACCGAAAAGTCTTCGTTAAAGCATTCTTTTATTTTTTTTATCAAACGCTCATAGGATTGGCCGCGTGTCATAATATCGTCAGCTGTCGATTAGATTAGAGCGATATGACTTTTTAATGTGACAATGCCGTCTCATTTAAATCTCTTCGATACAAGATTATCTATCAGTGAGGTTGGGGGAGAAGGGGCGGGAGGGGAAATGGGTAATGGGGGGAGACGAGAGAAAGGGAAGGAATAGGTTAGTGGCTGTATGCGGTAGGGTAGGTTAGGTAGTAATGGCATGGATTTTTGCAAAATGGAACTTTTTTTTTTTTTTTTTTGCAAAACCTCGTAAAGAAACTCCCCTCGTTCTCGAATTCCAGGAGTTGCTCCAGAAAATGGCGCTATGAAGCAGGCACGCAGAGTTCCGCTTTGTGACGGGAATTTTTAGTGGCGGAGTATTTGTGGAAGGAACAAAGGGTTTTCTTCTTTTCATTACACCCTATAACACTCTATAGACCAGAGAGAACTGATGATGACGGGAGTGATTAATAATGCTGTTAATTGGCTCTAATTATCGGATCTGTCCTTTCCTCAAATAACAAGCGGCGGTTAATGGGCCTCCACTCGAGAATTTTAATAATCAAATCAAGCGAACTCTGCGATGGTCGGCAGTGTAGTCAGGGGGTTTCAGTGCTTTTTTCACAAACGATAATTACTACGCAATTACTTCGTCTCTCCGTTCTTACTGAAGGGGGTTAAGGGCCTTCTTTGCAGCGTCCCTTCGACCCCTAGCTGCAACCCTTTTCATTCCTTTTACTCTACCTCCGTTCATATTCTCTTTCTTCCATCTCCTTTCCACCCTATCCTAACAATTTATTCTTAGTGCGACTGCGAGGTTTTCCTCCTGTTACACCTTTCAAACCATTTTACAGTCAATTTCCATATCAGCGCTGAATGACCTCATTAATCCCAGCGCTTGGTCTTTGGCCAAAATCCTATATTCTATCTACCTATCTAACTGAAGGAGGAAGCGGAAGGTGAGGTAACAGCGCTTTTGCCCACGTAATCAGAATCAGAACAGCTCCGAAGCAATAGCTGTGAATAGCCCTGAAAAGATGAAACTATGCTTGCAACGTTAGACTACGTACGAGTTATCGAGAAGTACAGATTATAAAAGCAGAATTGGACAGTGACGCCAGTGCTCCATAGCCCTTAATTTTGGTGAATGTTAAGTTTTATATCGCCGCTGAGGAATATGTTTAAACTGCATACCTTGCCTATAAGGCACAGTAAATAAAACATTGAAGAATTTCCCAGGGCAGTCTTTACGCACATCGGATCATCTGGATCATCCGGATTAGTTTACAAAAATGAAGACTGGGAATAAAAATTCTCTCTGTTCTAAATAATATATTTGAAGGATGCATTTCGACTATGCAGAAAAAATAAATTTTTATTTGTGAGATATAACAAAACGCAACTGGGGCCGACCTTAGCGTTATCGTCAATGTTATGCATTTTTGGCCAGGGAGAGAGAGAGAGAGAGAGAGAGAGAGAGAGAGAGAGAGAGAGAGAGAGAGGTTTGGGATTCGTTCTAATTTCCTACTTAGGTTATTATTAACCTCCTTTGCATATGCATGAAAAAAATTGTATTTTTAGTGTTTATTTTTCATTCAAATCCACAGTAGCTTTTAGAGCAGTTTTATGCAATGTTAACGATAAAAAAATCTGTAACTATTCCTTTGTTCAAAATATCTACTAACACGTCATTTCCAAAAAGTTCACTTTTTTATGTTGTCCAAAGAGAATGATCAGTGTTACTTTGCTATTTTTTTCTTTTGATCAAAAAAATTGATTAAAATAGAAATGCTATGAGCAAACATATTCTTCATCACACGGAATTATTGCATGTTAATTTTTTTGCAACTTATTTTACCCGTCAGTATTTGAGGCGGTATAGTGGGCCTTTTGCATAACTTTTAAATTAAATTTTCATAGTTTATAATTAAATATTAAAACATATATTATACCCCGTGAGGTACCTGTTGCATAAAGTTGCTTACAAAATATGTTGGACTGGAATGTTTAACTGAGTTTAATGTGTTCAATGACATGTTACCCTCAATAGCAAACATATTACTGTGTATGCTTTTACATGTATATATGCATAAAAATAGTTAATATTTCCCTAATTACTATCTAAGTATTGCAAGTTTTCTTGGTGAATCTCCTGTGCAAGAGGATTAATGTTTTGCGGGTTTCAGAAGAAGTCTTACTAATTGGGCTGCTTTACGATTTTTCAGATTACGATGGCGCTGTCGTAATTACCCAGAAAACCTCCGGCTCTCGTCATCTTAAAAAGAAAGAGAAGAACCCTTGCCTCGCCTCAGAGCAGCGATCTCGAGTGTTTGTCTGAAATGAGGTCTTTCATTTGCAAAGGGAAAAATAAGTCAGCAAGTTATGAAAAATCACTTTCTTCCAGACAGAGCATATACCTGGTTGAAGCTCCGATGTTGCCTATACTTGATCGTAAAGGTGGGTAGGAATTGGCAAGAGCCAGGGAACTGTTAATCGAAGAAGATTTACAGTTATTGACGCGCGGCTAGACATGCTCGACTCAGATGGGGGATTTCAGTGAAGTGTTAAGGGTAACGGCGGCACTTTAAGATATATGACCGTCTGCCATGAACTGGAAGATGGAGAAAATAGGACGATTGCTTCAGAACTAAAACGATATTTTACGGGATACGTCGTGCGTGACAAACTAGAGAAAAAAACATGCAGTCGACTGACAAATATAATGTTTATTAAAGCTAATTACGTATGTATATGTATATATATATATATATATATATATATATATATATATATATATATATATATATATATATATATATATATATATATATATATATATATATATATATATATATATATATATATATATATATATATATCCAACAAGGAAAATGACCATTTTTCAGAATGGAGAACAAGGAAAAAATGAAAAGCTGTTGTGAATCCTGACCGGTGTCGGCTTTATTGATAAGCCATCTTAAACCCGACACCGGTCAGGATTTACAGCCTTTTTCATATCTTTCCTGTGGTGTTGGATATATAATATTACGTGTAAGAGTGATTTTAATCATATATATATGTGTGTGTGTGCGTGTTTGTCTGACTGTGTGCCTGCGCACGTGTCTGCGCGTGCGTTTTATGCCGCGCAAACTTCTGATATCGAAACTCGTAACCTTCATGGACAAGTTCTCCATTCTGAGAACTTTCAGAGGAAGTAAATGGAGAATTCTTAATCACTTAAGACTAGGTAGTTACTGATATCTTGGAGAGAATTCCTACATAAATCCACGTGCGTTACATTCGAAGACTGACTGGTCTACCGAATCCTAAAAAGGGGCGTCATATCAGCGAGTCTCGAGGTCTGGAAACTTCGGGAGTTCTGTTGACATTTCGATAAGGGTTTCTTTGACCAACAGACTTCGCTCTCGGTCCCTATCTGATGGAGATCGGACCGATAGAAGACGCTCCCTCCACATAATACATATTCATATCTGGGACAAATCGAACCCTCGGATATTCTTTCGGTTTGTACTGGTTTGCATTTATTTTGCCAATCTTTCTGTTTGGATTTATTCTGAATAGTCGTCTCGTCTTCCATATGAACCACCGTAGTAATGAAGTTATTTTAATAAATCAATAGTGTGTCTATACCGTAAAAAATGACAGTCATAAAATTAGAAAGGCGAGACGGTGATTCTAAACTCCAGGGACGTTACGTACCGTCCCGGCTCTCATACCAAGGAACCTTCATCCTGAATACCCATAATAGGACCAGTATGAGAGAGCAAGTCTAAATATGTCAGATGCAGAAAAAATATATGGATCTACATTGCATCTTATCATTATTTTGATTTGTCTTAATCTTATTTTTATACCTGTCTAAATAGAACAAAGCCTCTTCCTGAGTTGAAACAAAATTCTTGATCAGGGAATTTCCAGAGGCTTTATTTTGTTACAAGAATGCGGAAATCGTCTCGCGTAACCTTAAAAGTGCTCCGGCGAAGGCGGGAAACTGAATTATCGCCGGCCAGCACACCGATGAATATCTGGCGGCCAAGTGGGAGAATAAAGAAACATAGACGAAATTTTTATTCTTACTACTTACAAGTGGAATAACAGTCCTGATATTTTAGATTTACGAGAAGATTCGTAGCCCGAACCATTCATGCTTGACGGGGTAAAGATAAATCGTTTAGTACCAGTTAAGCCTGGTGTTAAATTTATGCTCACCTGAAAGATATTGAGGACAAGAGTACGGTTTGGTCAACGATAAACTTATTTTCAGTTTATTGATGATTTAATCATGGACGAAATTCGAGGCATAACTCTTATCAGATCACTGTATAAATCTGTACACTATATGTATATACCTGCACTGTGGACTAGTTCGAATAATTTGCTGCAATTTAAATACTGAAGTGAATCACGAATTATCATTACCTTTGCCTAGCACTTCTGAGATAGAATAGAGCCACTCGTCCTGCTGAGTGAGAGGCGAATGTTATAGTTCAGAGACAAAGAATTAAAAGAGAAAATTCGGACTCAGTGACAAAAAAAAAAAAAAAATTCTTCCCCATTACTCGGGTCCTTGTGAAAAACGTCAAGTAAAAAGTTCTAGTACTCAGGGGTGAGGACACATCAGATCTTGAAACCTGAAAGCAAAAAAGTCTTTTTCAATCTTTGAGAAGACATTTCAAACACAAACAAACAAACAAACAAAGAACGCGAAGGAGCTCACGTCCTCATCCTCTCGTTCAAAGTTTAAGGACTTGATGAACCATTGACCGGGAGATGGCCGAAGCTCTCTCAAGATGGCTGATGCCTTGATGAAGACACTCAGGCCTTACGTAAAGCTCTGGGTCAAGCTAATGGTTCACACGCGCTCACACATTCATGAGAGAGAGAGAGAGAGAGAGAGAGAGAGAGAGAGAGAGAGAGAGAGAGAAAGAGAACGGAATATATGTATATATATAATATATATATATATATATATATATATATATATATATATATATATATATATATATATATATATATATATATATATACACACATAATGCGTGCGTGTGTATTAGGCCACAAGTACCCCTTCAGATTGAATCCTCTTACACCCAAAGGGAACTGTATGATAAGGGTATCCACCTGGGGCAGGATTCGTACCCATTTGGCCCGAATCCTGACCAAGGAGCAAGTCCCATCATGTAGCTTCCTTCGGATTAAATTATTCCTAAGAAGAAGTTAATTTAATATTAATGGATATCTGTGACCTAACGTTATCAGTACATAAACACACACATATATACCTACATATATGTATATATATATATATATATATATATATATATATATATATATATATATACAGTATATATATATATATATATATATATATATATATATAATATATATATATATATATAAATTATATATATATATATATATATATATATATATATATATATATATATATATATGAAAATAAGAAGGCCCATAAAACACTATTTAAACGTTGAAACCATATATTTACTTGTTTCTGTGCCCCTGTTCATAGAATATGGACAGGTGGAAAGTTACAATGGTATATATACAAAAACATGAATGACATTCATTATATATATATATATATATATATATATATATATATATATATATATATATATATATATATATATATATATGCGTGCGTGTGTGTGTGTGTCTGAATGAGAGAGAGGAGAGAGAACAAAAGTTAAGATAAAATAATGATCAAAGTTAAAATGGAAATTTCAGCCAAAGTCGATAGACTGACGGTAAGAAACAGAAAATGACTGACTAATAGACTGAATGGATATGAAAATTAACAGAAAACTGGACACCTTCCCGATAACGTATTACTGTAGTCTATAAACTATTGTTAGCTGAATGAGCACAGTTTTGTTATCTTTTTATCCTTTGACGTGAAAAACAAAATTTTATGAATGACAGGTCTGAAGGAAACTGAATAAGAGTATAATCAACTAAATAGCCTGCCTGCGTAAAAGTTTAATGCATTTGCGTAATAACGCAAGTTCTTGTTTGAGCACACTGTGTTTTACCAACATCTCTCTCTCTCTCTCTCTCGTTATCAGTACAATTATTATACTCGTATGACTAGACTATTTTGTCTGTTTAATTTTTGCTAAATTATTCGCTACAAAATATCTGAATATCTTAAAAAAACAGACATCTCTCTCTCTCTCTCTCGTTATCAGTATAATTATTATACTCGTATGACTAGACCATTTTGTCTGCTTAATTTTTGTTAAATTATTCACTACAAAATATCTGAATATCTTAAACAGACATCTCTCTCTCTCTCTCTCTCTAGGCAGCCATTTTAGAAAGTTCATTAATGAACTTCTAATTTTCTGCATGAAAGTATCTCTCCTTAATTGGAATTTCATCCTCATAGCACAAAGTTGGCTGTAGTAACATGGATTAATTTTCACATAAATATTTATTAGGCTAAATCCACATTATTTTCAGTCTTCGTTTTACATTTTTATTCATTTAGCATAAACTTTAACATCTTTTTTCAATCATTATGCACACACACATATACTCTCTCTCTCTCTCTCTCTCTCTCTCTCTCTCTCTCTCTCTCTCTCTCTATATATATATATATATATATATATATATATATATATATATATATATATATATATATATATATATATATATATATATATAAATAAATATATATATATATACATATATATATATATAAACACACACATATATATATATAATGTGTATGTTTTGTGTGTGTTTATGCATGTATATACATTTCAAATTTTCATACTGAGAAAACTCTCCGTATACTATTCTTCTCGCTTAGGGTTGAACCAAAGGCCTTGCCTCCGACGGAAGTGACCCAGATCTTACTCCTAACTTGGATTTTCCTCACCTCCACCTCAAGTAGGCGACTTTTACTTTCCTATAGACATTAGTTCGATGATTGTCCTTGAGAGGTTTCTCAAGAGCGTACCGCCCATATTATCTTGGTCTCGCTGTACACATCAGGTGTCGTTCGGTCATAAAATGTGTATTTGGAGGTTACACTCGGAGCACATTTTGAATAATAATAATAATAATAATAATAATAATAATAATATTAATAATAATAATAATAACAACGTTTCTTCTTCCTTTTCATTTTATTCTCGGGAATGATAGCATCTTCTGGCATCTTTCCAGTTTCTTCTCTACAGTATTAGTAAAAACTACTTTTCTTTCTCACTTGATATACCAGTAACTATAGTAGTTCCGTAGTAATGATTTGTCAACAGCTTTTGTTTTTATTTCTTTAGTTCCTTTTTTGGATGAAAGCTACTGTAAAGTCGGATTTTATTATTCTTGGGTGCTTCATTAAAAGCAAGAGCCCGCATAAGGCAACTGAATGTAAAGTTGTAAACAATTAGATTAATTGGTATTTTGTATTTTTAATCACAACGTCTTGAAAGGAATTTTTTATTGAGCTTATGATTTCCGACGCACTATTGGTTTAAGAGCCTATTATAAAACTTCTTGTTTAATTTGAATATGGAATAACAACTGCCTGCTTCCTTTAAATTTGTTAGTTGATGTTGCATCCAAAGCAAAAGTGTTTATTGAAATTAAAAACTGTGATTAAACTGATGTTGCATCTAAAAAGAAAATGTTTAATGAAACTGGAAACTAATTTGGTATTGGTTTCAAAATTATGTAGTATGTCCCTTGAAGAATTTTTTTTTTTTTTTTTTGAGCTACCAGAGACATTGGTAGTGTATCCGTAGCAGTAATGAACAGCGGGAGAGGCAGTAATTGTGAGAGCGTCAGAGCTTCATGCAAAATCAACGATCAAAGAGCAGGGGATGCGAAATGGCAGCAAGAGCGGGTGCGCCTCAGAGCTGCATTTAGTGCTTCATGCAAAATTACAGATCAAAGGAAAGGAGAAGCGAAACGGACGCCGCCCAGCTCCGCCGCCGCGCACTCATCACATAGGCACCAAACGCATACAGGTCTGAGACGCGTCAGCATCGCCACGTGACCGAACGTGTGCTGTTCCTGGTTGGTTAGTCCCTGCGCCTAATCTCCCGGAGAAACAGATGACCTCGCTGCGTGGAGGGTCCTTTCCGGCCTCTCCTGCAGCCTCCCCCAGCAGCCTTTCATTGTCTCCAGAGGGGCATTGTCACTCTCACACACTCTCTCTCTCTCTCTCCTCAATGGAAGGCAAAGAGAGAGAGACGAGGAGGAAGAGAAGGAAGGAAGGAAGGAGGGCGCTCGATAATTAAATGGTGTCATGTCTTCAGCGATTTAAGGGCGACTTTTGTGAAGTCTCCCGGGTGCAAATTGGGAGATCTCATGACGCGGGGAGCTGGATAAATGAAGGCCGGCCGAGCGTGAAATCCCCGCGAGGAAAGCAAATGGATATCTGGTTGCATGAGTGTGTGTGTGTGTGTATATATATATATATATATATATATATATATATATATATATATATATATATATATATATATATATATATATATATATATATATATATATATATAACTATGAAATACTTTCTGTTAAAACAGAAATCCGTTTAATAAAAGGACACCTTTTTGGTGTTTTTATGGTCTCCTTTTATTTATATATATATATATATATATATATATATATATATATATATATATATATATATATATATATATATATATATATATATATATATGTGTGTGTGTGTGTGTGTGTGTGTGTAGGCTATAATTGTGTTTAACACATCATAATTTTAAAAAAGTATTATACGTGTTTAATCATATAATCAACATATTTACGCCAGTGACCCCTGTAGCTGTGACGCTATATAACCAATATTTCCAGAAGTTACGCAAGTGCTTAACAATGAGTGATGTCATCAAAATCGGTTGAACTATTGAGCTCAGCAGTTCAACATTCAGCGCTCACTTCTTCATTATCAGTCTTGTACAATGTGCAACAAAATATGGTGACAGTCCTTATTATTATTATTATATTTAGAAGATGAACACTATTCACATGGCATAAACCCACAGGGTCCATTGAGATGAATTTCAAGCTTCCGAAGAAAAGGGTGTTCATTTGAAGGAGGTAACAGAAGGTAATAGCAAACACAGAAAGAAGAGATCAGTTATTAGACATTAGCCTATCGTTCTAAGTGTACTAACTGAAAACTGAGGCATTTTCTTTGCTTTTTTTTTTTTTTAGAAAATGCAATCTATCCTGTCGAAAAGTGCTATGAATCATCATGTTCAAATATATAATTCAAGTCACTGTAAGAAAGGTCACGAATTTCGATTTCACTTACAAACATTTATAACTGAATTTTCCAAAGCATTTTGCTATGCAAAATTTTCTGTCACTAAAATTTATTATTTATCTTAATTGAATAAGAAGCTTACTGGCATAAATAATTTATACCCAACTTAAAGTAACATTTATAATAAATAGAGTCATTCTGAATTCTTTTTACGTAAACAAAAGCACCTTGTGTTGAATGGCACTTCCGTAAAATGTTCAGTTATTGTTCCTCTAACCGACACTTTGGTCCACACTTGCCAACTATCAAAATAGATCACCTGAGAGTATTTAAACAAATGAATAAGGTTCTTTCTGTCTTCATTGCTTTTAATTTTGCCACTTGTACAAAAAATTAGAATTCCTGTCAGCTCGCAAGGTTTAACTGGAAATATCATTTTATGCTGTTACGCATTGATTTACCAGGCTACGGGAAATAACGAGTGTATTTAGGCCCATTGTTTCAGTTCACATTTATCTTCTGCATCCGTCATCATAGTAAAGCAATATATTTCTTCAGTCGTATTTATCTCAAGGCGATAAAAGGGAGACGGGCAACTTTATATTTGCAATTTACTTTTCGCACACGGCTAATTGTTTTTCCACACCAGAATTGAAGATCCAGTCAGGCGAAAAATTAACTGAGCGACTTAAATGGCGCGTGAACTCTGGTAAAGAGGGAGAACTCTGTGGACTGTGAAGGCTTCCCAGAGGCATTTCGTCATCTCAGTGTTTTAATCCACTAGATCTGGATTTTGCTCATCGGTGATAAAACAGATCTGGTGGGATGAAAGAAGCTATATATATACATATATATATATATATATATATATATATATATATATATATATATATATATATATATATATATATATATAAAACTAGCATATTTTAGTTTACTGGCTAAATGATATCGACAGGTGGCAGCACTGATTACCCGATGATTTCTTGTGTTGAAAATTCTTGCTAGATTTTTCAATAAGCGATAAAAAAGTATCCTATAATGTTGAAGCTTAGTGTTCAAAACATAAGACCTGTTAAAATAAGATTAAAAAGTTCCTTAACTTAAAACAGACCTCAGTTTAATTCTACCTGGACCGCTGTTAAATCAGTCCGTTTTCTAGTATCAGTGAGCGTCTTGCTGCTAGATTTTTACTAAAGAACTCGTTAAGGTAACTCATTCTTTTAAGAGTAATGTTCTATAAGAATGGCAACCTTGATCTTTAGATAGTCAATGCTTGAAAAAGAGACAAAACAAAAATAAAGATGAAAAGGAAGGCTGGCGTTTAATCCGGAAGGAGACGGTAGAAACAGAGGCAGGAAGACGTTTCCAAAGCGTGGCAGTAGAAGGAGAGAAACAGTCACTGAACCGCTCCGTCCGAAGAGGCATGTTATGAATTGTTCCTTGACCTCCGATGAACAGTGAAAGGGGTTAATATAGCTATTATCATCGACGTTACTCAGTACAGTGGAACAAGGACTGAGTAACCTTCACTGAGTGAAGCACCTTGAAGTGAAGAAAAAATTTTTTATTAAGGAATAAGCCAAACAAAATTCAGATAACAAATGATAAATAAAAAAAAATATGGCAATGAAAGTCATTTTCTCTCATAACAAAACAAAATCATTCAATTTACCATTTTCCTCAATGTTTGTGCAGCTACCTAGATAAAAGAGAACCTTTCCAAACTAATCCATAGTTTTAACAACTTTGGACTGAAGTTGCTAAGCCTTCTCTTTATGTATATGTATATGGAACTACTCTAAACACTCATTCAAACTTTTTCAAGTTTAGAATAGGCCTAATCTCCATTTTGACTTAATTCAGAGAGGATGAACGTTCGAGTTATTTCCCGTCTTCCTCTGTTTCTTCTTCTTCTTCTTCTTGCAAATCAATAGTATCACTTATAGACTTATAGATTTTCTTATTTGGTTGTGTTTTTATTTTTTTTACTATGTTCAGGCGTTGTGTCCTTGATTATCTATTTAGTTTAATTCATATTTGTTTGTAAATCACAATTTCTTTTTATGTTCTTTATTATTTCACTAAACTCGAAAATAACCCCTCCATACTTCTCGAAGCTTGCTTGAGCAGCTGATGTTGCTTATGCTTGTTAACTACGAATAATAATAATTATAATAATGCAACACATTCAGCAGCACAGTAGTTACACCCTGCATTTTCGTTCTCCTCAAGACGCTTGTTCAGTTTCTCATTTTCTTAAGTATCTTTCGTTGCCTTCGACTTGGACTACGACGCTCACTTAACTCTGCTTTGCTTCTGTTTAGTTCAAAGTGGAGGTACCCCTAAGCCAATCAATAAATTCCCTGTAATGCTAGCATTTGCTTTTTTCCATAATTCTGATCGTTCTCTCAAATAACATCACATTCTCCCCCCACGTCTCTGCTCTTAAAAGTATTATTTTAATAATATGCATATATTATCAAGGAGCAAGTTAAACCGACCATAAAGTTCCCAGGCAAGTTTACCCACATTTTGCAAACTTTCCTGCGCCTTAATACTCTTAATCCAGAGTCAATCCTATGCTTACCAGTCATCCTGATAAAATCAAGAATTTAGAAAAAAAAAGACTTTACATATAATTAGGAAAGCTGTATCGCTCGCACGGTTCAAGTACACACAGTGATGCGAGTCTCAAACATTCAAAACGCCAGAATGTTTCGGCAACTTAATGAATCAGGCGTGGGAATTAACACACCAAAAGTGGTTCTCTGTATTCATGCATGCATTAAAGTGTTTATTTATTTATTTATTTATTTATTTATTTATTTATTTATTTATTTATTTATTTATTTATTTATTTATGGCTGTTTCTTGGCTTTTCGTTAATGGGGATATAGAAAATAATCCTTTTTTGCATTTGGTCAGTCTATTCTATGAAAGCTTGCTTAGCAAGTTTATAACATTTATGGCTTCTCTAATAATAATAATAATAATAATAATAATAATAATAATAATAATAATAATAAATGACCCCGTAAGGTGTCAATGCCGTCAGTGCACCTTACGTGATGCGCTGTATGCCTGTATAGCTACACCCTGTTTTTACCATTTTACTTTACCTCCATCCCCGCTTCCTTTCTTAAAATCTTGCTCACCAACCTTTCTTAGTACAACTGTGGGTTTTTCTTCTGGTTCCACCTTTACATCCTAGTGCTTCATCTTTATGTTCTGAATCTTTTTATCTTGCTATCCAACCACTCCAACGCCCTCTTAAACTCTGAATGGCCAAAGTACGTCAGTGTAGGCTTAACAGCCTAAATTAACAACTAAGAAATGAGTATGGTCATCTTTTAATTTTATAAGCACCATAAAGTGCCCTAATGTATTGAACTTAATATATGGACTGAGTCTATAAACAGATAAATAAACAGATAAATGCTGTCCTATCATAGTCGTCCTGACAGGTACAGACTGTTGGGGTTCCTCCCTCATGAGGGGTATTTCGGGTCCCACGCCTTCTAGCGATCCAATATCTGGGATGAAATTCATTAACTACGATTTGCGGCTCCTGGCGATGCCGAATATTACCACTCTCAGGTTTTATACCAAGCCTTATTCAAATTTCTTTTTTGAGAATAAATACACGGTAAGACTTTATATAATATTGGTTCTACGTTTACGCAACATTAAAACATACTCAGAATATTTTATATGAAATATGTTTCGTCTCCGAAAAGCCCGTAGCATTTTCGTCTTACTTCTAGGCGTAATTGCATATAAAGAAATCGTTCTATCCGCTCAAACCTCATCCGGAAACAGATGGGAAATCCCTGTGACCTGTTCGTATTATTTTGTGAGTCAGGATATCGTAACAACTTTATGAACACTACCCTCGCCTGTTATTAGCAGGATCCATGGCGGTGGAGCCATAAAGTCTAACTAATGTCCACATATACAGACCATATATATGGGCTTAGGTTGTACCGTTACTGCATTTTGGTTATACTGCTCCTTAGGTAACTACAACCCGTGCAGTCAAGAGTTAATGTGTATTATGAATATTACTCAACTCATAATTAATTTTAACATTCTATTTTATTGACAGGTAAATTATGCAGTTTGCAGTTCAAAAGAAATAAAAATATATTTTTAAAATGCTTCAGTATCCTTAAGATAACCCATCGGCTGTAAAAACATCGACTGTAACAATTTATGATATAGGCCTAACAAGACAGCTGCGTGATAATACCATTAACCAAATTTCTAAACTATTAAAATTAAGCCACTTTCATCCATATGTTGCATACCAACTACCAAGCTACGTTTTAAATTCCCGAACACCGGGTAGATGAAGGCACAAAGTACACAGTTAATTTTGATGTTTTTGTTGTTCGAAGGTTAGTTTCGTCGATCTTTTGACATTGATCTTTACGAGACAGTTCGATGGTGTGGTGAACATTGCACATTTATGTAATTTGTTCACTCTTCTTATTCACTATATCTTTGCTGTCGTATAGTATTTGTTCGAGATTATATAAGAGCTAGATTGGATGGCTTGTTGGTAAACCTAAACTACCCAGTCACCTGGCGACTTGTGAAAATCGGTAGAAATCTACTGATATTTGTTGTGGAGTGTGAACTGTACTGTTAGTGTTGGCGTAGGTTTTGTTCAGTGAACATAGTGCCGTCGCTTATTATTGAATTTTTATGTTAAGACGTTCGTCCGCTTTTGCTTACTCGGCTTTCAGTCTCCTGTAAACAGGTAAGTAACAAAATTAGAGTTTATACTTCATTTTATGCCTCCAACAAGCAATGTGTGCTTTCAACCTTGCCTACAAGTTTGAAGAGATTCATTGTATCGGTTAGAAAAATATAGGCTAACCTAGTCGATTTTTAAATCTTATAAACAGGTATCAGTTAAATGTTTTCAGTTGTCTGCATATTTGCTCAATAGTTTGGTATACATTCAATTTGTATACGTTGATGCACATGGCATGTTTTAAACGGAAGACATTCTTTGTTCTTAAATTTTTTCGTACTAGGCCTAATGTGAATACGACCACATTACGTTTGCCATGTTCTGAGTTTTCCGTAGTGTTTTTATAACATACTTTCCGTATGTTAGCCTGTTGTACATTTTCGTATGTGAGGCTGTTATACTGTTTCTTCTGATTAAATTCCCTGACAGTAGAATGTTTGTGAAAATCGAACAAGGAAAATGGCTCAAGTTGGACTTGTAGTAACAGTTCTAACAATCCTCTCATACCATTAATTTAAACTAATGTGGAACCCCCTGCCTTCCTCTTTGTTTCCCTAATCCTTTAATCATTTTCTCCCGCCGAAAATGATGTGTTCTTAAACCGCTGGAGGTCGTTATCGGATACATATCTGAAATTACCTTTCAGATGTAAATTGCCGGGATTACTTGCTCTTAGTATCAGTTTAATATCATGACAAGGTAAGGTTTTACTTTGGTTTCTGACGTCCGTTTCGTTAGCAAAGGACCTGACCGACGACACCTAACCTAACCTAACCTAATAGGATACTAAGCCCCTACTGCATAACATTAGTTTTTAAACATTCCATGAACAGAACTTTCCCTAATTTCACTTGCTGTGTGTTTTCCCCCCACCTAAACCCCCCCCCCTTTCCCACTGTGGCCCCCCTAATTGATGGATATAAGGTTGGGGTTCACTGTCTCTAAAAGTAATAATTTGCTAATAAAACGAATATTAGAAGCGTTCAAAGCTCTCAATGAAACTTTGGAAAATAATATTTTCAAGCCCAAAATGCAATAATGGCGTAAAGTAAAATAATGCCCTTGATAAATAGGAAAAGGTATCACGGGAGGATTTTGAGATAAATAGGAAAAGGTATCACGGGAGGATTTTGAGGTCTTATTCCTGTGTTAAAGTAGGAACAGTGATAGTAAAGTCCAACCATCCGAAAATGTTTGGACCCGAGGATGATTTGTCATCTAACACCTTGAAGGAGGTTTGTCACATTAATTCCCTGGGGCGGAACTGAGGAATTAGCCCTAACCCCACCTACCTTCATCCGTTTTCTTTTCCTTTTCGAACCTCTCTCTCTCTCTCTCTCTCTCTCTCTCTCTCTCTCTCTCTCTCTCTCTCTCTCTCTCTCTCTCTCTCTCTCTCGTCGTTTTCTGTTCTTTAGTTTTTTTTTTTAGACCGATATTAATGAAAAAATCCAGCAAGGAGGTAAGCGATTCGCCAAAATCCAATAAATAAATATCAGTCCAGTATCACAGAATATTGTGAAAAGCAGCGTCACCTTAAATCGATCCCCTTTGTTACGACTTGAGACGTCGCGAAAGAGGAAATTAGAGGCGTGCTCTACCATGTCAAATACAACAGATCAGAGATGTTTTAAACAAGACACATTTGATTAGTAAGGTTTTTGCCTGAAAACTGGCGTGGAAATATTTGAATTATTTTAAGTTTTATGATGTTGTTATTAAAGAAAGTTTAATCCAGCCTTGGTATATATATGCTTTGAAGATTTATATTGTTGTGCGATTGCTCAAGATAGACTGTATAAATATTATGCAATACTAGACTCGCCTTCAGTTCACGAGCGTATGTACTACGTTGCAAAGGGTGTTTGAAAGGAAGAGTTTTAACTTGTAAATAACATATTTAATCTCTTGGCTATGCTTTTATTTGATTTAAAAATTCCCACATTCGGCTAGTTAATCAAAATCGATCTTTTTAAAATGTAGATTATTATTATGTACCACTGGTATTAGTTACATTGTGCAAAGGTTGCATCCTCATGTAACTCCTCAAAACTTTGAGGTTTGAGCTAAGTAAATAAAAAAAAATATTTAGACGAAAGCGTTATCTATTTTTCTTAGTCACCTTTAAGTCAAGGTCTTTGCGATTTAAATTTATTATTATTTCAGAAAACTATGAATAGCCTTATGCCGAAGACAGTCGAAAAAGTATGAGATGCAGCAAATATCTTAAGGCGTTTTTGATGTTATGCTTTTACGAGACTGACATGTTTTAATCGGGGTTCGAATGGTTACAGTCAGTTAAAAGAAAGTAGTGAACATCGATTTTCCAGAGAAAGGAAAATATATGTCCGAATTTACATGTGATCTGAAACATAATCAGTGGGTAGCATCAAGAACATTTATAAAAATCTCATTTCCCAAACTTATTTCATCTGTGTAGTTTTAATAAGTTTGTGGTATTTAAGATATGGAAGGAAGTTGTCCAGAAGAAGCTACATTAAAAAGGCGGGATGGGTAGAGTTATCGCCGAGGAGCTGTTAGGGTAATTTCGGATCCGCGGTGGATATTACTTGGCGTCTGTCCAGACTCGGTTCTAGATTGTAGACACTGATTTCGTCAGCCACACTTCCTTTTCTTCTTCTTCAACTTCTTTTTGTAGACAGTGTTATATGAACTATTCTCGTATATAAAGACATTAAATTTATTTTTTACAGTGTTTCATCTTCATGCGTACAAAATGCCTCTTGATTTTTCCGATGAAGATAACGACTGTGCTATTCATTTTACGTATATGTAAACTTATTTTGGTTCTTGCCTCGCTTAGTTTTTGTATTATAACTACAATCCCAAACCTTGAAAACAAAATGTGTACACGAAACTAACATAAAAGTATACACGCATAATCGGATAGGCATCTTTGTGCGCAAACTTGAGAATCAGCACACAAATGATGAAAAAATTTATATACTGTAACTTTTCATCTGTTTGAAAAACATGAGGCTTGTCGGTCGGAACTGAGGAATTATTCATTGTTTATCTTGGATAAGCTTCACTTCTGTGAAAGGAAACTTGTTCGTCCTCTGATAAGTTTGCACGTATTGTTTCTTTCATTTCATAATATTTGAGTTTGAATTAGCAGCATTTTTAGTGAAAATAACTACATGAATTAAGAATATTTATTCAATAAATGTCCAGAAGTGAGATTTAAAAAAATGAGTGAACCATAGCGTTATAACTAAATGATGTTTCGACACGCAACTTTCATTGCCTTAATCTTCACAACAGTTTATATATATATATATATATATATATATATATATATATATATATATATATATATATATATATATATATATATATATTACCGAAGCCTTTACTACCTCAGCCAGTGCGTGTAGCTATTCTGCCCAGAGCCGTATATAGAGCAATAGGATCCATATTCTGTGGTGTGGCGATGCCATCCTTCCCAGTACCAGGAGTGTTCCATTCCATACTCTGAAATTAGGAACAGCCTTCCCACCAATATGGTGACAGTTGATGCTCGGCCAGTGATTTCCAGAGTGCTTAGTGCTATTTCTAAGCGTCCCGTCCCTCTAGTGTAATGTTTCTCATATATCATGTTGCTGCATATTTGTTTATATATTTTGATATAGTCGTATAGTTATATATTTTTATTTCACTTGTTTTTACTTTGCAAATCGCTCTAATTTCCTGTTGTCACACATGGGAATTGTATTTAATGGGGTTTTCCTTAGGAAGCCAGTGACCTTTGTAGTGAGCTGTAATAACAGTATTTCTAGGTAATAATAGTATTGTTAAGTTATAGTATTTTTACCTAAGAAAATGTGCACATTGACTCTAGGCATGTTTCCTAGCCTCCTTTCCTCACAAATTAAAGATCCACTGTTAAAATAGTCATTCGCAACATGTATGTATGTATGTATATATATATATATATATATATATATATATATATATATATATATATATATATATATATATAGTTATATATATGTGTGTGTGTGTGTGTGTGTGTGTGTGTGTGTGTGTGTGTGTGTGTGTAGGAAGCTTTGCCACTTATACACAACTGATATTTTTGTACTCACAGGTATTAATTCATAGTTATTACGTAATATCGTATTGACTATACTTTGGGAATAACTTAGACCCAAGAAAATTTGTAATTGGTAGGTGTATCTACCCGGCTTGGATCCGAGTTTGGGGCTTTGGTCTAGATAAAGTGATAAACGGTCGACTTGACCATTGTCAAATACATGTGCACACATATATATATATATATATATATATATATATATATATATATATATATATATATATATCAGGGGACTGGCGATGGTTGAAAAATTACCTACCAATGTTTCAGTTGTAAGGTTGTCTAGGTAAGTTGAACATGTCAAGAGGAACAATTAGATTAGCGAGCGTATGTGGTAAAGGACGGTAAAAGAATGGAAAGTGAATTCTTTTGACAAACGGCGGGCTTCATGCTTTGCTGGCTCTGGAAAATACGAAGGGTTGCAATGATTGTTGTACTAGTTGTTGTAAATGCAAAGGTCTATTGGTATGAAGTTCCGATAATAAATGAGGATGGTGAAAATCACCGCAGTAATTTCCTCTAATTGACATTGTCGATTAGACGAAAGTACCAGCTCCAATCAAGGTTTCCAGCTGTCCTTTCGTGGCTATATACACTATATATATATTATATTTATATACATACACACGTGTTTATATATGAATTATATATTATATATACACATATACACGTGTGTGTATATATGAATTATATATTATACGCATATATATGTGTGTATGGATATGTGTGTGCGTGGTCTTTGAAAATCTGACAAAAATGGCGCAACGTTAGTTGTATTCAGCGACAAAATACGAAATTGGTGAAGACAATAAGAAACCCAGAGCAATGCTACAGCTTGACTCCTCGTCCCCACGCTCCTTGTTCCAGAATACGCACGAGAGAGAGAGAGAGAGAGAGAGAGAGAGAGAGAGAGAGAGAGAGAGAGAGAGAGAGAGAGAGAAGCAGCAGCCACCCTCATGGATTAACGCAAAATCTTTTCCCCTGACCCGCTACAACGCCCAGACAGACAGGCATCTAAAAGCAAGATACAAGCTCCGACGCTTTGTTTCTTTCCGAATACTTCTGAAGCGAACGAAAGCCAGTTTCATGATTGCCCAGCGATTCACAAAATATGTATAAAAGAGAAATGTTGGACTGTGCTGAACGCCTCTGTTCTTCCTCTATTGATTTCTGTTATTCAGATCAAAGGAAATATCTGGTTGGTTGGATCACATGACCGCGTCCCAAACAAATTCGAAAAAAAAAAAATCCGTGTGTTTAACGCAGGGGTTATTGTATGCACCCACGAGTCACACATGCTCGCAGACAGTATTATATATATATATATATATATATATATATATATATTTATATATATATATATATATATATATATATATATATATATATATATATATATATATATATATATTATATATATATTATAAAGTACGCAGTCAAGATAGGTCTACTGATTATTTAAGGTCATGTAGGCTAAACAAGTGAATGTGCTGCTGAAATGCAGTATATAAAAGAAAATGATTAAGAATGCAACAATTATGTTTATGAATAGAAAATCTTGCCTTATTTTCAACTTTTTTTTATTATTAAAGAAGATAGTGACTTTCGGACATGCTTTCGACATTGAAGTGATTAAAATAATGAATATTAGTTATGTCATTGTTGTTAAAAGTAATATTCCCTGCAAGTAGTACTAAGAGCACAGCGGTATTGCTACTTTTGCCATTCAAAAGTGACAAACATAATGGGAGGTCATTAAGTTCACATTTCAGTGTCTATTATACGCATTTTTACGAGTGCATTATGTAACTTGGTATAGCCCAGCCTGACTCTAGAAAAATGCCGAGCGCGAGAGAGAGAGAGAGAGAGAGAGAGAGAGAGAGAGAGAGAGAGAGAGAGAGAGAGAGAGAGAGAGAGAGAGAGAGAAAATTAATGACATGTCAGACACACTGACAACAACTGCGAAAATCTCTTTTTCTCTCTCCTTCTTTCCCATTTTGCTCAAAGTTGAAGCCAAAAACGTTTTGGGTTATGTGCGAGAGTCGTGGGCAAAGGGGGCGTTTTTGGTTGTCAAACATTTTCCAATATTTGCCGTTTATATAAAAATGTAGACAGTCATCGGGAAAAGAACTTACAGTGGAATATGTATTTAGTAATAAGATTGAGTAAGTCTCATTTTTAAGTCTACAGTACATCAAATAAACAAGCGTTCGTTTTCTAAACAAGTATGTTAGCGTGCTGTCACGGTCCCCAATATTGCAGAAGGCTAAAATCAAGGCATAGAGTGTGGTTTTATTTTGTCATGTGTTCAAGACTGTCGCTTTCTGTGACACAGTAACGAGCAGGACTCATGGATAATCAATATTTTCAACCACCCAAAGCCCTTCTGTCTACCACTGAAGGCGGGAACTCTACTGTTCCAGCAGTTTCGTAATCCGTGGATGTGACCATCTGTCTGGATTCAAATCTGCCAGAAACGTTTGCAGGGGCGTCGTATCCTTTTAGTTTGATGAGCCTGAGGACTGAGGCGGATTTAGAGGGAGATGCGTATGAGATAAAAAGGATAGATCGGGAGAAGCGCTTCTGGTGAAAGATGCTGAAAGTCAAAGAAGCGGGATTTCCAAACGTTTGGGGCTTGCGCTGACAAGGCCTTTCTGTGGGTATTGATCCCACTGAGTACCTCCTCTCTCTCTCTCTCTCTCTCTCTCTCTCTCTCTCTCTCTCTCTCTCTCTCTCTCTCTAGGTGCGTGCGCGATCTCGCTCAGAAATTCTGAATTCCTACGTGTTCTCTAAGAAGCAGTTTAACAGAACAACGTTTAAAGTAAAATTGGAACATTTTCACGTACTATTAGTCAGTAGAAGCTCACCACAACCGTCATCGGTTACCGATTGACAAGGAGAAAAGCTAATCGCTCCGATTTCGAGGGAGCAGCCAATCGTTGACTTCATGACTTATTTATCCCAAATACAAGCACCAGGACATCGAAAGTGATTCTCAGTCCAGTTGTTTATTAACCAACGTTTCATGAAAAGAAATAGTCTTAAAGAGAGCAATACTTTTTTTCAGATAACTTAGCCATGGTTTAGATTCCAACATCTGAGTATTTGGTCTACTTTAAAACTAGAATCCCCAAGCAATTTCCCTGAGTTTCAAATACGTAATTATTCAATTTTCTGTTGAGATGGTTTGCTTGGTTTTAATACTCAAATTAACACATTTCTCAGAGAAAAGTGGTAGTTTAAAAACGAATGAAAATTTAATGAATATCTTATTGTGAAGATCATAGATAATCAACATCGAGCAACATGTATCTGGATGTTAAGTGAAATGAGAATCATCAAAAACTGTGTAGCAGACGACAGTTTTGGCGCCATAATCTTCATGAAGATATTACACCCGCCTTGTTCAGAGCTGGATAATTATGGGCCTGTAATAACCATTTCCCGTAACGTTTGCATTGTTCTAAAACCCAGTGTATCCTTTAATTATTGAAGAGAGTTTACGAGGATTTAAGTTGCTCTGGGATATATTAAAATGAACACGCAAACGTAAACGGTCGCCTAAAACAACCAATAGACTTGTAACATGATGACTATAATTATTATTCCTCAGGTAGGACTATTGGAATCTTGCCTCTTATCGCCAGGATCCGTTACGCCCCCCACCTCTTTCCCTTCCCCAACTCCCTCTCCCTCTCTCTCTCTCTCTCTCATGGATCTGATCTGGCAAGAGTTAGCGCCTGTGTGAAACTTGTGTGACACGGTCAGAACGAAGGCATCTTCACCAATGTAGATAAACTGCTGCCTGGTTCCAGGAACCTCCGCCTCCTCATTTTTTAATCAGCTATCCTCTTGCTAACGTTTGGACGTTTGTTTTTCTTCTGGATACCTTTTAAGACTAAAGAAAGAAATAATGTACTCGGTTATCTGGTTAATTCGTTATTATTCATCCTTTTTTTGTGTCACTGTTCTGTTCTCTTTTGTTTCTCATACGAGGTGTTCGATTCTGTGGAAGCTTTTAAGACAAGTTCATTGCCTTTTGAGCTGGAATAATAATGATAATAATAAACTCGCCAGTTTGTATTGTGTTTATGTAGTCGGTTGTTTTCTAAAATTCAAAATCATTATGTTAATTTCATTTCCCAAAGGGTTGGCTGGTTTTATATTTCTTACGGACATATTTTTATTCCGTTAATTTTCGGTTTGAAACATGTCTTCTGATATTTAAATAGCACCGACATTTAATGGTGGCATGAAATATGAGTAAAAGCTAATGTAAGGTAAAGGACTATTTTTTGTATACAACACAGTTCTGATATTTTAACTCTCGACGAGGTAATCTCAGTCTTCAGGTAAAGTTCTTCCTATATCTCTCTGTCTTGCGCTTTTATTGACAGTGGCCATCTTTTATATGTGTGTTGTTTTTTTAGATGGGATATTGGCTCATTGTTACTCCTCACTAAGGAGTCGGTGACAACAGTTTGCGGGAAATGGATGTCTGTGAGGTCTTGATTACTATAAATAAGAGATTTATTACATCAAGATATACGTGTCATTTTGTCCATTGAATATAATTATATATATATATATATATATATATATATATATATATATATATATATATATATATATATATATATATATTATATATGTTTGTTTGCATATATATATATATATATATATATATATATATATATATATATATATATATATATATATATATATATATATATATATATATATATATATATATATATATATATATATATATATTCACTGAATAAGATTATCACATATATCGTGATGTAATAAATCCCTTATTTATAGTATATAATCAAGACTCATAGATATCCATTTCTCGCAAACTGATGTCCACGACTCTATCTTATAGATAGATAGCTAGATAGATAGATAGATAATTTTCTTACCTTTGAGGTTAAGCAGTGCTTACACCGGTTCACGGTTGGGTGACCATTACTTGGAGCCAGACCGCCTATATGGGAATATCTGTGACATTTGTGAAACAGGGAGAGCTCATATCATCCTCTATATACACCATGCTCATACACGCTCTAGGGGATTCGTGTGACATGAACCGGAAAGTAAACGCTCGTACGTGCGATCTCAGTTGCTATTAAACCTTCCACATTCATTGATATCACCAGGTTATGCTACATCCATTTATTTATAATTCTTAAAAAAACCGCTCTCTCCTTTATGTCTATACACAAGAACAATAATTATTTCTAATCATCCATTCTTTCAGAATCTTTCCATCATCTAGATATACCTTACAGGTCCTGGTCAACTATTGCTCAGTCAAACTATCACCACCCTACTGTACTTCTTCCTTGCAATTCCATCAACTCCTGATGCCCTTCTATTCTTCAGCTTCTTAATTACTCTCCTTACACGTTTTTCTAAACACCCTCACTCTTGCATCATTCATTCTGTCTCCTATATCCTCTTGAGCAACTCTTCAGAATATTCCATTCAATTGCAACTAGTTAGTATACTGAATCCATTCAGTTGCAACTAGTTTATATACTGAATCCATTCAGTTGTGACTTAATATACTGAATCCGTTCAGTTGTGACTTAATATACTGAATCCAGTCAGTTGCAACTTGTTTGTATACTGACTTCGTTCATTTGCAACTAGTTTGTATTCTGAATCTGTTCAGTTGCAACTAGTTTATATACTAAATCCATTCAGTTGTGACTTGTTTATATAGCTTGCTGAATCAATTCAGTTGCAACTAGTTTGTATACTGATTCCATTCATTTGCAACTGGTTTATATACTGACTCCATTCAGTTGCAACTAGTTTGTATACTGAATCCATTCAGTAGTGACTCATTATGTAATGAATCCTTTCAGTTGCAACTAGTTTGTATACTGACTCCATTCAGTTGCAACCAGTTTTTAAACTGACTCCACTCAGTGGCATCTGGTTTGTATACTGACTCCATGCAGTTGCCACTAGTTTGCATTTAAATTCATTCAGTTGCAACTAGTTTGTACATTGAATCCATTCAGTTGTGACTTGTTTATGTGACTCCATTCAATTGCAAGTAGTTTGTATGCTGAATTCATTCAGTTGCAACTAGTTTGTATACTGACTCCATTCAGTTGCACGTAGTTTGTATACTGACTCCATTCAGCTGCAACTAGTTGATATACTGAATCCATTCACTTGCAACTAGCTTGTATACTGACTCCACTCAGTTGCAACTAGCTTGTATACTGACTCCATTCACTTGCAACTAGCCTGTATACTGACTCCATTCACTTGCAACTAGCTTGTATACTGACTCCATTCAATTGCAACTAGTTTGTATACTGACTCCATTCAGTTGCACATAGCTTGTATACTGAATCCATTCAGCTGCAACTAGTTGATATACTGAATTCATTCAGTTGGGATTTGTTACATACTGACTCCATTCAGTTGCACCAGCTTGTATACTGACTCCATTTAGTTGCAACTAGTTTGTTTACTGACTCCATTCAATTGCAACTAGCTTGTATACTGACTCCATTCAGGTGCAGATAGTTTGAATACTGACTCCATTCAGGTGCAGCTAGTTTGAATACTGACTCCATTCAGTTGCAGCTAGTTTGAATACTGACTCCATTCAGTTGCAACTAGTTTGTATACTGACTCCATTCAATTTTAGCTTGTATACTGACTCCATTCAGGTGCAGCTAGTTTGAATACTGACTCCATTCAGTTGCAGCTAGTTTGAATACTGACTCCATTCAGTTGCAACTAGTTTGTATACGGACTCCATTCAATTGCAACTAGTTTGTATACTGACTCCATTCAGGTGCAGCTAGTTTGAATACTGACTCCATTCAGTTGCAACTAGTTTGTATACTGACTCCATTCAGTTGCAGCTAGTTTGTATACTGCTCCATTCAGTTGCAACTTTTTTAATACACTGAATGGTGTTCACGTTCGTTCCGTATATTTTTGGCGCACGCTAAGGAAATTATTTGCATATATCAAAATTAAAATTATAAAAGTTTTTAAAGCGTTTTTTGTCTTAAGAATATTTGAAATATTGTTATAAATAGTTACAAAAATACAGTTAACAGAATTAAATAAATGTGATAAAACTTATTTTATGCAGTTGAAGTTCTGAGTTTGATCTCGCTTGCAGGTATGTAGTATTTTCTAGCACCATAAATACTGTATTTCAGGATCAGATATCTGATTATGCGCAGAAGTTCCATATATATCCCAACAAGACTTATCGAAAAATTATAGGCATATGCCGATAACATGTTAGGATAGTTAAAGTGAATGAAATTCCTCAATTAATATAGAATCTGCTAAAAGAGAGAGAGAGAAAGAAAGTCCGCTTTCCACAACAGTCCATATTTAGACTTGATCAAAATCATGAGCAGCATCACTGAAATGAAAAGTAAACTTTGAAAGTTGATCCTTTGTAAATATTTGATAGTTTTGGTTCACATGATTTGCTAATCCATAGTCCGTTTAACCAATTACAATATAAAGAGGCCTGGTAACGGCCGAATAAGCACAGCCTCTTAAACAAAGAGAAAAATGACGTAAATATATTTATAACTATCGCATTGTTACCAATAGCTTAGCGGTACAAAAACATGGATACTTGCATATCGAAACACGATGAACCTTTCTTGTTTTATAGTACTTTAGTGTAGAAGCTGAAAAACATGAGAAGTATTATGAAAAGAAAAGGCTGTGAGGTACAGTATGACATAACTTGGGCAGAAGCTTCTAGTGGCAAAAATAAGGCACGTCAAAAGTGTACTTAAAATTCTGTAAGCTAAATCATCCATGCCACGAAGACAGGACAGAAATGTCCCATTCCGTCACTCAGTAATCCTCCACATTTATCTCTTACAGTCAACAACATTTTTTCTGTCACGCTCAAGTCTTTGCCCAGATTTACTACTTTTTTCACATTTTTAACGTGACGTGTTGTTAATTTTTTTTATTCCTGCAACTGCTCTTTAAAAAATTAACATTTCATTACTAACATCTTAATTCATCTTCCCGTTGCATAAGCTATTAAGTTTGTTCCTTCTGCTTACCATGCTATACCACAGACACTCCCCGCTAATCCTTGAATTTTGCACATCCTCCATATGCTCCTACTTCAGTGGCTTTAACCTTGGTGCAGTTAACATCCATTTCGCGATGAATGCTGTTCACGCTGTCATTATTAGGGAATTCTTTTGTCATAATTTCATTTATAGCCACATTTTCAACCGGTTTTTCCAACTAAAACTTCTATTTCCACTATCCCACAGCTTGCTGTTCTTTGTAATCTGCACTGCACAGCTTATGTTCCTCAAAAATATAACTTTAAATACTCATATTTGGAAACAGCGTATTTCCAGTTATTAAGCCCCTTTGCAATGTGTGCCTAAGACTTGCTTTATTCTCATTCACTCCTGAAACTCCATACCTGCACATTTTATTTTTGTCATGTACCTTAGCATTTAAATCACCCAGCACAGCCACCCTTTCTTTTCTACCACATCCGATGAGGCACGTAGTCAGACACGTAGAAACACTCCTTCATCGTTATTTTTCCCATTCTTTGATCATAATCAATTATCAGAGTTTTTACCTGCTCCTACAATTTTTGGGAGGAATCTGCGTCTGTGTCTAGCTGGATTTAAAGAAAAAGTATCGGTTTACTAGTTGATTTGGAGGCAATAGTATGCGATAGAGGAAGAGATAGTGTTATTATTTGGAGTCCTTGGAGTGAGTGAGAATGGAGGGAGTCTTTTGGAGACAAATTCTAAAAATGTTAAAATTGATGAGAAGGCGGTTTTGTGAAAAAAGTATTAATGAATATACATTTTCACTATTACTTTTTCATTCCTTTACCTTACACCACTTGACTTTATTCACACAATCCATCGACAAATACATTCATACTCGTCCACACATCCCATCAGGGGACCTGACATCTTGGCTACCCCGTCCCTTGCTCTGCATCTTGTAGCAGTCGCAGACACAGTCACTCAGTCCTCTTCAGCCATGAAGGCCCAGCACTTAGGGGCCATTAAGACCCATGACATTCATATTTGTCTCCATTTATAAATAACCCATCTTAGATTTTTTCTTGGACCACGTGCATGCACCTTCAAAACCCCAGATTCAGACTTCAGTCCTGATTGTTTGATGAATTTCAGACCGTACCATAACAGCAATGCTGCTGTGTTTTTCTTAACAACTACAGGATGACAAATGATTACTGTTGGTTTCAAGGTATTAGACCTGGAGCATGAAGTATTTCTTTATGAGGGTACAAACCAATTAAAATTAACAGGGCAGTTTATATGTGTATATATATACATATATATATATACATGTATATATAGACATGTATATTAACATATATATATATACACATATGTATATATATTATCTGTACATATGTATATTATTTTACTTGAATTCAGGAGAAGGTTACATATTCATTTTTATGTTTTATATTATTGTAATTATGAAAGGAGGGTTGTGAGGAAGTGGTTTCCTTGTGTCACAATATATATATATATATATATATATATATATATATATATATATATATATATATATATATATATATATATATATATATATATATATATATATATATATATATATTATGTGATGAAGGAAACCTCTTCCTCCCCAATCCACCTATCACAATCACTATAATATAAAGCATAAGAATGAATATGTAACCCTCTGAATTCACAATAATAAAGAAAGCTGTGGGTAAATAATTCGCTCCTTCTGACATCTCTCGCACCCATCTCTTGGGTAAGTTTAGACCTTCCTTTGACCGAGTGATCTGCCCTGAGGCCCTAATTCCAGGTACGGTTCTACGGAGAATAATCCAGGTCAGCGCGGGAGTGATTCACGAGAGAAAGCGAGCCAGCCCATAGCAACTGGCCCCACGTGCTGATGCACCTGGGCATGAGTGACCTCACAAGGTGGCCTGCCTGCCAAACGCACGTGCAAGCCCTCTATAGAAAATGGAGTACCAGCAAAGACAATGCCAGCTGGATGGAGGCAGACCACTCTCAGAATCCTCAGAACACTCAGAGATGTTGGACAACCTACCCAGGACACTTGCAGTCCTCTTGCTCCCTCAAGCTGCCCCCTTGCTTTCCCACGTGAGTGGTCTAGAAGCCTGAGTTACTTTTGTGGTGACCCCCATTCATTATCACCCTCCACTGCTAGCACCTTTAGACAGGAAACTCCCATCTCCTGAAGAAGGTAATGTACCCGAATTAAGGTTCTCGAAGTCAGTCATGTACCCTATTATTTTCTCTCACTATTTTACTTTCTTTTCTCAGTGTGATTTACCTCAGTGAGACCTGTGTTGAGTTGCTTGGCACCATAAGTGCAACCCCCTCAATTCCCTTCAATTATGCTGTCAACTATTTAGCAACCGTTGCATTGTCGATCGCAGATAGGAGTGCTTGCTGTGGAACTATTTCATCTCGTGTGTGCACAGTGGCATAACCACTGTATCCCCATTACTGGTGCCCTTTGAAGTGATGCCCCCCTTGTGTATCATCGTGGATCTTTCATCTGCTTTATAAGTGGTCTGTACGACAGGACTCTGTTCCCCCATCCATTTTCATCCCCATTCTTCTGATTGTGTTTTATGTAAATATAATTAATTACCCTACGTGAACCCTAAGTGTTTACGTGATCACTTCCTCATTTGAAGAAGGTCCTAAGCCAACATTATTCTAACATGCTTTTGTCTGGACCCAGAGCTAGGGGTTTAGTTAGATGCTACTAGCCATCTTCCCAAATAAGCAATGTTGAATCTCCGTTAAAAATCAGTCTGTGACTTTAAATCAAGTTTCCACTAGTCAAGTTTCATATTTGAGGATACCAACACGGAAGTTAAAAACTCAAATCAAACACTTCACTTAGACTTTAAAGCCAAGTTGACCTCTGGGCCAGATCAAGATCATATTAAGAATGAGATACCTAACGTCACGCTCTTCTCTACTCCGACTACAACCTACCATATTTAAACCCATACACATACAGACAAACATTGTGTAGGCGGTGCACTCTGCCAAAGTGGGCATCTTGGCTGAACGATGCAGTACTCGGTTCATGTGTAGTGGAAAGAACAGGTCCTTCAAGTAAGAAAGGAGGGCATCAAAGAATAAATTACTCACTGGCTGCGAGATGAGGGGGAGGATAAATTCTTAAGAATATATATATATATATATATATATATATATATATATATATATATATATATATATATATATATATATATATATATATATATATATATATATTGCTAACTGGAATGAGATACCTAACATCACGTCTTCCTAGATCTGTCTTCCACATTACACCCATTTGTAACAGTACCTGCCAAAGTATCTTCTCGATGCAGTACTCGGCTCTGAAGACTTGTTTAACAACGAGCACTCACACCTGAAGACTTGTTTAACAACAAGGAGGCAATAGCCAAATGCTGCCAACCATTTAAAAGGATGAAAGCTGTATGGTACATGCATATATGTATTATAATATATATATATATATATATATATATATATATATATATATATATATATATATATATTATATACATGTATGTATGTATGTATGTACGTATGTACGTATATACGTATAAATATTGCAATATGTAATACATAGTTTTTTACATGAATGACGTTGCATGCAGGGCAAATTACATGCTGTTTGCCTTCGTGGCACAGACCTCATTTGCTTTAGTGTACATTACGTCATTTTGTTTGCCGTTAATAAAATAGTATCAGAGACCATGTTTTTTCAGCTCCGAAATATTTTTCAATATTTACAACATATTATTTTCACTCAGATTTACATAATACTCTGTTTACATTATATATTTTCATGTAGCCCATGGAAAATCACCAATATTTATGCAGCATGATAAAAGTGTTTACGTAGAAAGTTGCTGAAGAAAAGGTTGATAAGCATGGTTTCAACGGTATTTTACCCTCCTTTTCTTAACTCTAATTCCCCAGCTGAGGAATTTCCTTGGTGGACTACGAATACTACTGTTCATCAGTAGGTTTTGGTTATTAATAGATTTTACTTAAAACTTTAGATATCACATTGTATATAGCCTATACATATATGCATACATACACATATATATACAATATATATATATATATATATATATATATATATATATATATATATATATATATATATATATATATATATATATATATATATATATATATATATATATATATATATATATACATACATCACAAGGAAGAGTAATGTCTATTAAAGTGTTGTGAACCCCTTAAGAACAGAAATTCCCCCAAATGGCCAACAGTTCAATCTCTATGCTGTGGGATGTTGATGCATTGGTTGTAGGTGGTACAATCTGTTCGTCCTAGGAAGTGCCAGTGTTATATGGCCCATTTACGATGTTCATTGTTACAGAGGAGAGCCTAATGAAGGGTTGCGGATTCCTGGGGAGAGAAGATGCACCCTAAATGGCAGATGAGTCTCTTCTATGAGGCCATTGGCAATTAAGTTCTTAATCCTTCATTATTGCTGTCCAGTTTGGTATGAAAGCCATCAAATGTTTGTGGCATGGGCAGACTCACGCCTAGGGCACATTGAACTGCAGATAACTGGAATTCTGAGGGAATAATGCATCACTAGGGTCTTGAATGTACATGGAAGCTGATTTGTTTAGGGTGAGAGGAAACTAGAGGATGCTGGATATTTAGTACTGAATAAGATGAAGATGAAAGGGCAGTGTGTACATGAATGGGAAGGACAAAAAGTGATTGTGTATGGGGTACCAAGGTGAAAATTATAGAGCTAGAAAAGTTGCAGTGGAAGTGGATGAAAGAGACAATTGTGTTGGTTCGAGAATTGCATGGGCAAGATTGAGAGATGGGAGAACAAGTTATGATAATGAGCGTGTATGAGGCAGAGTTATGAAAGAACGTGAGTGACACAGAATGTTATGGAAGTGTTTGAAGCTGTGCCTTGCTGGGTGTGGAGAATATAAAAGGGTTGTTATTTTTGGCGATTCAAATGCTCAGTGACAGAAACGGACGAGTTTTCTTAAGCAAATGGAAATGGAGGGTTTTTCTTGTTTGGAAAAAGCTTGATTGATGAAAGTACATGATTATCAAAGAAAAATGTACTGTAGTACATTTGGGGATAAGAAAATAACGAGGAAAAGTTATTTTTGGAATATGTATTAGTCCTGGGTAGAAGGCGCTGAAAATTGATGTATGCGAGGGTGAGAAGAGGAATGGTTGGAGGACTATCTTATTTTTTTTTTTAAAGTAGAAATTAAATGTACCTTCCAAGGAACATTGGAACTGCCCTTTTTCCTTCATTAACTGCTCTTCATCTTGTTTTTAGCAACAACCGACACACATACACACGCACACAAATACACACACACACACTATGTATATATATATATATATATATATATATATATATATATATATAATATATTAACTGAATCACTGAAAAAATATGGAACATGATGAGATTATAAAGAAAACAAACTCCACGAAGGAAAGAGAAACACTGTAGTGCTGCGATGCCATTCGACTGTCATCCTTTACTTAGCAGACTGAAGAAATATAAAAATAAGTTTACAAAGAAAGCTCATATAAATGACAGATGGGGATTACAAAGGAAAAAATATGTACCTGGAATCCAACACAATTGAAGAATTAGTAGAACTACCAAAACAGGGTTAAATACTTAAAAGGTTTTACAAAGGATAATGATTAACCATTCAGAAGCAGGGACAGGACAATTAAAAGATTATACAAGGAGGTGACTGACCACCAAAAAATGTTATAAAAGTACAACTCAATAATTCATTTGTTTTTTTTTAAACAATAACAATTTTTGCAAGATGACCATTTTTACAAATAAAAAATTATATTAAACACACAAATAGAAAATGCATATAAGGTAACTAATTTGTAATTAAACCAGTGATTTTATCTTTTATGTCATTCTTGAACATTTTTCTAGTACAGGGGTCCAAATAATACATGCCAAGGCTAAGGTTAAAATTACAGCTGGAAGTAAGCTGTATAATAGTGGATTCCAAAAGATTTCTTAAAGAGAAATCTTTCGATCTGGCAATCACAGAACTTTCAGCCCAGTTTATATTGTGAGAGTTTTCACTTAAATAAATGAATATAGAATTGGATGTTTGTCCAGTTTTGACTGAATACTTAGGTTGCTTAATACGTACATCTAAATCTCTGCTAGATTGGCCAAAATAAAAAGGGGGGCAGTCCGAACATGTAATTTTATATATTATGTTGTTGTTTTCTTTAGGGCTGTTTTTTATTAACATTCCTTTTAGTGTGTTATTTTTGGTGGTCAGTCACCTCCTTGTGTAATCTTTTAATTGTCCTGTCCCAGCTTCTGAGCAGTTGATCCAAATCCTTTGTAAAACGTCTTAGATATTTAACCCTGTTTTGGTAGTTCTACTAATTCTTCAGTTGCGTTGGATTCCAGGTACATATTTTTTCTTTGTAATCCCCATCTGTCATTTATATGAGCTTTCTTTGTAAACTTATTTTTATATTTCTTCAGTCTGCTAAGTAAAGGACGACAGTCGAAAGGCCTCGTAGCACTCCAGTGTTTCTCTTTCCTTCATGGATTTTTGTCTTTATACACATATATATGTGTGTGTGTGTGTGTGTGGATGATCCCATGACAGAAATACTTTACTGTTGAATATATATATATATATATATATATATATATATATATATATATATATATATATATATATATATATATATATATATATATATATATATATAATATATATATATAATATATATATATAATATATATATATATATATATATATATATATATATATATATATATATATATATATATATATATATATATATATATATATATATATATATATATATATATATATATATATATATATATATATATATATATATATATATACACACACACACACAAACCTAGTATTCCGTCTTTAAACCAGTGGTGGGATTAGTTAAAAGTGAACTTTTATTGGTGACCTCATTCAGTGCCACAGATCTCGAGTACCATTGACCTCTTGCCGGTGTTTCTGACATATTGGAAAGTCGGAAGATTTTTTTTTTCCTTAAGTTTTCCTTTCTCTTTTAATTCTGGAAGTCTCGACTGCATATGACGTTTTTAATAGGAGATGAATTTCCGTCACTGGCAGAGAGAGAGAGAGAGAGAGAGAGAGAGAGAGAGAGAGAGAGGGGTTGTGGGCGGTGTTAATGAGGCCCAAAAAATCAGAATTCACAGTTTAAAGTTTTATAACACTTAATCCAACGAAACCAATGTTTGAGTGCATGACTGAGACATTTACTTTCGAAAATAATAATAATAAAAAAAATCCAGTACAATAGAACAAAGTAAGGAATATGATATCACGTATCACAACAGTAAAACATGCATGAACAAGAAGCACAACAAATAAAGAAGCAGCGATATAAAGAAAATAGCAGCACAAGACGGAAAAGTAGTAAGGAGAATAACGCCTCGGAAAATGCAAGAGTAGAACAGCATAGACTGCACAGTCTGAAAGCAGAAATACAGTGCATTGTAATATAAGAAAATGATATCTGAGCCAAAAACTGAACTACTATAGGTACTTCTCTTTGTTGGCTGGGCAATCTTGAGGTTCACGTAAGACCTCCTACAGCCTTTCACACCTTGCCTCAATTAAGGCCTTGTGAACCGCGTTCGATCCCACGCAGAATACTTCGTATTCGGATGGTAGAGCTGATTGCATTTTTATGAAAGATCGACGGGACTGACACCCCTGTACTATCCCAAGTTCGTAGGCGAAGAGAAGGTGGCAGGAGGAAAAGAGCGGGAGCCCGACGATCTTTCGTAAGAAGGAAGACTCGAAATCGAGGAAAACCTAAGTCTTGGCAACAGATTGAATGAAACTTTGACTCCTTTCATCATCTTTAAGTCGCCGTTCAGTGCTAATTACCCCAGAATAATCTTTAAGAGCCGATGATTAACTGGCTATTTGCATGAAAGGAAGTGAGAACATGCTACTAAGAACGATTTCCTAGAGATTCAAAGCATTGAAAGTACAGTTTGGAAAATGTTATGTTGGTTCTTCGTGCGAAGTCTCTCCGTTTCAGGAAGTGTAACTTTAAACCGTTATAGGTTTCCGATGAGTAAATCCGAGTTATCGAAAACAAACTTGGAATGAACTGGTGAATGAGTTCGCCTCAAGAGCTGCATTACGTACGGTGAAAAGTCTTCTCGTTACTGAATTGATTTTTCGTTTCGTTTTTGTTTGTCGCGACACGTCGTGGCTGCCTGTTTCCTTCACTTTTTTTTTTTTAGAAGAAGAAGAAGAACAGAGTAGGAAGTTTGTTCCTCCGTGTTATTAGACCTGCTTGAAGGCAGTCTCGTGATATTATGATGATATTTGAAATGGAATATATATCCTTAAATTTATTTTCGCCACTCATGGTTCGAGAGAGAGAGAGAGAGAGAGAGAGAGAGAGAGAGAGAGAGAGAGAGAGAGAGAGGGGGCTTTCCATTGTCAGTATCCCACATGAAGACACCTTACCCAAACTTTGGAACAGTAGTTTCATGGTCTTAGTTGGATCATCATTTCATTCATTATACTTAGGAACAACCTGACTTGCCATTGGCCTGGTTGTAAATATACCCATTGCCTTATTCCATCAAGCTGTAGCTAGGAGATCACTAGCCGTAGATTGTTGTCGCGCCTTGCATATAATGGGTTCACCAATTACAAAAATAATAGACTATATTGGTTCTGTTACCTTGTATTTTAGCATAGTTAATTAACTAGTCTCAAAGACAGCTGAATATTTTTGTGTAGAAATCATCATAAAAGTCGCGTGGAAAGAGACGATTTCACAAAATGCATAGCACCGACTCTGACGAGGAAAAATAACGAGGTACTGTTTAAATGCAAAAGCACCGAGAGCAAATATTTGACTCCACAAATCGATAAATGTTGTTTACCGGCCCTTCAATAGCGAAGGCAACCCCAACTTTTCGCGAATGTCCAATAATATTTACTATAACGGGTCCAGTATTTTTATCGTGTAACAATGCATTATATAATTTTTCTATCTCTTTTATTGTATCATAATTAACTAAGCTTAATTTTTATATCTTTTGTGTTCTGCAGAAAACAGCCGATTTTGAAACTCAATAAATTTTTTATATAAGCATTAAGTTAATACATCAAGATGAAGCCCTGGCACGGGCTCTTGGTCTTTCAGCTAGCCTTTAATTGACGCTGAGGAATTAGGATCGTTATTTAAACTTTCTGCAGAAGCAAGGCACGTTCGATATCCCGGTGGGTCTACGAATACTTTAGACACCAGAGGCCATGCCTACACATGGCTGGCTTTATCTTAACTAACTGTGGGCCATGATGACTTACAAATCACAAGGTGTATCCTTCCCCGTAAGGACGCAAAACATTTTCACAAATTGACTTATGGGGGGAAAACAATAACAAATAACAAAGGTATAGAAATCTTATCATTTTAAAAAAGAGAGAGGAAAAAACTCATTATGAAGTTTACAGCGAAGTGAACAAAATATACATTTCAGATCGCCATTTACAAAGGAAGAAACATTTCGATGGCCTAAAAATTCAAGTTCCGAGAAGTATGAATTCCGCAATACGAAGAAATAATCTGTTGGTGGAAAGGGGCCCAAAAGTCCACATATGCCTCGCATCCCTTCAACACCTAACCACTCTTAGGTCAAGGGCCCGTGCTTGAAAAAAAAGTCTGTGTAATCCACGGTCTATAACGCGGCCTTGTCTAAACCAAGACCTAAAGATTCGAGAACCTCCACCACCGAACGAACGCTTCCTAAGCAGTTGGTTGGACGCACGGTTCAGATAGACCGTGGTTGGACGTGAAATCTAACTATACACTCTACTGTATGATGGATGCAGAAGTTGGACATCGAGGGCGCCAAGTTGCTTTTCCTAATAGAAACTAAACCCCATTCTTTAAATGGTTGAACTCAAGGACTTCGAGTTCTAGTTCTTGTTGTAGACGCATGCAATGCCGACAAGAACGATGAAAGTTTCACATTATTTTTAATCAAACTAATAAGTCAGTTCTCGCGTTAGATATGGCATGATAAACGTGTCTTTATACAAAAGGCCAATTTGAGCTTGAGGGGGATTAATCATATAATTCTGCCCATAATATGTGGCATTTATGGTGACACATACCAAACTAGGCTAAGCTGCTACAGGATGAACCCCCAAATAATCTCGTGGTATTTGGCGGCAGCTTGGGCATTGCATATTCGAATAAATATTAATAAAAGATCCATAAGTAAGTTTAAAATCCGTATGTTACAAGAAACCAGTGTTAGATATCTGCAAATATTTTTCAGGACTGGAAGCAATAAGCCTTTAAAAAGGTAACAGTGCAAAACGTACATTTTTTAAATTTTTTTGTTAACCCCGTAGGGGTGCAGTCCCATCAGTGCACCTCACGCAGTCCGCTGTAGGCAATTCTTAAGGTTCTTTGTAGCGTCCTTTCTGCCCCTAGCTGCAACCCATTTCATTCCTTTTACTGTACCTCTCTTCATATTCTGTCTCTTCCATCTTACTTTCCACCCTCTCCTAACAGTTGTTTCATAGTGCAGCAACGAGGTATTCCTCGTGTTACACCTTTAAAACCTTCTTTAATCTCAGTTTCTTTTTCGGCGCTAAATGATCTCATAGGTCCCAGCACTTGGCCTTTGGCCTAAATTTTATATTCAAATTCCAACAGTTTTTGTATAATTTTCTTGAAGTAGACTCACCATAAATGCATTCCTGGACTTTGGTCCCACTTCTGAGTGTTTTCACCCATTCACATCAAGGATGCGTCACACAATATTTTCAGGTACTATGCCGCCCATCTTTGGACCAAGTAACTCGTCTTTTTTACCGATGAAAATATTTAGGTCCAGTCTAAGATTGATGTTATTATAAGCACGAACATGCACGTCTATTTTAAATTGTTCCTTTTCAGTATTTTTCACATTGCAGTTGTAAAAGAGCTGAATTGTGAGGCGCGTGCCCCCACTTATACTTAGCCGAATATAATGCATACTAAAAGTGAGGTTTTCAATGGTGATTACCCAGCCGTGTGCTCGGAGGACAGCGTTGTGCTTAGAAACTTGCAATGGCTTGGTAAGAATAGTGCCTCAAGACTCATGAGTACCCAGGATTGTGGATCGTTTGGGAGAGGAAGTGATTTTTGAATAGCAGAAAAACTTCATACGACGCCAGCAACAGTCTTATGCATTTCTTTTCTGTAGGATGCCAGAAATTTAATACAATAGCAACCTCTCCGATCTGCACATAATGGAAGTCATCAAATTGCTGGGCCAATAGGTTTACAGCCATATTCTTGATATTTTTTTGAAAAATGCCAACAAAGAGTAAGATATTGAGAGGGATTTGAATGTGATTGGATTAATTACTGATTGCCAAATGTGTATCTAATACACTTAGGGCGTTAATGTACACTCGGCAAGAAAAGTGAAGATACAGTTTTCATTAGATTTCGTTAATCGAATTTCAATTTTTTTCTTACAGAAAACACATAATCTCGGTAAATTTACTCTAGAATATGAAAATACAATGCAAATTATATCATACATGTTAAATCTGCAAAACAAAAACGTTCAGATACTTAAAAACACCATGCATATACGAAGTAATCAGAATTTCTCAGATGACTTCGTTCATAGAGATCTAAAAGATAGTATGTGGATATCTCGGTGTAGTACTATTCATCAGAACGGCAATATTTACTCGTTTTCCGTTATGAACAGGCTTATTATTGCATCATCATACGAGGTAATGATAATTTCTTTAATTTTTACACATTCATGTTTGTATTTCACGGTGTTAAAAGTCAGTTGGAATTAATGGCAGTAAATGTTGTGACACCTAGGTAGGTTGACCAAATCTATTTATGCAAGGGCGTTCTCTATGATGTGAAGGGCAGCGCAGGAGCTTCAGGGGAAAACACAAGTAACTGGATGTTTCTTGACGTTGCCATAGTTTCTCTCTCTCTCTCTCTCTCTCTCTCTCTCTCTCTCTCTCTCTCTCTCTCATCTACTAAAACATACTATACCAATACAGTGTAGTCAATCTCTAAAAGAAAAAACAATGAAATGAGTAGCTCTACCATAGGCCTAGACTTACACAACAGTAACTCTCTCTCTCTCTCTCTCTCTCTCTCTCTCTCTCTCTCTCTCTCTCTCTCTCTCTCTCTCTCTCTCATCTCTCCATTGCTAAAACATACTTTACAAATATAGTATCGCTCATTCTCTGAAAAAGAAAAAAATAATGAAATTAGCTCTACAGTACACATATAGGCCTAGGCTTACACAACAGCAGACTCTCTCTCTCTCTCTCTCTCAGAATTTCTCTCTCTCTCTCTCTCTCTCTCATCATAACAATGCATTTTCCTGATTTCAGGACATTGCTCAAATTTAACTCTTGATTTCATTATGGAAGATGGCGATTATCAAGCATTCCGTTCAATGTGGTGTCATAAATTCATTTGTGTAAGGTTGCTTGGTTGACGTCGAAAAATGTTTATTTTGCTCAGAACTGTCGTTGCAAATTACAACTTGAACGAATACTGTGAAACTTAATACTGCATTTAAGTATCAATGATTTCATTATCGTAGACTATGATTGAAAGTTATAAGAGGTCAAACAAAAATTGGTACAATAAGAGGGGAGTCTCCCGTTTCTAAAGTTGCCAGATGTCTCTTATTGAGCAACATATGTCCGAAGATTTAAAAACTGTATTTACTTTCCTTGCCGAGTGCTCATGAAACTAAAAGTGAAAGTGCAGAGTCACAGGATTGGAAAGACCAAAGAGGGATCAGTGTCTGATTTGTTTTTTTAGAGATGATTTTGTGGTGTCAGGAGGGGGAATGGCTTTTTTAAGAAGCCATTTTTTTCAGGAGGGCTCTAAGCACAAGGAATGGCTTCAGATGTGTTAATGTTAGGAATACTTGACTGATTGATAGCGCATGCATAAGAACAAAGGGGCCTCAATACCAAAAAAGCACTATAGAGCATAAGAGATAAGGGTGAGAAACACATTGGTATGTATAATAGGGGAGCCGGCGTGGCTGTAAGGCTTCTGACTCTTGTTAAAACCGTGATTTATTTTACTCTTCGCAGCTCATTCCGTATTCAGCAGTCACGGGGTGTATGCAGCTGTCAATTCTGCATTGTTTTTTTTTTATTTTTATGAAGCCATTTTCCGGAAAATGGAAACGGATTATCGGTAACAAAATATATAATTTTTAGAGCTAACGCAACCCAGTAAAATTTTTCTTCTCTAAATTTTGACCCGAAAAAAATGCGATCACTATCCTTGCCATTGAATTTCTGCCTACACAAGAGTGAAGCCAATCGACTCTGGTCCAGCAAAAAACACTGATTTATTCGTAAACCTGAGTGGAGGTCTGGTTTAGGAGATATACCTTTATCACTCATTGTTGCTATCATAAAAGGGAAAAACTAAATTCTACCGTAATTTGTATCGTTAGCCTACCCGGTAGAGTTATAATTTCCAGCAGTCTCTTGAGCAGTTCCAGATTTTTAAAAATTAAAAATAAATAAAAAATAAATAAAGATAAATTTTTAAAAATTTAAGCAAAAATAATAATCCTAAGTCAAAAACGTTTCCTTTCAGCCAGCCGCGATCCAGTTCCAAAGCGTAGAAGTTTCTTCCACAGACTGAACGAAGCAATATTTCTTAATATACGACGCAACCCCTGTCATGCTCACCACCAGTTGCACTTAATCTTTCTTACCATTCTCTTTGGAACAGGTATGGCTTTCTCCCCCAGTTGCTAGTTTACTAAATCTTGATTTTGTTATGTGGCCCCATCTTTACGATAACTTTTATAGCCTCTAAGGAAATTACTTTTCCAGTTGTACTGGTTTTCATTTGTATTGCACTGCAGTTCTATCATTTCTTGTGGAAGGTTGTCTGGGAAGTCAGTGACCTTTTGGCAAATTCCCTATAAGAATGTGCGCCCATTTATTGTTCTTTTGCCGTATAAAGGGAGTATCTGTAGTCTTGTTAAATTTCCTCATCAATGTAATTCCGATTTCTTGAAATTGTCACAAGGTGAGATCGCAGTGGTATACTGTTTCACCCGATTTGGACTGTATTGCCCGAGAGCCCAATTTTGTTTTTTTTTTAACCCATCCCCCATTAAAGACTCTTCCTCACTTTATTCTTAATGGTAAAGCAAATCCATTAACAGCGGCAAGAATGTACATTAAAATTACATTTTTTTTCCTTTTCATCCTTTTATTTGTTCCATTATTCGATATGTTCATTAAAATTAAATTTTTTTCCTTTTCACCCTTTTATTTGTTCCATTATTCGATAGAGGCTTCTAAGGAAACGGTAAAGATGTCTGTAATACTATTTTTTTATTTGAATTAGTTCCTTATTTTTCTCATAGTTTTCAGGTAATGTGATGAAGATTGTATTTAATCGGTGTACCAATGTTTTGCGTCCAAGGTGGATTGAAGTGGATTCTACCTCATCCCAGATAATTACACAGAGCCAAAAGGCTAACGATGGAGATTTTTCAAAGAAAACAGTGTGAACAGTAATTTCAACAAAATAGTAATAAAGAAATATCAAAATAAAATTAAAACCTGTTATAAAAAGGTGTAGTGTGACATCTCCAAGTTACCGTACTTGTGTGGAGCAATGAAAACGCAGAGCAAATTTTCATTCTAAACCAATTATTTGCTCGGTTGGTTTCGCTTCATACAGTTTAGCAAATTACCCTGTTGATATTCGTAATCTGTTGGTTGGTACCATTTCTGGCGCTAGTATAAAGAACATTGTACTCTTGGTAAATAAATTAAATACTGTAATGTGAATAGATTAATGGTGAGTCCAGGCTTGTGAGATTTGATGTAGGATCATTATTCACAAAGGTACCTACCGGTGATCTGAGAAAATTTTTGTCTGATACCTTAGAGAGCACACGGCTGAATATAATGTTTTCCAGGAACTCTTTAATAGGATTAATTAAGATCATTTTGAAAGAGCGCAGCTTTGAATTCAAGTGGAAATTTTACTCTAAAAAATTCGGTGTGCCAATAGTTAACCATTTATCTCCAGTTTTAACCAATTTGCATATGGAATTTTTTAAAAGCAGAACATTAGAACAATAATTTCATTTATTATAGTATGGTTCAGGTATGTTGCTGACATAATATATATTGGACAAGGAACGAAGAAAATACTATTTTTTAAATGACGTCAGGCTTGACCACAAAAACAATTTTAGGTTTAACTAATGTGTGTACATAAAACCTCCGTAATATTTCTGCTTATGAAGTCAGTTTTCACATCCATTTTGTAATGGATGTGAAAACCGTCATTCAAGGATGATAATACAATGAAACAAGGACTTACAAAGAACGCTCTCGACAGTACTAAATGATGTGTATATCAAATCCCATGTGAGCCTTGTAACAACTCTTCTATTTTGGTACAGCTGGAAAATTATTGGAAAAGAGAAAACAGCATAAAAAATGTGTAGGATGTGCACAGGTGAACAGTGCAATTTATGTTCGTGTTAAAATGAAAACAATCATTCAGTCAACTGGACAGGGGCAAAAAAAAAAACACAGTTTATTCCACTAATATACCAGAAAGAAACATTATCTAGTCCGGTTTTATAAAAGAAAGCTTTTGTGAGAATATGAATATCATCCAAGGTATATGCAAACTCGATCCATGTATTTCAAAAGAAAAATGTAAAATCTATAGATTTTAAGGAGATAAACAAGAAATGTAAAATGAGTACTGACCTCAGTTCCTAATGAGTTCATGGCGGCTCACTCTTTTTTCATTTATCAGATGTGAGTTTTTGTTTTACAGCTGTCTGAATGTTCATTTGTAGAATCACTAAAACACACATACTTTATATATATATTATATATATATATATATATATATATATATATATATATATATATATATATATATATATATATATATATATATATATATATATATGTGTGTGTGTGTGTGTGTGTGTGTGTGTGTGTGTGTATGTATAGGTTTGTATGGATATGTTGGGAGATTTGTTACCTTATCTGTACCAGATAACAGCAGTTTTCTACCTCACCGACCTTCCTTTCGTTACTAACCTCCCTCCTCCTCTAAACAATAGCCCGACCAACCAGACAGCTCGTACTATATTAACTTGGTATATATTTTTAGTTACTTTATTCATTTATCATTACTTTTGCATATTTAGTTACAGGAACGACCATATAGCTTCACGAGTGTGCGCCAATCTTTTACGTATGCGTGCATACAGGTGGTTTTCATTATGTTCACTTTTTTTCTCAAACCTTGTACTTTTATCTATGTATTTATTTTATTTCTTTTATTTCATTTTTATAAATGACGATATAATGTCACGAAACGTTGGGAATATACCTAATGTATATGTATGCGCATACTTACGTACTTTAATCATGGGAAATTTGCTTATGTACTCACAGGGAATTGTTCTTATTCGATGCTATTATTATTATTATTATTATTATTATTGATCAAGATTTTCCAAGCGTTATATCGCTGATGAATTTACTTACAAATATGATTATTTTGTTCACGTATGAATATTCAACATTTTCCCTCTTTTTTTATATATTCCCTTTTTACGTATGTGATTTGATTCCTTTTTTCATTTACGCTGGTATCGTCTAACATTAGTTTTAGCAATTATTGTCAGAATACTGTTTATAATGCTTAAAAGATTAAAGGGCTAAATATAACTACAAGGGATTGTCGGCCGGGACTGGAGGGAAGAGATTACGCACCAACACTTAAGAACATTTTTACCTCAAGTTTCCCCGTCTTATGTATTTCAGATCTGCCAACACTTATTTGAACGTTCTTGATGTAATGATTATCGAAAGTTCTGCACCTTCCACTGACAAGAGATTCTTGTAGCTGTTGTAGCCAAGGGGAAGGCGCATCAGGTGTCATCATCACGGACAGAAGGAGGGAATGCCAGATGAACTTCTTTCCTAAAATGGTAAGGATCGTTTTTCTTAAACCAAAGCTGCTGTCTGTGTGAATTCCCTATACAACTCGTGCTAAAGTGTATGACTTCAGTGCTACTGAGTTGAGAATTACCTTCAACAAATAGAACAAGTGACTCTTAAGCTTCTGGTGTAGTCTTTTAAGCAAGCTCGTGCGGTTTTTCCTCCTTATCACCATGACTATCATCAAGATTCCTGCCACTTTTAAGGTGATCTGCTCATCCGTCAGATGCTGGATCATTGGTATCAGAGGCACCTGAAATTACTCTACCTAAAGCCTACAAGGATCCTCACCATCCTTGAACAGGACACTTAGCCAAACTTTCTGTCATGACCTTTGTAAAGAAGGCCTATTTACATCTTTCCTTGGGAGATATGTCAAAGCAAATATGTGATATTTTAAAAATAAATTCATGCTAGAAGTTAAGACTAGCAAGGGACGAATTTGAATGCTATACCAAAGTTCATGGTAAGCACTTTAAAATTTTTAGATTACTCACTGGTCTATAAATTTGTGCCACGTGCACAACAAAATTATGTAAAATCACCGCCTTAGTTTCGGATTAGCTGCCACTGCTAGCGTGTAATTAGTGGAACCAGTATGTAAAGGAAATTGCGGTCATATCCATACGTTATCTTTATCTTCATATCATAGAGAACTGAAATATAATTTAGGATAAGGGCCAAACGCTGGGACCTTAGGCCAAAGGCCAAGCGCTGGGACTTATGAGGTCATTCAGCGCTGAAAGGGAAATTGAGAATAAGGGTTTTAAAAGTGTAACAGGGGGAAGGCCTCGCAGTTACACTGTGAAACAGTTGTTAGGAGATGGTGGAAAGGAAGATGGAAGAAAAAGAATAAGAACGGAAATATAATAAAAGGAATGAAAGGGGTTGCAGCTAGGGGCCGAAGGGACATTGCAAAGAACTTTAGGTAATGCCCAAAGTGCACTGTGTGAGGGCAGTGATGGCACCACCCGTGTACTGGGCTTCATACCTTATGAGTAAATACTGCACTGATTTTTAATACCTTCACTTCTGAAATGGTAAGCCCAGTGTAACTAGGGGTACTTTGCATTTTTAGGATAGTTGTACCTTAAGGAAAATATATCTATTGTTTATAGATATTTCATGTATGGATATTTTATTTGCATTTTTGCACCGGTTGTCTGTTATTTGCTAAAAATCTGCCCATTAGTGCTGTCTATCAGCATGACGACATAATTTTCAAGACAAGTTTCCATGCTAACATAGTGACAGAGACAAACACATCACTAAAAGGGGGTGCACCAATCCTAGTTAGTACCTTTACTGCTTCAGATGCTAAACCAACAGCTGTTGGTGTCATGCTTCGTTCCTGCACTCATACCTGTTTGGAGGTAAAGCAAGCTTATGTTTGTTGGTGTTCATAAATGATTTTATGAAATTTTGGTTGTCAAGCCAAGCACTGGGGCACTTGCAGCGATTGGACAGCAAGGTTAAAGATCCAGGAAAGGAAGGAGGTGAAGTACAAGGATCTATCGGCAGACATGGGGAAAACCCACAGTTGCACTAAGAAGTAATAGCCAGAGAGATTGGACAGCAAGATTGAAGAAAGGAGACTGAAATAGAAGTCAAGTAAAAGTCTTAAGTTGGTGCAGCAATGCGCACAGTGCACCACGTGAGGTATACTGATGGGACCGAGCATCCTACGGAGTTTTGTTGGTGTTGCTGCTTCTCCCAAGGCTGAACCAGATGACACTGGTCGCCTGGGTTTTTCAATCTGGAAGACAACTTTATAATAAATGTATTGTCTCTTTCGGGAAGTTAATCATTTATTTGCAGTTTGTCTTGCATTGCAGGAGACAGTGAGGGGCATCTGACATTCCTTGGCCAAAGGATTATTATTGTCACACAACTTAGCATATAACCCAAATAGTAAATGACTTGGCAAGACATGTGCCACATAGTATTCTACTTTAGATACTTGCAGTTTCATCTAGTCTCATTTACAAGCAGTAGCAGTGCAAGATGTCTTCACTTACCACCTGGAGATCCTTTGTCTACAGAACAATTCATGTTATTAGTAAGTTCGTCACCCTTTTCCACCTGGGAAACAAGAATGTACAGAACCTTGTTAGGGAAGACAATGTTCAGTTAGTGGCGACTACCTACTCTCCCTTATTGAAAAATTGAGTGTTGGCATTTTAAACAAAAGGGAATCAGTGCACTTTCATATTCAGATTGGCTCATTGTCAGCTATTATTCTCTAGAGGTAGTGAAGGTTTTTCAATGATTTCAGCTGGAAGGAGAGGACGATAGGTATACTAATGGTCACTGAATTTGTTTCAGTCAGCCTCCTTAGCCTTCCATTGTAGAGGAACTTCTGTTGGGCTATGTTTCAAGTGTTTTAAGTGAATTAAGAAGGGTCACTTATATTTATATATTCAGTTAGTTAGCATATTATATTGCTTTCCTTTCTGAATCCAATACCAAACAGTATGTAGAGAGGGAAACTGAATTATTAAATTCTTAACAATTTTCACTGAAGCCACATCTGGGAGGAAGGTGCAGGGAGCAAATGGTCAATTGTTTGTCTGCATCGCCATTAATAATCACAGCTTGCAAAAAAGCACTCAAGATTAACCTAGAATGCTGCAAAGACTTGTACAGTACAATTCTTACAGCACTGCCATGGGCACGGCACAGTCGCCAGTAGGAGGAGAAAAATGGAAAACATCATAATTTAGTTCAAAATTGAAGGGTTAAGAGCCTCCCATGATCTCTTATAAGCACACAGTTCTTGGATTCTGATCGTGCAGCACAACTTAAAAGCGTTGTTCCACTCCGAACCTTGCTGTTCCATTGAAAAATGTCTGACTTTAATTCAAAACGTCATTTAGATTTTTTGAGATTTGCTGGCTCTGGATGAGGAAGCATACTTGAAATAAAAATGTTTGTTTGACCTCTGTGCATGAGGAAAAAGAGAATCTGATATTTGCTCGAGTAGCAGACGAAGGAATATTTGGGTCTTTGGTTGCAAGAAGTTCGGGTAATTGAAGATATTGGTCATCTTGAGAAATTTGCTATGTAGGAACAGCAGGGTATTTAGCATGCATAGTAAAAAAATTTGATATCTAATGGTTTTTAGTAGCTTTAAGCAAGATAGGTCTTGAAAACTTATTGTTGGAAAACACCTTCCCTACTTTTTGCTTTCTTTCGTGGAGTAAAATTAGATTTTGAGCTACTGGACTGGACTTTGTGGACTCCCCCAAGATAACAGGAAGTAATTCAGTTAAACAAAATTCCACAGATATAGTCCCCATCTTCTTTCTCTGTCTCATTGAAGTGGGGTAATAAGCTCAACGTGTTAGGGGAGGATTTAGTAGCAGCAGGAAACCAGGCTTAGAACCAAGTTCAAGATGTAACAGGAGGACCAGGCTTAGGCACACAGTCCTTCTAGGTGGGTTAGTAGTTTATGTATTCGCCAAGAAGTGGACAGTTGAGAAATGGATCTTTATCCTGTACCTTCTGAGTAGTCTGTGGAGACAGATTTGAAGAAGTTAAAGGTTTTTTAAAGTTTTGGTAACAGAGGCATGATTCAGGGCTGTTTAGCCCCATCAACTTTTGTTAGTACTTACATACAGTGATGATAATTTTTTGTTCAAAATGTCAAAGGTAAATCTTTTGAATTTGAGGAATACCCACCTTTACAGTTAAAAAAAAAAAAAAAAAAACTATAAGCAGGACACTGACCTACAAGATTTGGTTCTTTTGAAAAGATATATTTGTTTGCTTTGATTTTAATTCAGTGTGACCACATTCATAGTACTTGAAGTACTTGCAAGGACTATTTTTGAATTTCCCAATGCTGATGGGCAAATATTCAATGACTGTGTAGTCAGGCTAAGTTTTAGAAGAAAAGGTCAAGAAGAAGATGACGTTCCCAACTAGTTTCTTAACTGAATAAACCTATCATTAATATCTAATGTAACTGCAAGGGATATAGCAAAACGGATAAAAGTTCCATTTGAACTGTGCAAGTAGATTTACTTGTAAACTTTTGATATTAAGAAGGCATCTATAGAAAATTTCTTCCTCTAAGAAGCTGTAAGGTCTGCTGAATGCTACCCAATTTTTGGTACTGAATGATCTATGAGGGGTGCCTGCTTTAATATTCTCCTTCTGGAGATGGTTTGAAGTTAGGAGAGCTACCTGCCTTGATTAGAATGTTCATACCAAGGCATGTAATCTTCTGATGTGGGAAGTTGCTCTACTTCTTTTGGAGTCATTTTAGAAGCTCTATGAAGTTAGACCATCCTTCTTTGTATGAAGCAACATACATCAGAGGAGGAGCATTTCTTGTGGTAACCAAGTTAGACATCCATAAGTTTTAGAATGTCATTCTTCGTCTAGGACATTATGGAAAATATTACTGAAACTTTGCTCTCAGAATCTTATTTTTCATTCAGGTGATTACAACTTGATTTGTAGAAGCAGTCTGAAAAGTATTGCCAGCTTCAAAGTACTTGGTGTCAAACATTAAGTTGAATCCTTTGCAGTAAACCATGTGGTTTCTTGCTCTTAAATTAAGCTTCTTAGTCTAATGACTTTGGGGTACATGCAATGCAATACATGCATACAAGTGAGTAATGAACCAAGTAACCAATTGTCATTAAGACTGATCAGTTGCTTTCAGATGTCTCTCATCAGCTTATGGTATTTGTACGACAGATATCAAAACAGGAATAACATACAGTAATAGTGTAAATTTATTTGTCAGGTGTCTTCTTGATAGGCATATTTGGATTTTCCTTTCAAATAAATGCCTGCTATGATGTAATAACCATTTTTGAGAAAGTTGACCCAGCACTATAAAATAATTACAGTACTACAGTCATCAGGTTTGTTAAAAATATCTGAAAGAGGCTTTATTTTGGTCAAAGCTTTTAATAATCTAAAGCTGTTATGCAACCTAGATTATGTCCTTTTTGTTTAAATACTGTGCTAAGTAACTTATGGATGGCATTGGGAGATTCAGTTCATAAAAAGCAAACTTGTTTATTGTACCTCTTTGTAATCCTTAAGATTTGAGTTTTACCTTTCTATTAAACTTTCATGTTTTCATCCTTGCTTTAACAATTTTTTTTTTTTCATCCATTAGGACTCGTCGTACTGTGTGAATCTTTAGCAACATTACTGCTGTAATTGGCACAATTAAGTTACAATTTCCTTAGGTTTGAGTTATCAAGAGAGAATTTTTAAGTTGGGCAGAATCAACTTAACAATTTCAGGCCATCTTTCAGTGTTCTGCACATACACTGGAAGCATTAGTTATTTAAAAAAAAAAAAAATTTTTTTATGACCAACTTGTACCATTTATAGAAACATTTTTTCTGTATCCTTTGTGCAAAGATACTCCTTAAGGGGTGCAAATCTGACTAAAAAGTAGCTACCCACTTAGCTGCACACCCCAACATCTTGTTCTGTCAGTACAGATAACAACAGTCTTTAGCTGGAATTTTAAACTGGCAGTCATTTCACTTAAATAGCATAGGAAGGAATACTTGAGCCACTCAACACTTTCCCACATTTATTATTCCTTGAACGTTGACTACGAATGCCTGAATAATCAGCAACTCCGAATATGAATATGCTTATTTTTATAAAAAAAAAAAAAATTTAAACATAAATCAATCTTGAAACACAGAGAAATACAATGTAACTCTCATTGTATGGTCTTACCATTTCTACAGTGTGTGACAAGGCTAATAATTCATCAGTGGGTGACTGTCAAGCTGACTTGGATGGCTGCTGCATGACAACCAAGTGTGAATACAATTAAACAATTTTAAAAAGTGCTTGTTTTTCAGTCAGATGGGCTAGCTGAGAATATAAGTTTTAGGAGGATAGTATGTTTGAAGATGAGTAAGGTACGGAGAGTCTTGTAATACAGCAGAGAAAACTAAATTTCATAAAAAAAAAAATTATGGAAGATTTAGAACTTCTCTCTAATCCTTCACTTATATCCTAACTCAACTTGAACCTGTAAATAGACTTTGTAACTTCAGCTTCCCATCATCTCTGAGTGAGATTCAATCCTTATTATCTCTCCTCTGAATGTGACTTGTATATTAATTTTCATCACATTTTGCTAAAGTACAAAATAGTTTTTAGTTTTAAAACTCTAAAGCTCTAATGTTAAAATGTAAATTTTACATTACATATACACAACTATGACAATGATGATACAAGTAAGCTTGAGCATAAGTAACGATTGGGAAGGTTTTACCGAGTTTTCTTTTTAGGGATGGCTACGTCCCTTTTCCTGCTAACCATTCTTTTTATCTTGCTCATTATTTCAAATTCATGGCATTACAATAGCTTGTAAAACTCTTTTACAGATTTCTCTTCTTAATACTTGTGCATAAGGTGATGTTCAAAACAAGTGCAGTACTGTACTGCATCTTGTTTCAATGCAAGGTTTCCTTTGTTTTGGAATTAATTTCTCAATGAGTTTACTATCCTTAAAATTTAAGTAACCACTGATAAAAAATTTTTATATTAAAAAAAATTGTACTCCAATGATGTTAATACCTGGTCATGTGCATCACAAAAGCCAAAGGCAAGGGCTTCAAATTACTGTGTTTGAAATAATTTGAAGTCCTTGCCTGTGACTTCTGTGATGCACATGGCCAGGTATTAGCATCATTGGAGTACGATATTTTTTATATAAAAATTTTATATCAGTGGTTACTTAAATTTTAGGGATAGTAAGCTCAACGAGAAATTAATTCCAAAACAAAGGAAACCTTGCATTGAAAACAAGTGCAGTACTGTGTTGCATCTTGTTTCAATGCAAGGTTTCCTTAGTTTTGGAATTAATTTCTCATTGAGTTTACTATCCATAAAATTCAAGTAACACACTGGCACAAAATTTTTATATTAAAAAAATCGTACTCCAATGATGTTAATACCTGGTCATGTGCATCACAAAAGTCACAAGCAAGGGCTTCAAATTATTGTGTTTGAAACTGTGTTATGAATACTGAATGACTAAACCTTATATCAATGTACAATGAACATTTGGAGAAATATTTCAGCCGTACCATATAAAATCATTAGATAAATACTTAATGTTGTGAATTTCTGAAGAGTGCTTGTGTTTATACTCAAAAGAATTAAATGTACTGTGCACGAATTAAATGTATATGAATAACATTAACAATCAGTATAAAAGTAAGTCTAACATGGGAGATTTCATTATTGGATCACATGATCAGTTCATTATGAGAACCTGAAAAATTTAAAAACTCACTGAATACTGTACTGATCCAACCATGATGTGACAAATGACTTCTGATGTCTGAATCCTTGTCAAGCAAATGTAAATTCTACCATTTTTATGCAAGATGTCATCTTCAAAGACTTTCATTATAAAAGTTGCAATCAGTGATAACTGCACATGGCAAAATTCAAAGGATAGATGAGGTGGAAAATGCTTTCAAGGTGAGGACAAATTTATCTTGTCATGTGTCCCTACACATTGTACACCAGTAGTGATATAGTTCGAGTCCCTTGTAGCCTTGTATTCATTAACTTAAAAAGGTATCAATTCTTTCAAAGAAGATACTGTATCTGGGCTTTTTATCAAAAAGGTTATGTGCACAGAAATTTAATACGTATTCAGTTACCATAATTTTTACACCAGCAAACCTAAATTCGTATTTATATAACAAACTGGTTACTTAAATGCTTGCCAGGTTTAACTCATTTAAGGTGTAGGATCTAAAGATACTCTTATTAATGTAAGGACTTGTCTTGTACACAAGTTCGAAAGAACAGGACTACATTGTTGCAAGCCACAAAATGACACTCAAAATTTTTATTCCACATTAGCCAGCCATCACTCCATGCCTTAAGTTAGAAATAGATCACAATGGATAGATGCCTGTTGCTTGTGCATGAACTCCTTTTGTTTTGGAAGTAAATAATACATTGAATGACAAGGAAGGTATTTATAACTATCAGGTCAATTGCTATGTCCTACATCAAATGCTTTGAAACAATTTTTTTCTTTTGAAAAAGCTGTGGGGGAAAATAGAAAAAAAATGCCAATAAGCTACCTAGTGGAGAGCTATTGTTTACACTTTCCTTTTTTATGACTACGGAGAACTGAAGCTTATTCCTCATTTCCACACTAAAAATGATGAATACATGTCATTTGCTACAAGCTATAGGATGAGATTCTTTTCAATTCACTGGGGGTGCAACAATGAATAAACACAAAAGCAGTACAGATATGTAAACTTATACATCTTCATAGTTTACTAGTTTTTACCCTGCCACTTTTTCGTAACACTGAAAAACTGTACACATTAGTGATTGGCTGCCAGGTGTCAAAAGAGGCGACGGTGACATAAGACGAGGAAAGAGCTATTATCAATACCTCTAGGCACTCTTGGTTTAAAACATCATCATCATCTCTGTGTGTATTTGACAACAGAGACCATTATAGGCCACCTACAGTTAAAGGAGTCTGTCACATGTTAATAGAAGTGCAAACACACACACGCAGACACGCACAAACACATGGACACACACCAGAGATGATTATTATCCCTTCAAAACATGGCTCCTTTGCACAAGGAAGAGATGAATGGGTGAAAGGGAAAGTAACGTGGCATTAGAGAGAATGGGGCAAAGTAAGGGAGAACTGAAAATAGAGAAAAAGTTGCAGGCTGGTGTTAAGATGATGAGTGAAGAAAGGCATGAGAGGACAACAAAAAGGTGCCAAAGGGAAAAATTTAATAGGAAGAGAGTGGGTAAACACAGAAAAAATAGCACATGCATAATCAAATAAAGAAGAGGTGTGAGAGAGAGAGAGAGAGAGAGAGAGAGAGAGAGAGAAGAGAAAGGAATGAAAGAATTAGCTAAAAGGCAGTGACAGAAAGACAGGAAGCAGGGAGATAGTTTGAACCAAGTAAACGGAAGAAATGGGAGACTGGGAGGAAAATCACCAAACAGATGAAGATGGAAACTGTAGGATGGAGGTTGAGGTTGAAGAGGGGAGACTCACTTTGTCTGCCAAATCATGTCGGAGCAAATGTGCAGGTCATTCAATTTGTACTGTATATATGAATTACTACAAGACAAAATTCTATGACTTTGGTGGTCTTGAAGATAACAAATAAGCTACTCAAATTCTAATAACCAATAATAAATAATGGTAATAATAAAATAATATAATCATTACTTTAAGAATATATGATTCATTTCTTATATCCCTATGTACAAAAGAAACTAATATTATTAAACGTGTGATGTGTGAGTGTACGCAAGTGTAAAGAAAATAAAGCAAACAATCGCTGATGCAGCTATTCCTAGCATTAATTCTTCACAGCACTTATTGTACAGAAAGCTATTTTAATACAAATGCTAAGGTGTCACACACCTCCCAAGTCTTCAAACACTTGGTCATCAAGACCTCTACAAGGATGAACTTGAAAAAATTCTCTAGTGGAGGCAGTTGCTGCACTGGCAGTCGTAACTCCTCCAACACTACTCGTAGCATTATCATTACTGTTTTTATTACACTCGGGTGTTGTTCTGTCCAAAGGAGTTTCACTGGCATCGAGCACATCACTCACTGAGGAATTGAGTGACAAAGGCCCACTGGCACCAGTCATTTTGTGTGGGTGGGCAAAGGCAAGGTTACCCTGTAGGACAGGCGAGGCACTAGCAGCAGTATGAGCCTGGCTGGTTAGGGTCACCCGTGGGCACATAGGGTAAGTAATATCACGCTCCACATGTGCAGGTGAGCAACAAATCGGGGAGTGACTGGCTGAGTCTGTGGTGGATTCATCTTTTTTGGGGATTGTGGCTATATTGGAAGAGAGATGGTGGTGCTGACTGGACCTAACATCGAGTTCTAGATCCTGTAGGGTTGGCAGAGAATTGGAGTTCACACTATTGTAATCTGGAAGTGTACCATTATGTAGATTTGAAGCCTGGGTGCTATCATCGTGAGATCCAAAATCTGTGTAGTGATGGTTCGGTGGGTTGGGTGAAGTTGCCTGGGAAGTTTGGGAGGCACGGTCCATCACAGGTTGAGGTACGCCGGGAAAGCCTGGCACAAGAGTTGGGGGTGCTGGGAGGCTGCTATCCTGTATTTCTTCTAAGGAGGGCTGAAGCACCTGATTAGGAACAGAATGCTCATCACCCATTACACCTGAGGAAGCACTTTTATCTTCAGCATCAGAAGCTGTAGTAGAAGCTGCTATGGCAGCAGCAGCTGCAGCCATACACTGCTCTACTCTCTCAGAATAGTAGTGAGGAGAGCATAGGTAATCTTTCAACCGCTGAGGTAGTGGCAACTCCCCAATCAAGTCACGACGAACATGCTTCACAATAACAAATCTAAAAAGAAAGGGGTAGTCATTAGAATTCTAGTAATTTTATTTTTTGAATGACATCATATCAAAAAACTAATAACATTCACCAACAGTAATAATGAAATATAGAACTCTTTATCATTCAATATATAGTTGCAGTTGATTTCAGTAACAACTACAGTATGTTAAAATTCAACAATAAATTTATTCACCAGTAGTAAAATGATTAGTGCAGAGTTTACCAATTAGAAGAAAAAATTCTGTAAACATTGTCAATACATATGTTTACTGATACTGCATAAGCTAGTAGTAAAATGTTTAAAATTCTCAACCCCATGCATCTGAACATTACTTACATCTTTACAGATGTGGATACCTATGAATATTTATTCCTTCAAATATTAATAAAGTGACATTAGTTTCATTTTGTCAATAATTTCTCTTCGCCTGAAGAAGCTGACAATTTAATTTGATAAAAATATATCCACATCCATGTCCAGCATGATAAAAAGTACACTGTTTATATAAACATAATCTTTGTATATTTATGTCCCCTAACATGATGACTAGATTAAACCAGATCACAGGGATTAGATTAAATCACATTTCCTGTGAGAGAACAAACTGTCTATTGCACATCACATAACCCAGCATATGAAGGGAAAAAATTCCCAATTTTTTGTATCTATCTTCTACAGAAATACAGGGATCCATTTAGTTACAGAACAGGGGTTGCATCCTCACCATATTCCTGAGATAGCTCCTCCAAATTAAGTAGATTTTAAAATTTCGTTACGTAAAAAGACTAGGAGAAAGGCATAACTTTTGGAATTGAGATAAGGAGGACATTCCTTTTCAGTACTCTAGCACAGACTTTTGTATTATTAGCCAAATGACATTAACTTTCATTGTTTTCATGGTAATCATGAAGCAAAGGGTGCTGAAGTCCAGACTGATAGGCATAAATTTTCAGGCTGACTTACACTGAGGTCAGGAAAGGCCTGTACTTAGGTGGGTACAGTATTTTCTCTACGCTTACCTTCTACTTTAGAAAACAACCTCATGTAGAGAAGGCGAAGATATATAGGCAGATGTAACTTTTACACACTTTTCAATGTGGAATAGATTTGACTGTAACTGTGCTGATGCTTTTGAAAAGAAAATTTCAACGCTAAGTACATGTGAGCAGAACAGAGGAAGCAGATGTAAAGCTGCTTTAGTTCCTGAGGTGCCAGGAACCCAGGTGGAAGGAGAGAAAAGTAAATATAATCAACAGTCTGCTCAGAAGTTTAGTTCTTAAAAGTAAAAATCAGAGTAAATTAAGTTAGAGAAGTTGGATGAGTAATGCAGCTGGAGCTGATGGAAAAGTGCAAAAATCATTTCGCATTGTATACTAAGGGTTCTTTGCAGATACCAGTGGTAAGAAGAAATGTAGCAGAACTACTGCATTTCTTCATACCAATGGTACAAGGAAATGCTGCAGATCTAATGCGAGGGCAGAAATGAAGACCACGGCTCAGACAGCAGAAAAAGCCACACCTACAGATAAAAGTCTGCTAAACCCTCCTACAAGATTCAGCCAAAGATGCCCCAAAAGAGCTCATGTTCAAAAGGTGAAACTGAGGAATGGTATGTAGCAGAAATAAAAGATAAAGAGCTTGAGAGCTCATAAGTAGAAGTACGGGCATAAGTGGAAAATTATATTTTCTCTTAGGCATACCACTGCTACCACTCAAGCAGATGGCAAGGGATATAGTGGAAAATTATACTTACTCTTAGGCATACCACTGCTACTCCTCAAGCAGTTGGCATAAGTTTTTCTTATTCATTTTGAACCACTAACCAACACGAGTAATAATTCAATTGCATCACTCAATTCATGTATCGTCAACATTCTTGTGAACCTTAATGATACATTACATGTACAATTTACAATTCCAGACTATTTCCCTTGTTGGAACATGATTATATAAGCACAAAACTAGTAAGAAAATAATACATGAACTAATACAGTATACATGCACTGTACATGCTACCTGACCTGGCAATGCTGAAAATGTTATTTTTCAGTTGAGTCAAACCATTCAATATAAAACACAACTCACAGGACTTGCCCAAAAGGAAGAAATTTAAAATTTATATTTGGGCACACAATGATATTCACATAAAACATTTTTAAAGTACAAGGTTTATAATCTTGAATATGCAATATTTACAAAGTTAGCATTTTACAGTATAGTTTTATTACTGTATTATTATTATTCAGATGATGAACCCTATTCATATGGAACAAACCCATAAGGACCACTGACTTGAAATTCAAGCTTCCAAACAATATGTTCATTATAAAGAAGTAACAGAAGGTAATAGGAAATATAGAAAGAAAAGATCAGTTATCAGGACAGAAAAAATAACGTACAGTAACAAATTAACAAATAAATAGATAAAAATGTAAAATACAAGGAGAATTGTTTTAGGGTAGTAATGCATTGCATCTTTGCTTGAACTTTTGGGGTTCCAGTTCCACAACATCCTCAGGGAGACTGTTCCACACTCCAACAGTGGGAGAAATAAAGGAACTCTGAAACTGAGAAGTTTGACAGCAGCAGTAAAGAATGTACAGTCGACCCCCGATATTCATAGATGCCTACCACAACCCTCCTGCAAATAGTTAAAAATCTGAGAATACTTGACACCCTTGTAAGAACACTTATAACTGCCTATTTTGATAGTTCAGACACCAAAAAAACCCTCTAAAAATGCTTATACCCAAGTATTTTAGCACTTTTTCACAAAAAATGCATTTACTATAGTCACGAAAATATGAAAATACAGTAATTAGTGAATATTCCTCTGTGAAAAATACCGTGAATAGGCGAAGTTTCCATGAATAATGTGTATACGTTCAACAGAAAAATCCACGAATAAGTGAAGCTGTGAATCCGGGACCACAAATAGGCGGGGGGTCCACTGTCTTACACATACATTAAAAAAAAAAAATTGTGTATATTGACATCTTGCATTTGACTTCCTCAAATCGACTGTCACTATTTTACAATAGTAATGGCCATTAATAAAGGCAGTATTAGGTTGATACTACTCAATCAGCTTGGTTATTTCTTTCACAATGCCCTTCTTCAAAATGGATGGTTTTATTGAAGTAAATCAGTATTCTACAGTTACATGTGGTTATACAGCTACTTTTATATTGCTGCTTTACCTGCAGCCTCTGCACCTTAACTACATACCAGCTACTGCACAAGTTGGTGCTAGGCCTAACTGAACATATATTAGAGTTAAGTGCAATCTGTGTGTGTAAAATACTCCATCTGATGTCAAAACCTTTTCATTTTGTGTATTGTTTTCAATATACTCTAAAATGCTTTTTGGTTTGTATAGATTACAAACTTCTATGATAAATTCAAGGGGAGATTGTGTTATATGAAGGTCATCTGAATATGCTAAAATATGCTTGGCTAGTAACTAACTGTATCACTAGATATAGCAGCATATCCAACTTACCATGCATACTAGAAAGTAAGCATGCAAGAAATCTGTACTTGTTTAGCATGAAGTTAACTGAAACAAGAATACAATTGCCCATAAAAATAGTTGTCAGGGTGTATATGGAATCACAAGGTAAAAATGCAAAACACTTATTAGAGGTGCAAAGGCAAAAAGCAAAAGTAAGTGAAATGATACATAAAACTTGTTTACATGACACAAAAGAACACCAAGTTTGTGTGAAGTGGACACCAAGCTCCCAAAGGTCTTTGGACTACAGTGAAATATGACAATCACCTTGACAAACATTTTGAATAATGTAACTCGGGGACATCACTTTCAATATTAAAATAAACTGCAGTTACACTTGATGTGACTGAAATTAAATTCTACATTTTCAAGTTCTAGATACTAAAAATTTGAACTAAGATCCTCCCATTTTAGTTGTATGTAATAACCACAAAATATCTGGACTGTAGCCATCCAAGAAATTCCCACCTGTATTTTGAAATTTGCAGAAGAGAACACAACTAAGTACTATTACTACCATGAGTCCATCAAGCATTAGTGCTCATGCATATGTACAACTTAAGGTACCAACCTATACTGATTTCCAACTTCCACAGAATCTAAGATGTTGGTCTACATCTTCTATAACTTGTTCTACTTAATGTCCAACTATCTCTCAAGTCATTTTTAATATACCCAGTCCAATGCAATGCCATCAGAATTTCATGGTTCTTAGTACACAAAACTAATTAATTCCTGATTTTATATCTGTTTACCTTACTACTACACTGCCACATCATGTTAATCTTGACACTTCCTAATCTGCATTTAATCTGTACTCAAAGTCATTGTTATCCTTCTATTTAATTTTCTGATAGCATTACCATTAGCTGTACCTAGATGTGTCCTCTTTCACTGTCAATGTCAGTCTGACTCGAAATTCACAATATATAACACGATCAAAAAAACATTCAAGAATAACTCTTTCACCTGTGCAAAACAACTACCCATAACTTACCGGCATAAGTGCTGAAGACTTTGAATGTGCTTGAACCGAGACACAGGATGAAGAAGCTGTACCCGCATGGGACCCAAGACAGGTCGGCGGTGAAGGAAAAATAAATATCGGCCACTACGAGAATGCTCCACAGCATTTTCAATAAATTCTACAATGGTTTGGCTCTTGAACTTTGTGAACCCACCAAAACTGAAGTTACCTAAAGGAAGATAATTGATCATATTTTAATCACTCCAAACATCAATGCAAAATCTCTGAAAATATTCCTGTAAATCCAAGTACTCTGGCCATCTCCCATGAAAAAACCATATATCTTAAGAAACTAGTAAATAAAAATAAAATCACTGATAACTTGAGCTAAAGAAAATGATATACTGTAGTTTTTATCTTACCAGTTAAACACACCTGGACAAAACATAGGTGAGAGGAAATAAGAAGTATGTAATAGTTCAGAATGTAATAAAAATTTGGTGTGAGGAAGAACTATCTATTTTTGTCATATATAAGGGTGTTTCCATTTGCAAAGAGAAATGTTACTGTTAGGCAGTCACATAAGTTAATCTGGAGATTGACATTTTAGACCTAATCTCTCTTGCCTCCTAACTGATTTTTAAAACCTTGTTCCTTTTACAAGTTGGGGCTATAATTTCTAGATCAGGCTCTATTCTTTTTAAAACAAGTCTCAGAAAAGTAACGGATCAAAAAGAATGAAGCTTGATCTTGTAGAAATTATAGCCCTACCTTGTAAAAGTAATGATGTTATAAAAATCCTTTAGGAGACAAGAGAGATTACAGTACTGTAGATCTGAATTGGTAATTTCCAGATTAACTTGGTGTGTGACTGCCTGACAGCAACATTTCTCTTGGCAAATAGAAATACCCTTATCTACGACAAAAAATAGATAGTTCTTCACACCAAATTTTGATTATATTCTGAACTATTGCATATTTTAATTTCCTCCAACCCCTTACTTTTCTGAGACCTGTAATAAACAGGGATATGATGTTTCCCACTTTAACAGCCTTTGCATAAAAAAAATTGACATTTGGTTCACCACATTCATTTGCCAGGTGAACCATTCATTTTCCAGAAGTTATTAAAACTGTTTTCTCACCTCACCAGTATAGCTGCAAATCCATATGACCGGAGTACTGTAATTATTTATTGAAAATTCAACATTCTTTTGACAAATTTCTTGAGGAAAAGGGAATGTAAATAAAAAAAGTTAAAGTCTTAACTGTAATACCTCTAGGAAATTTTTTCTAATGCCTGTAATTTTTACAGAACATTATTCTAAAAACTATTAAGCATCATACTTGCCTTGGTCATGTTCTATTCTGACATGACGGATGAAGCCATTGAGCTTAAAAGTTAATGAGAATATGTAATGGTGGTCGGATGAATCACGCACAATAAACGACCCATCAGGCTCGTTAGCTAAAACTTTCTCAGCTGCCTCTCCACTTATTGGACCCCAGTACCATCCACACTGTTGGGAAAAGAAAAATAGTAAATGGTCATACATGCAGGAAACAGGGTAACCGTTCAACATTGCTAAAAAAGAATATTTTTGTAACTTACCTTGTCAGTCATCTTATAACCTACTCTTGACAAACTTAATTCCAGAAAATTCTACAGCAACCTTGAGAGGTCAAATCTACCCCTTGGTTACTACAAGCATAGACTTTTTATATTTGTAAAGCACTAAGGTCTCACATAATTCAGAGTGTAGTCTTTTTAATGAAATGAAAATTAATATACCAAAGCCTACATGCAACAAAATATACAATGCTTTTATAACACAAATTTTATTTTTTCATACAAAGCTTAATTTCTATAGGCATGAAATTCCAATCATACTAATATCAGCCAAAGACCCACCCCCGCAAAAATACAAGGAGGCATCTGTAGAAGGCTTTGGCATAAGATGCTTGTGCAACCTTTTCTCAGCGAAGAGGAACCAATAATCTAGCAAGCAGTCCTGCCACACCTCATTAACAGCACAAAACAGTCCTGCCCATGACAAGGACACGAGAGTTTTAAAGTTTTTGTCCAAAGAAGACACGAAAGAGCTCTACATATGTCCAGGACAATCCCTGACAACTATGCTTTGACGTGTAGAAGTACCCTACATCCCATAACCACGACAAGTATGCCGAGACGTGTAGAAGTACCCTACATCCCATAACCATGACAAGTATGCTGAGACGTGTAGAAGGACCCTACATCCCATAAACATAACAAGTATGCTGAGATGTGTAAGAAGGACCCTACATCCCATAACAATGACAAGTATGCTGAGATGTGCAGAAGGACCCTACATCCCATAACCATGACAAGTTGCTGAGATGTGTAGAAGGACCCTACCTCCCATAAACAGACATATTAACCAAACAACATTAGGGGCTAACTCAATGCTCAAACCTCCACTCACTGATGCTCTACTCACTGGATACAAAATTTGTGACTGATAAGGGCAAAATTGAAAATTTTTTAAAAACTACTAATTCACACACTTAATTCCTACTAAAAACCACTAATTCACACACTTAATTCCTACTAAAAACAAGTTTAACACTGGAAGTTAAAACTGCAAAATCTGAACCTGAACCAGGGTGTAACTAACTACTTAACGAACTGAGAAAGATGAAGTAAAATGAACACACACAAAAAAATGAAAAAATATAAAGAAATTTGGTGCATGTATAACAAATCAACACACAAGGTAAAACACTGACAAAAAGAAAGCATCCTACACTGGCTCCCACTGCAAACTTAAAAAAGCCAAAATGAATAAATATTTTTATAGGCCCAGTTACACTTCTTGTAAGTTACAAGCTTAACAGCATAGATATTTCACGATTAAGCCATGCTAGTTATTTCATTTTTAAGTCATCTTTATAAATATAGGTAATATAAAAAGAGAAATAACATAATATTTTTTCATACAAAGCAGGTGTGACCCCAAGAATGATGCGGGAACATTTGATGGCCCTGTCCTTTGTACACAGGTTTGTTCTCGCAGAAAATAAAAATTTATTCACTATCAACAGTATTATGAAATTTATTTCTTATTAGATATAAATCAATTGTACAGGTTAGTTTCTTATTCAATTAGGTTGACAAAAATTACCTTTAACAGTATAAAATCTTGCATATGGAGGCCAAGTTTTCTTCCTGTTTGACCTAAATTATATATATCTGACAATGATTCATATAAATCACCTTTCTGACGGAATAGACTGCATTTTCTCTAGTAAAATAGGAAAACAAAGTGCATCAGATGCCAGTTAATGTTTATAATAAAATGGTACAGACCTGGTCCCCCCCAAAAATTTTCTTTAATCAACTGTGCAAGATGAGCAATTACATGGGCACCATGAAAATAACAGAAAGACTTTCTAAAGAGGTGACAGTATCATAAATATTGGATCTATTAACCCACCAATAATCACTGAGAATGGGGTAGCCAAATTTATCTGTAGGAAAACACACACTCAAGGTCTGACTTACTGCTCAAGAGCTTAGGAGATAATGATCTTTTATTGCTCTCTGTAGATTTTGAAGATAAATAAGATTACTTTTCTTAAGTTCGCTTAAAAATGAAAAACAAAATGATCAATTCTAAGTATTGTACAGACATTTCTTTTTTGTAAATAATATACCTTTCTTAGGTTTGCTTAAAAATGAAAAACAAAAATAACATTTTCATAATAAAAGTAAGCTTCATATGTACTTACCAAGTAATTACATAGCATAGCTATAGTTTCACTCGCTAGGCAGCCTTTATTTAAAAAATCGCAGTAGCACTTTGATTGTTTAGTGCAGATGACAAGCCCCATCCACTAACAGGAGTACTGGAAACGACTTAGCAGAAAACCTCATTGTGTTTGTGCCCTTATGTCCAAGAGCAGGGAGGAGAGAGGACTCCGATTCTGTAATTACTTGGTAAATATATATGAAGCTTAGTTTTATTATGAAAATGTCACTTTCATATAAGTAACTTACAAAGTAATTACATAGCTGAATCCCACATTGAATGGGGGTGGGATGCATGGACATATTCTATTCCAAAACATCAAGTCATGGTAATGACTTTGAAATAGAAAATTTGCTAGCACTGAAACAATGCTTGTCATTTCCTTATCTGGTATGAGAGCTACTGCAGGTGAATACTGCCTCTGGTTGGCACTCATCTTAACGTGTAGTGGCGTTGCGGTTGAGCCGTGGGTCACCTCTACTTAAGTAGGAGCTTTGCAGCGGAGGACAGGCCTGATCGCAGGCAAAGCATACACAAGTGCCCTTGCCCTGGGCGCAGTACCAATACAGTATAAAAAAACAACCAGACAACGCTTTCACTCTCTGGTTGGCGCTCATCTTGACCTGTAGTGGCGCTGCGCTTGAGCCATGGTTTGCCTCTACTTAAGTAGGAGCTTCGCAGCAGAGGACAGGCCTGATCACAGGCAAAGCATGCACAAGTGCCCTTGCCCTGGGCACACTACCAATATAAAAAAGAACCAGACAATGCTTTCACCTACATTGAAAACACCACAACCCATCCACTGAGACTGGTGGGTAATCCAGGTAAGTTGTACCCCCTGGCTCCAGAAAATTCGACACCTTACTTCAAGGCAAAGAGATAGCAGGAGAAAAGAGAGATTCCCATGCTTCCTCCCCCAATACCATGCCAGCCATTGACAATGGCCCAAAAGTACTGCAATTTTCAAACACTGTTTCAACTTCTTTCAAATCGTGAGATGCAAAGATCGGTTCGCACTTCCAGCACACTGACTGCAGAATGAAGTGAGCGACATATGTGCCTGAAAGCTAACAAGGTAGAGACTGCCCTGACATCGAGCTTTCACTTTAAAAGTAGGCAAAATGTCCTCCTGAATCTGAGAGTGCGCCTCAGAAATTAAGTCTTTTGATGAAGAAGGACAATGCATTCTTAGTCAGGGTGAGACGGGTTCTTGATAGAGCACCAGAGGTTACTGGATGGTCCTCTGATCTCTCAGTCCTGCTCAGGAAATACCTTAAGGCCCTAGCAAGACAAAGAATTCTCTCTTCTTCCTCAGAGCCAAGGTATCCATTAAGGTCTTCAAAGTCTTAATGGAGAAAGAACAGGCCCAGGCCTTGGAAGGATAAAGTAGCAAAATGCATCTCCTTGTGAAAACAAAAAACCTACCCTTTATCGATGGCTTGGAACTCGCTAATATGTTAGCAGTAGCCAAGGCCATGAGGAAGAGTCTTCTGAGTAAAGTTTTTCCAAGAAGAGGAACAGAGAGGTTCAAAAGAGGGACCTGTCAGCCACTTCAACACTACGTCCAGGTTCCAGGAGACCGGATCTTCCTTTCTTTGCTTAGACGTATCAAAGGACTTGATGACTTGATGCAGTCGTTAAGATCTGGGAATGATGCAAGATTCAGGACCTGTGTTTAAACACTGAGCTAAACACAGCTTGATACCCCTTAATGGTGGAGGACAACAGATTCCTAGATCTCCTTGGATAAAGAAGGAAATCTGCAATTTGGGTCACAGACGTCTCAGAAGAAGAGATGTTGAGTCCGAGACAACAGCTTTGGAAAATCACCCAAGTAGCCTGGAAGACGTGGCTAAGAAATCGACGCCTGCATCTTGCAACAGCCTCTGCAGCGTGTCTTGAAAACCCTTACGCTCTAACAAGCTTCCAGACAGTCTGAATCCTGTTAGGGCAATAGCAGACAACCATTTGGTATCTCTTCAAGTGAGTGGTTTTTAGGGGAAGGAGTCTCAGAAAGTCCACCCACAACTGCAGAAGGGCCTGGGACTATTTTTTCATAGGCCAGAACTAGGCTATAAGAGTCATCGTAACATTGCAATGAGCCCAAGACCTGAAGGGTGGAAAGGCACGGTGCAACTTTCGCTACCATCCGAATCTACAGGGATGAAATTTGAATTTGGCATTATCAATTTCAAAAAGCCAAGGATCAGTAGATTCAATAAAAGTCTCAGAGAAGTTTAGAAGTTAAAAAAAAAAAAAAAAAAAAATGAAAAGCAATGTAAGTACAGCCTACTATTTTGGTGATGGAAAGGAAGAAAAGACAACAGTCCAGTCTTGAAAATGGCTATGTGGATGATGTAGGCAGAGTACATATAGGCATGAATGCAATCTATGTATCAAACTTAACATGTTCGAGTAAGGGATTTTCAATGCCCATACGTATTAATATGATTTCAGAACAGGTACTGGTATGAAGAAAGAGAGATAAGAGGCATAACCTGCACTACTGATAAATTTGAATATTCTATTGTTAGAGCTAAAATTTACAACATATGCACAAGAACTGCGTTTTTTACAAAAGCAACATGATTCCTTAGAAATTGGAGAGTCTGAAAAGATGTTATAAAATATGGAAAGTCATGGCTGGAGGGCAAAGAGAACTGTAATACAAATGAAGAAGTGGTGAGAGAAGTAGTGTCCAGAGGGTGGAAAGAAATGCATTCTGGGTCCAAGCTCAATACAATACAGCACAGGATGAGATGGTGCAATGAACATCCAGTTAAGGAATTAGTGGATATGGAAATAACATGACTACATCATTAGGAACATCCAAGGACATTGTTGAACACCTGGACTAGATGGGGGGATATAGTGTGCAGAACCTGCACAGGTTAAATCTTGGCAATAAAAAAATTTAATACAAGTATTTGATTTCTGCACATCGCAGTAGTGAATATTAAGTCTCATTTTGTGTAAATTTAAAGACTAAAATACATTAATCCAAAGCTAAAGTCACAGCAGTCAAGATTTATGTTAGTTAAACTTGATTCTAAAAAAATATACGTGAAAATGAAATACTACTTACATCCTTCACTTTTTCAATGATAGAAGCAAAATCACATCCCTCTTCCTCTCGACGTTCTGATCCACTTCCACTATGGCTTGTGGCTGTTCCTGATGCCGTTGTGTTGGATACTTCTGACTGACTCTTCTCATCACTACTAGGCTGAAGGGGCAAAGGAGGGAGAGCCCGGTTGGTAACAATAGCTGGAGAACGTGAAGTAATGTTGTTAACCACCGGGGCCTGAGCTGGTATGATTTGTGGATCATCGGGTTCAGTTCGATGATTGCCAAGGCATGAAAGGAGCCCTGTATTAATGCCATTGGATGTACGATGATTACTGTGTTGGTTATGGTGGATTTTGGTTATGGTTGTAGAAGCAGCATGGTTAGGTAATGAACTTGAGGTGGGGCAGCTGGCAGGAGGCATAACCCCATTGCCTGCAATATCTGAAAATCCCTGAGTTGCAGTCTCTACACAGCTCCCATTTTTTAACCTAGTGCTGCTGGATTTTGTTCCTTTTTTGAGACCAAATATAGTAATGAGTGTATTGCGTATATTACTCGATATGCTCCTTCCTTTCTTTCGATTATCTTCTATACGCATGTACGAATTGTCTTTTCTCTTGCACGACTTCATTGACGTAAATGGAATTATTCTGCATATTTTAGACTGCTCAGGCGCAACTTTCACCTCCTGTTGAATTCTGTGGTTCTTATTACAATTTATGGTATCATCAGACTCATGAAACGATTTTCTAACTTCTTCTAGGGTCATGTGAATAGGTTCTCTTTCTTCTTTATTAGATCCATGCTTTGGAGTCATGCTAAGAGCACAGCCAATATTACTGGGAACACTATGCCGCTTGCTTACCCTCAGAATCTCACCACCGCTGACAGACCCAGTTGACTGACCTGAATGCTGCCTACTTCGACTAATACCACTTTCCTTGAGCTGTTTGGAACTACTCCCTTGATCATGACTATTTGAAACTTTCTTCAAGCCTCCTCCTACGTTCAAAATATTAGCAGCATTAACAGCAGCACTGTGCTTTGCATGTCTTCTGTGATGCCTCTTCTTGGGTTGAAGCATCACTGCTTTCGGGTGCAATATCTGCCCTTCATTTGGCTTCACTACATCTACTGGAACTGCATAGATATCCCCATCGAGGGGAACATTATATATGTCGCTAACGTCACTATGTGGTGTCTTGGAAGTAGGAAAAAGCAAGGCGTCATGGGAAACTGCACCGGTGATCAGGTGGGAATCATCCATGCGGGGACCAGAACTAACAAGAGAGTCATGAGAGAAGGATAGGCTGGAGCCTAAGGATGATCTTGAATGGGGTCTATGTGAAGGACTGTATGGCAACTCTGGTGTCCAACATAATCCAGGGCTTCCACAAGACAGCCCAAGAAGTGGAATACTTGACTTGCGATTACTTTTTCCACTCCCTCCCACCCACCAACTACTTTCTTTTTTCTGATATTCCTCTCTGCACTGCTCCCTCTGACACTGACCTGAACACTTGATTGACCACCCAAGAGAACAGCTTACAGCCAGTGCCTCTTCTAATATTTGTTTGACAAAAAGGGAGGCAAACTTATCAATCCAAACACATCCCTCCCTTGCCATTCTATCAACATCACTGCTATTTGCATCTAAACCACTCAATTTTTTTGTCTTCTTCGATTCGCATTTCTTATCAAAATTACCAGGTAACACAGACTGACAATCTTTTACACTTTTTTTCTTATCATACAATACATCATCATTTACACTAAAATCTGTAAGAGACTCGTCACTATACAATACACACTGACTGCTTAAAGAGTACTCTTTCAGTGTATTAGTCAGTTCATTCTTTCCATCTTTCTCACTAGTCGGCCAGAAAGGGCCTGGTTTAGATTTTAGGGCACTAGGGTGAAACGGTATCACAGATGAAAAAGCTTCCTTGTGGTGGTTGCTGCTGTCTCTTGGAGAGGAGGAGGCTTGCCAAACACACTCCATTTCTATTGCAGGGGATGTCATTATGCCTACACTTGTTTCAGTAGGCGGCAAGATGTGGTGCTGCTGGGTGGGACTATGCTGGTCATGTATCGAGTGAACTGAGGAGCTATTATGGCACAAGGACATTGGAGGGCTCTGATGACTTGGAGTTGGACTCTGTCCTGGAGAAGAGGGACTATGATTGGAAGAAGACGAATTCAACAGTAGCACTCTTGGGCTATTCTGTGGGGAAGAAGGGCTGTGATGAGATGTGGATGCACCTTGGGAAGAAGTGGTAGGGCTCTCACTGTGGGGCCAAAGTTCTGGCAAAACTTCCAGGCCAGCTGGATCACCATCTAAAGAGCCAAGCCATACCTCACTTGTGCCACTGCTTATGCTACTTCCAGCCTGAAATAAAACAAGAAAAAACAAATAAGATGTTCATTACATTTCCCATCTCGTTGTCCTTTGTGATGGTAATCTTAGGACTGTTTAATTTTATTATACTTATTCTTTTTATGTTTACTTTTGACTACATATTGTTAACCATTAACACGTTATCATATTTAACTACTTCACCTGAATCACTGACATAACTGTACGAGTAGACATCATTTATATTAATAATGGTAAAAGGTAGTTTACTGTTGTCATTAATTACAATGATACTGGGTAAGTGACTCCTTCAGACTACACATTGTTAATGTTTTTTATGTCAAATTTTGGCATCACACAACAATAATAGCATTATGCAATATATAACAAATAACTGTTTTAATGAGAATAAATACTGACACTTTTAAAGACCAATTATGTTTAAAAAATTATCAATTTCAACACAACTTCCAAACAGTTGTATAGTGTTTACATGCTACAAAACAGGTTTTTCCATACAGAGCCTTTACAATATAAAATTTAAATATGCCTTATTGTTATTGTTGCAAAAATCCCAGTTTCATAACTCATATCAGTCAGGATTCAGAGTAATACTATTGCACATGCTCCATTTGGCCTACTGATGCCATCTTCACTTCTCACTTTTCCATGACATGGAAACGAAGCAAATCTGAGGAACGGGGAGAAGGAGACTCCCTATAAGATGAATGGGTTTGTTATGAGAAAAAACTTTAGAACAGTATTATATGACTCCAAGGTGAACGCAGGACCTTAGAAGGGCTTGAAAATGGGCATGATCAACCTCTCGACAAAATGGTATTGTAATACAGCTGAACCTATTGAAATTGGCATTCTGTGGTCCGGCTCAATTTTGAATCAGCCCCCATTAATTCACTGAGCGACCATGAGGGCGGTGCCACATATTGTTTGCAACTTTCTGACAGCAAGAATTATGCCATATCTCTTTTGTTTTTACAAAAATAATTGTTAGTAATGAAAATCTATACAGTCAAATATGTTTTCGATATTAACTTTAAATGGATGCATATATTTTTTTTAAGAATTCCACTTGAGAAGGCTCTACCAAGTCAAAACTTTTAATCAAAAAACGAGACATTTGGCAACGCACAAATTCCTTACTCTTAAAGTGCTTGAGAGACTTCTAGGTGTTACGGTTTTGATCGTTTCTTTTGTATACAGGCAGTCTCCGGTTATCGGTGGAGTTCCGTTTCTGAGGGTGCGATGATAACCGAAAATCGCTGCTAACTGAAAATCGGTGATTTCTGCGCTTTTTCAGCGATTTTCGGGGGTTATCAGCGCCGAAAAGCGCCAATTTTCGGTTACCCAATTATTGGCGCCGATAAGTGGAAATTGGTGATTTTCTGCGCTAGACGCGCCATAAAACTGGATCGCTGTTAACCAAGCCCGCCATTAACCGGGGACTGCCTGTAGCTGTATATTTACCCATTCAATATGCCACCCGAGATCAGATGATGCTAGAGGTAAGAAGAGCAAGTATAAATCTTTATCTGTGCTAGAAAATGTTTCTATCCTTCCTCTCCCGCTAGCGAATGTTTAGTGTTCATTTTCCTCAACAGATAGCGGTGTGCTTTGTTTACTTTTTTGACAGCAAAGTGTCAAATGCATTGAGTGATCACCAAAATTTACTATTTTTATCATTTCATTACCCTCTACAATCAAAATAAATGATGGAGAAACTAATAGGAATAACTATGAAGATAGTAAATTTAGGAGATGAAAGTCACTGACAATAGTAAATTTAGGAGATGAAAGTCACTGATAATATTCTGCAGATTCTGAGAAAAGTTAAACAGTTGACTTACAGTTAGACTAACTCAGGAATGTAGGCTAAATGTGTTAAATAAAGTACACTATTTTAAAGAAAATTCTACAGTTATAAAATGATAAAGTGAAGACATATGAGTAATAAAATGATAAAAAGTGGTATCAGAGCTTAGCCAAGTAGTAGGCTAAATCAGCAACTAGGCTATTTATACATGGAATTAGCTTGCATGACTATGTTTACTTAGGAGCTTCATTTTTTAGGGATGTATTCTATATCCTGGGATTTTCTGTGGTCTGGCAGTGGCCTGGCCCGAAGGTTCCCAGACTTAAGAGGTTGGACTGTACTGAGGCAAAGCTAAAAAAAAAAAAAAAAAAAAAAAAAGTCTGTATTTGGTTGTGCCAGTCACATTCCAGGGCAAACGGTTAGGATGAAGATGAATGCATCTCCTTCCTTCCCATGGATAAAATATGACCTGCTGCAGTGATCAGACCCAATAAAAATACATTTAAATTTCTGTAGGAAAAAAAAAAGTTAAATTTAAAAGTCAAGAGAGGAAGAAACTCCTGCAACTGTATTTATTTTAACCTTCCCTCCTACCACTTCCTCCATGGAGTCTTCAGAGAAGAGAGATAAATCTGACAAAACCAGAACAACATTTTACTCTTCCTAAAGAGATAATCTGATTTTGCCCAATACTCAAAAAAAAGCCAAGAAATACCAGTTAGGTAAGTCTTGCCTCTCTCTCTCTCTGATCCCCTAAGTGACAGCTCTCTGGAGTAATCTGATGCCTGTGGGAGAAGGTCTGTAAACCACTGAAGGACTTGGCATATCAGCCTGAAGGGATGAAAGGCATAGATGTGCAGATCATCCCCATTCTGCATCAAGGCATCCATTCCCCTTGGTGCTGGGTTGAGCTGCACAGAGCATTACATCAGGAATTTGTTCAAGCCTGTGGTGGCAAAGAGGTCAACTAAGAGCATGCCTAACTGTTTCCACAGGGCTTGAAAGACTACAATGTTCAGAGACCACTCAGATGGGAGAATCTGTGACTTCCTGCTTGGTGATGATTATTCAAGGCCATGGGATGAATCTCAAGACCACCGTCAAGTTGTGCTCCTCAGCCCTAGAGCAGATTTCAAGATAGTTCTTCCCTATAAGGATGTTGCAAATGCTACACATACTGTACAGCATATTTGCATCACTTGGCAAGGACTCAAACTCCCATGAACAGCTCAGCTCTGCATTGAAGCACTCGTGAATATCAGGACATCTGGCACTGAAGAAGCCAGGAGAATGCCCTTCTAGGTGCTCTTCAGGCATGAAAGAAGCACATCACCAACTACTCAACTCAAAATCTAGAGCCTGCCATGGGAACTAGCTTCTCCAAAGCACCAGACCAGATACCTGATGATGTCCTTCCAAAACCTGATTGTTGGGCAAGAGGTCTTCCAGAATTGGTTAATGACCTTTCAAGGCTTCCTGATTCCTCTCCTCAGAAGAATGTGCAGAGTGCCTCATGTTGATAATCATGAGAAGATAAGGTGCTGCTGTTTTGTATAGGGCATGAAGTCTGATTATTTCCAACCGATCAGGAAACCAAGGGTATGAGAGATTTAGATGAGCATCAATACTTTCCTTGGCAACCTGGTCCTTGACAGAGTCATGACCAGCCAGTTATCAAAATAGCAATGCAGTCAAATCCTCAGATGATGAACCAAACCTGCAATGGGTACCATGGTTTGAGCAAACACTTTTGGAGCAATTGACAGGCATAAACACTAGTTGCAAAACTGGTGAGTTTTATGAGGGTGCTTGGTCAATGCTGGGTGAACTGAAACATGAGTATGCCTCAGAAATTCAGTCTTCAACAGAGCCATGACAAACCACTTATCAAAACAGCCACAGTACCAAATTACTAGACAGCAAACCCAAGCTACCATCAGTATCATGGTTTAGTGTGGAAACTTTTGGAGCAATTGACAGGCAGAAACACAAGGTGCAGAACTTGTACAGCTTGCCTTCCCAGACAAACTGAAGGTACTCGGTCAATGCTGGGTAGATTGGAACATTAAAGTATGCATTCTGAAGGTCCAGACAGCCCAGGAAATCCCCTCTCCTGATCAACCTCCTCATCAATTCTGCCACCTCCATTTTGAAAGACATCAGACAAAGGATCTTACTGAGGAGGCTGACATCCATGACCTGCCTCCAACTTCCTGTTGCCTTCAGAATGATAAAGACAAACTTCAGCTTCAACAACTACCAATTAAGAATGTAGAACAAACAGCATTGCCCAGTACTATACTTTAAATGAAAGCAGTATTCAACAAAATTATTTGTTGTGGCATCAATTTCTTTAAGTCCAAGAGTCCTATATGCTCTGACCAAACTGTTCTTGAAGATTAAGCATATCCAATGTAATAGGATGAGTAATACTTAACATAAAAGTGGGTTACAGAACAAAATCCTAACCAAATTGAAGAAGAAAATAAATGAAAATTACATTTCCGAAGAAATGTGCCTTTTTCTAGTTTTTTCTTATATAAGCCAATTCAAGCCATTTATAATGTCAATAACCTAGATATACCTGAATCTACTACAGTGCGTGCCATCTTCCTTAGTCACTGGACGTGTCTATGCATCATGTAAACATAAAAAGGAACAATATATTTGTAATTAAAAGATGAAGAGGCACCAAAGTATACCATGATATCACAGAGAAAGCCACAAAAGACAACTCAATACGGGGAACTATTTTAAAAATACTCATTATTCAAAATAACCAAAATGGCAACACTTAAAAATTAAAAAAACTAGAAACGGTGTAGTGATAATAAAGTAATAAAAATGGTTTGGTAACTCTAAGGTTAATATACAATCTAAGCCAGCGATGTAATATTTCCTCAGCAGCCGCAACTTAGTAAAAAATATCCAAACTTATACTGTACAGTACAGTGTCACTTCAACCTAAATACCTAAGGGGCCTGCCCCTTCTGGTAAATAACAAAATTCATATAACCTACATAATAAAGAGCATCCCTGTGCCAAATACAGAATTGATTTACTTAGTCAAATTCAGATTCTACTAAATAAATTGCTTCTATAAATATGTGTACATATCTATGCCTACTTATGCTTACAAGATATGTAAAATACTGCACAGAAAAACCCATAAAATATAAAAAAAGAGCATGCAACCTCATTGTAAGTGCACAGATTATATTAACACATACATACCCTTTACACAGTACATTACTATATTACAGTACTGTACTGCATTAAGTAATGTCAATAAAAATAATGTACAAGATAAATAAATATTGTTTCCTAACATGATGCACATACGAAAGCACTGGTCACCTATGCTCGTGTTTGTGCACCACCCACCACCATGGGAACTGCTAGGAAAGCATTGACAACACGAGTGCATTTGTTTGTTTGTTCATCGTTCTGGTACAAACAGGAAAGTCTCGGACCAATGTCTGACAGGTCCACCGTCCAATAATCCTAGCATATTTTATTTGTATTATTTTTATCAGACCCAGGTAAATCCGCTTAATAACAAAATCTGCTAAGCTGAAGTACCACTTTATAAAACTAGCAAGTCTTTATGTCAAAATTCTTAGAAATCACATTCAGGTTCAATATAAAACATAAGCACCAACTTTTCCATAAAACCAAGTACAGTACGTGTTATGTTTCAGTACTTACCCGTCTACGCAGAGCATGAGTTTCTACATTGCTGCTATTGTGTAGCAAGTCCAACGAGTGTGCAGAAGCTACTCCTGAATCCACAGATGCTTCAGATGCTAAAGTACTCTGTGATGTTAGTGGGGTGAGAGGGCTATGAGGAGTCATTGGAGTGTGGGGCAAGGGGGTAATTGGGGTATGTGGTAGCAAAGGTGAATGTGGGGTATGAGGAGGTGGCGTATGTAAATGGGACTGTCCTGGGGAACTAGGTGATTGCAGCATAGGAGGAGGGTCTGTTGGGGGCTTGATGGGAGGGTCTGGCGGTGGAGTCTGTTGGGAATCTGTTGCTATGGCTGGTGGGATGAAGGATGGGTATGGTTGGGGGGGCCGGCTGTTTGGACCCTCCATCTTGGCCTCCGCTGCTCGGCACCTCACCCACCTGTTGTAACACAAAATTTTTAAAAATTAGAAAAGGTTGTTAATGAATTTTCATCTACACTATCACTTGTGGCCAAAGGCCAGAATACAGTACACATATTATCTATAAGGTCCTGTATCTGCCATCAAACCTTTAGTACATTTTACATTTCACCAATATACCCATTAAGATCTTATTCCAGTGTTTTAGCAGAAATTTACTATTTTTCTCATAACCCAGTAGTTACCCATGACAAAAATAAAACTTTTCAAAAGGGCACCCCACATTTATCAATATACTGTACCTATATGACTAAAATTTTTGCCTAATCTACTATTCAGACATTCTGTTGCACTCCAGTCAAACCTATCATTATCACCCAATTACAATGACATTTAAAACCTATTTCATTAAAAGCTCTTTTCAAGGACTGTATGGGGAAATGTATGAAGAGAAGCAGTTTCAATCGCTTGAAATGTAAATACAGTAGTATCTAACAATAATAATCACTAGTCTCAGTCTGGCCCCAATAAACTGTACCTGCAATTAAGGTATATGTCAAACAAAATGTTTGGTTCATTTATACTGTACCATAACATCCAGAGAAACAATTTCACACACACACACACTGAGAGAAAAATTGACCATCAGAGACCATCAGAATGATAAGAACAGTGATACTTTCGCTGATGAAAAATTGATTGTAAACAGTTTAGATACCTGTAACATCAAATGACTTGTCACATTACAGGTACATAATTATGACTAGGATCATTATTATAACAACTGATAACACAGTATTCTCAAAACTATGTTCCCAATATACAGTATAGCTAACGCCTACAAATGTTGGCGTTGGTTTTGTAACATACTCTATCCTTTGATTTTAGTTATATTTTAATCTCTGTATGACTGAAACAATGATACCACTGGATTTTGGCCACCATACCAATATTAACTGCAACTAGAGCGCTAAAACTAAAAAAAAAAAAATGAATCTGCTGTCAAAACCTAGTTTTATTATGTAGTATACCTAAACAAGACAGTATGCTCAGATTTAATAAAAATAATTGCAAAAAGAAAAAATATAATAAAGTGTAATTTTAAGATAAATGGGACACTGATTTTATTATCTGCTGTATACCCATTTTTTTCCATCCTGCTGAACAAGTGGTAACATTAGATGTGATGGAAACAGTAGCCATGTCAGTCTCCTAAATGATTTAACTTTAATTCTATACCTTTGTTATTGAATATTCAATTGTTTTATTTCTTCATTTTTCTCATAAGGACATTCCTGCCATTGGAGCTTACATCTGAACTCAATGGTCATAATGGACTTTACAAATAACAAAATTTAGCTAGAAATATGACATTTTTATGATAAAACAAATTACATGGCAATTACATAGCTACTACCTTTCCACATGGCAGTCTTAAGAATTCAAATTATTGCAGTGTTGCTACCACTGCTAGTGTAGGTGACAGGGTCACCCACACTAGTTTCAATTCGTTTAATGGGCAAATGTCCATTGAGGGGAGGAGGGTGGACTCCGATTATGTAAATGCTTGGTAAGTATATATAAAACTTTATCACAAAAATGTCATTTTTATATACTGTAAGTGACTTACCAGGCAATTACATAGCTGATTCCACACTGTGAGGAGGTGGGAATCATGGACATGTTCTAATACAAAACATTAATATACATCTTAACCTGTAGGGGACATGGATGGGCCAAGAGTCGCCTCTACTTTAGTGGGTACTTTGCAGCCATGGAAGTTCACCAATGGCTGACAAAGACAAAAAAATAGTGCCCTTGCCATGGCATACACCAGAATAAACACAACACTGTCACCTACAACTAAAATAAAGAACCACTAGCCCAACCACTGAAACTGGTGGGTACTCCAGGTACACATACCCCCAGGTTTCCCTTAAACTCAACACCCTCACAACAAGGCGAAGGGACAGAAGAGGGACAGGGAGCCCTCTATGCTTCCTTTCTCAACTATGCCAGCCACGGATCCCAGAAGTCGGCACCGAGCACCCAGAATTTGGCACCGAGAGCCCCATTGTTGACGCCTAGCATCCAAGTACTGGCTCTGAACTCTCCACAGTTGGTGCCAAACGGTCAAGCACGTAAGATTGACGAGGCAGGCGCCAAGCGAGCTGAAAAAGAGGGACACTCCTGACTGAGAGCGATAGCTCGAACCTCATGAGCTTTGACTGAAAGGGAAGATAAAACATCTTCCTGAACTTGAGAATGCACTTCTGTAATCAAACTTCTAAGGAAGAAAGAAGGCACATTCTTTGACAGAGGGCGTGAAGGGATCTTCACAGAGCACCAAAGCTTGTTGGAGGGTCCCTCTGATCTTTTCTGTCCTCCGAAGATAGAACTTCAAGGTTCCCACAGGACAAAGAAGTCTCTCTTTCTCCTCTGGCCCAAGGATGTCCGTTAAGCTTCTAATAATGAATGAGTGAGTCTGAGCATTGGAAACGTCCTCATTCTTGGCAAGGAAAACAAGAGAGAGTATACTGCATTTCCACTCGCAAAACCTACTCTCATGTTGAAGGCTTACCACTCGCTAACGCATTTCTGATCACTAATGCCACCAGAAAAGAGTCTCCCCACTGAGATTCTTAGAAGAGGTTGATCTGGGATGTCCGAAGGATGAGCTCATAAGCCACTTCAGAACAATGTCCAAATTCCAGGAGAGAAAATCCAGGCTTTCTAATGGAGGTTTTGAAGGATCTGATAAAATCTCTGAGATCTTAGAACAATGACTTATACCCCTTTAAGGTAGAGGGAGACAACTTCCTATCGGTCCTCAGGAAAGATAAAAAGTCAGCTAACTGGCTTATTAGAGGTTTCAGAAGACAAGATGTTATTTGCCGGTACCATCCTCTGAAAACTGACCACTTGGATTGGTAGAGCCTGCTAGCAGAGCTTTTACATCTAGCAAAAGCTTCTGTAATTTGCTTAGAAAAGCCTTTACACTCTGACGATGCTCCCGACAGTCTGAAGCCTGTCAGGGCCTTAGTGGACAATCTTTGATGGGACCTGAGGATGTGTGGTTGTTTGAGCAGCGACTATCTTTGTGGCAGAAGTCTTGGAAGTCCACTAACAGGCGCAGCAGATCCAGAAACCATTCTTTCCTGGGCCACAATGGATCACTGATCAATTCAGAAGGCAGGGAGGTGTGGACATCCAGGCCCGTCCAATCCAACAGCATGGCATCCGTTGCCCATGTGAGATGGTCCAGGCCTGGGGAGCCACGGATAGGCATACGATAATTTCTCAATGTTGCAAGGAGACCCACAACTGGTTTGCCTCATAGTTTTCAAAAATCATTGCATATGAGGGAGTCCTGAGTCCACTCCATCAGGAAAACCTATCCAAACTCGCTAAATGTGATATCAGTCACTTTGCTCATCCCAATCCTGACATTCTAAACAAGTAGGATATATATATATATTACTGTCTTCCCCCCCTACATGTCAAACATTTAGCGTGAGAATGAAAAGAGAACTTAACTAATCTCATACTACAGTACATCCTGGCTAATTAGAATAAAAACCATGGCTAACAAAATTACTAAATAGCTAAGAAAAATATTTGGCACACACCGAAAACAAGGAAAACCTGAATACTTCACCAAAGAGCTGGACAAATATATCCAAAAAATGATGATGAGACTGCACAAAACCACTGATTTTAGTCGGGAGCCAGCAGAAAACGAATTGAAGCTCTTTGCTGAGTTGAACCTATCAGTTCACCTACACTAGCGATGGTAGCGCCACTGCAAAAATTTGAATTCTTAAGACTGTCGTTGGAAAGCTAGTAGCTATGTAATTGCTTGGTAAGTCACTTATATAAAACCAAGAAATATGAATCCTGGTTCCAGGATATATACAGAAAATGTCATTCTGTAGCAGTTCATAAAGCATCATACATTTTGTTTAAAAAAAAAAAAACAAGATTGGCAAAATTCCATTTATCACTGTAGTGTTTACATTGGTAGTGACATGAACAATAAAAATACATGTGAACCATACATATATGGATCAGGAATGTGCATGTAATTCAGTATGATTATAATCACAGTAACACATAACTTATCACACATTCCCACAGGTTAAAAAATAAGAAACTGGGTGTAGGTCCTGACCAGTTTTGACTTTTATTTCCAAGTCATTAATGAAGGACTAATACATAGTAGTAGAAATAACAATATACAGTACTGTATATAATACAGGGACAGTAAAGGCAGGGCCAGCTCATGGTAATGGGAACTCTGGCAGTCACCCAGGGTGCCATGAGCTACTGGGTGCCATCAAGGAGGGTGCCTTGTCATGTGTTTGGGATCTTCCAAACAAGAAGGAAAAAAGTGAAAACAAATGAAATTAAATAAAAACCAAAATGTAAAATTTCTTGAGTGCAGTAAAATTTTTGAGAATATGATTATTAATTCTTTCTGTTAAGGTGATCACAGACAAATTGTGAAAAACAACTGACAAAGACAAGGAAATTTTCATGACCGTCAGCTGATACATGTCACCTAAGGTGGGCCACAGGTGGCTCAGAACAAGGGCATAGTGATCGTCTTCGTCTATAAGAATTTGCATATCTGTAAGTTTGTTTGCAACGATTAATGATGTTTTAGTGGCCTTTGAATTATATTAAATATTTAATAGTGACATTAATGGATGTCATCTCCTGACTGAACTGGATACTGCAAAAGCATTGTTTCCTGTAGGTGTAAAGCTTCCAACAGATGCTGTTAGGGTTATAAACATTAATAAGTTCCAGTATGTCATGCCAAATCTGTGGGTTGCATTAAGAATAATGCTTATGATACTTATTACTGTGGCCACCAGAGGGAGAAAAGCTTTAGTAAATTAAAGTTTATAAAGACATACTTATGGTTGTCCATGACTCAAGACATTAAATTCTTTGGCAATTTTGTCAACAGAACATTATCTTGTAAAGATGATAGACATACAAAGTATTATGAAAAGATCTGCGTATCTAAAGGCTAGGAAAAAATGTTGTGGGTAGGATAATTATTATTATTAATTCAGAAGATGAAACCTATTCCTATGGAACAAGCCCACAGGAGCCATTGACTAGAAAGTCAAGCTCCAAAGAATATGACATTCATTAGGAAGAAGTAAGAGGAGGTAAAAGGAAATACACAAAGAGGAGATCCCACTTATTAAAAAAGAAAAGATAAATCAATAAATTAATAAATAATGTTTTAAATGTAAGGAGAATAGCACTAGGGTAGTACGTATAATGTATTGCATCCTCGCTTCAAGTTCTGAAGTTCTAATTACGCGACATCCTCTGGGAGGCTGTTCCACAGTCAAACAGTGTGAGGAATAAAAGACCTGCTCAGCGAATCTCGTCACTCTCGGCAGGTAAAAGGGATCAGGGATCAATTGTAAATGTGAAAGATCCTTCAATGGTCCAAGTCATAACTGCTAATACATATTAGGAAACAAAAACCTACCATCACAAACCACCCAATCTAAAAGGGATAAATCTCTGGCAGAAGCAGACATCCACACCAGAGAAGAGTATTCTAGTAAAGGAAGCACAAATGACCTAAAACAGGTTGCACTGATTTAATCACTGTTATAAATATATAAGGCCTTACAAACAATACTTAACTTTTGTGTGGCATATGCTGAAACTTTCATTAGATGTTTCTCAAAAGTTATACCTAGAATAGTTAAAGCTTCAGACTCATTCAGCAAAGTTCCATCCGCCTGAAGGGGAGGATGGAGTGGGAAATCTGTACGAGATCTGCTAATCAGCCTCAAACCCCACTGATTACACCATTCACTGATCCAGTTCATGTCCCGATTGAGACTAAGGGCAGCTTCATTTCTCATAAGTGGAGACTTAACTACACCCAGAAGTGTTGCATCATCAGCATACCAAACAATCTTGTTTTCCAGGCCAACAACCATATCACTTCTATACACTAAAAATAACAGTGAACCAAGAACACTACCCTGTGGAACTCCAGGCACAATACGTAGTGTTCTTATTTTTCAGCATCTGTTCATTTGTTCATACTTTTTATTAGGAAAAAATTCATTACAGCTATAGTTCTTATCATTGTGAACTTACAAAATATATTATGCTTCTCAGTTTGTTCAGATTCTGTACAGATTTGAATGCCTTGTTTTTGTTTGTTTGTAAATTTTTCTAACTTACTAGATTCTTAATTCATTTTCTTTTGTTTTGTACCATGAATGCAATATGCTAATTTGTCAGCATTTGTAACCTGTCCCACTGAGACTGATTATACCACAGCGTTATTTGTAGGTCATATATAAATGTAAGTCATGTAATTTGTTGCAAGCTGTCCAAATACTGTTAAAGAAATAATGTATTACTGTTGTGTTTATTAAAAAACAGTAATTTATTCACAGGAAAAGTAGACGAAAACTAGATACCACAAGGGTCTAAAACAAACCGACCGTCAGTTTGTTTCCCTTCTGTACCGATTTGAATGCCCCATTTTTGTGTTTTTATTTTCTTGTTTTTAACTTATTATATATTAATTCACTTACTTTTCTTTTGTACCATGAATACAGTATGCTAACTTTGTCAGCATTCATTACCCATTACAATGTTTGGTTATAGATTTATCTATGTCACTAGCTGGGGATTAACTTAATGCCAAGGTGCTGCAGCCTCTGAACCTTACACTGTTCTGCAGAGGCCATAGTACAGATATCTACAAGATCAATGGCACTCATCCTCCATTCAGTGTTTGTTTGTAACAATGTGTGAGCATTGCCAGTAATGTAGACAGTCATAACAGCCTCTCTCTACTAGTTATATTAATGAAAGGATTTGAAACCTTGATGCTGTGTCTCTACTGCTTTCTTTGGCTTGTACTGTATATTGTAATAAACTCTTCATTCTACATTTTCAGTTTATCTCCTTGTAAAAATTTAAAAAATTTATACTTGTAAGGGCACCGGAGTTCAGCTCATCCCAACGCCAGGAACCCTAGGCCAGCCCTGAGTAAGGGCAAACATACAAAACCACTAGAGGCGACAAATCCACACCTGACAATAATAAAGGGTGTGTGCATATAAAATGGTATTTTCATAAAAAAATTAAGTTTCATATATACTTACCAAGTAATTACATACCTATACTTTTCCACGGCAGCTTAAAACTTGAAAATTCGCAGTAGCGCTACTATCGTTTTCGTGTAGGTGACTACCCCGCCCTTTATCAGCGAACAATAGGAACAACAAAACAGAGGAGCTCACTTCTTTTGTGCTTTTATGTTCATAAGAGGGGAAGGAGGGTGGGCTCCAATCTGTAATTACTGGTAAGTATATATGAAACTTAATTTCATTAAGAAAATACCATTTCCATATAAGTAACTTACCCAATAATTACATTGCTGAATCCCACTTGCCAGGAGGTGGGATATCGGGACATTTTCTGTTCCAAAAACAGTCAGGTATGAAGATGAATTTGAAACATGAAATCTGTTAGCATTGGTAAAATGCTTGTTGTTTTCTTGCCTGGTAAGAGAGCTACAGTAGGTGATTACTACCTCTGGCCAGTGCTTATCGTGACCTGTAGCGACTTAGCAGAACATCCGCGAGTAGTCTCTACTTTTAAGGGGGAGCTTTGGAGTAAAGGAGTATTCTGAATACCCACAGAGCATAAGATTATTTGCCCTTGCCCTGGGCGCAGTACCAAAAGACAAAAAGACCAGACAATGCTGTCACCTACACTGAAAAATTTTTAAAAACCATCACCCTACCAAAAATGAATGGTGGGCACTCAAGTACTACGTACCCGCCAGGCTCCCCAAAAAACAAACTTGACACCATAATTTCAAGGAAAGGAGGTCAAGGAAGGAATGCTTCCTATGATTCTTCACCCCAGTACCATGCCAGCTACTGATAACAGACCCAAGTTACTGTAATTCTCGAAAACTGCCTCCATTTCTTTCATATGGTGAGTCGCGAAAATGTTATCACACTTCCAGTGAGTCGATTGAAAGATCGCTGAAAGCGACACATTATGCCTGAATGCACACAAGGTGGCGACCGCTCTGATCTCATGTGCCCTCACCCTAAAGGTAGGCAGTACATCTTCCCAGATCTGTGAGTACACCTCTGAAAAAAGGTTTCTCAGGAAAAAAGACAATGCATTTTTTGATAGGGGCCGAGAGGAATCCTTGACAGAGCACCAGAGATTGCTGGAGGGACCTCCGATTCTCTTGGTTCTGTCCATGTAATACCTAAGGGCCATAACAGGGCAAAGGACCCTTTCCTCCTCTTCTGGGCTGAGGATGTCCTTAAGATTTTTAACTGGTAATCGAGCGTGGCCATGGTGACTCGTTTATGGCCTTAGTATATGTACTGTTATGTCTACCTCTATGTATCAGTCCTTCAATAATGACTTGGAAATAGTGTCAAAACCAGTAATGACTTACACCCTGTCTCATTTTCACCTCTGGTGATGTGCAGGGCAGTATACATAACATGTATTGTGTTACCAAAATACGGTTTATTTCTTTATTGTGCAATGCTACAAAACAATTATACTTGAATTGGTATTCAGATATCATGGGAGGTAGAGCAGGTAAATTTCCAGTGTACAAGTGCAATATACCATGAATCGACAGGTGCAAAACATAGCACTAGTGTCAGGCACAGGCAGTCCCTGGTTATTGGTGGGTTCAGTTATCATCGATCCGGTTTTACAGCGTTGTCAAGCGACAAAAATCTAAGACTTTTGGCACCAATATGCAGTGATTTCTGTTTATCAGCGCCAATAACCCGGTATTGGTGCCGATACATACCTAACAGAGGCGCTGATCTCCGGTTATCGGCAAAGATAAGTGCCGAAAATTGGCGAGTTTCGGTTACTGGCAATTTTCGCTTATCTTCACACTGTCGGAATGGAACCCCTGCCAATAACCGGGGACTGCCTGTACGTGTATTCTGAAAGAGGAGTAAAAAGTACTTGAAATCAACATGAGACCTAATGGCTCATGCCACAGATTTTCTATATCTTTTGTAAATGCCAGAATGTGGGAGGTGACTTAGAATAAAAGGATAGTGTTGAAGGGACAAAACTCTCCCCTACTAGTAAAACATGGCCAGCATGGTCCACAATGAAGAATGGCATTAAGGCCCCATATGTATGAGTGCCAGGTACCCACATGTAAACTTAAAGGCAATTCAAGATTAAATTTAATAGCCAAAGATAATGAGCACTTAACACTCTTGTGCCCAAGCTAGTATTTGTTCTGCATCATACTCTAACACATTAGAGAAAGCCTCTCAAGATCACCTGCCATACGCAGATGATGTAAAATTTCTTGAAATCTGCCTGTAGCAAGATAAAATCTTGGTCCTCACTCATTATATCCTGAATTTCCTATATGGGAAAGGTAAAAGTGTCCTATTTTGTTATAGTGCCCAAAAACAAGGACAGGATAACAAAAAGTATAGTAGCAAAGTCTAGTGGAAAGGAGAGGTGCAAGGACTGCCCATCTATTTGTATGACCATGCCAGATAGGGCATCAAGTTCACTGCCATATCTTAAGGAAACTAGTCAGCAGACTCCAAAAGATCATCACAAGAGTCCAGTCATAGTTGCTTAGATCTGTGTAGAACAGTCAATTTCGGGTGCCAAAGGAAGTTTGAGAAGTTCTGGAAGCACCCAAGTCCAGCCATGTTGTTTTAAAACCTATGACACTGCACACCTACATCCCCTGACAGTGATACTTTCTTGTCCAAATGGAGGAATGTAAAAAAATCTGCTAATGAGGGAATGGAGTAGTGGCATTGACTGGAGAAATCAATTCCACTGCCCACAGTAGAGGTAAGTTGTCTAACATTTGCAAGGTCTCAGAATGACTGTAGCTTCTCATTCACAAAAAGGCTATCTCTTGGAGCTTCCGCCAGATAACCTCACTCATGCACATGAAATGGGACTGTTTGACGAGCTTTCCCTACCTCAGCAGGCTCTTGGTATTATCCATAAATCCTGCTTTGGTAAAAGGGGAATGATCCACGTCATCCTCGTGTCTGTTGAGTTGCAGAGCTTCATCAACACCTGCCCTAAAGGAAGGAACACATATATGTCCAGGCCTCCCCTAAGGGTGCAGCACTGCATCTATCTACCAAGCCACAAGATCTTATAGTTTTGAACAGTGGAATGGAAATTTTTTGCTCAAACTCCTGAATAGGTCCACTGGTGGTGTGCACCAAAGATGACACAGAGCTTTGCATACCTTAAGGTTCAGTGACCACTCCAACAGGAAGACCTGAACCCCTCTGTCTCTCTCTGGGATTTTCATAGTTAGATGACATGGATCTTCAGAACTGGAACCAGTCCCCACTCCAAATTCTACCTCTTACACGAGAGTATCTATACAGTACTATATGTATATGTAAGTGAAAAACTTAGCCTAATTTCCTCAAGGGCACCCCATTAACAAATGAGTTCCATATCCCTTACACAGAGGCATTCACACCCGTTAAGGAAAATCCTAGTCGAATCTCCTTAAAAATTGCTCAAGGAAAATTCTAGTTGAATTTCCTTAAAAACTGCTCATTAACTGATGATGTCTACACAAAATCATTTATACTGAGGATGGTAAAAACTTCAGGCAAATTTCCTTAGGAGATGCTGATTAATTGACAGGTCTTGATACTTATGAACCCCAACAAGAAAATGGCAAAATTTTGAACCCCAAAAAGAAAATGGCAAAATTTTGAGGCACAAACAAAGTGAAAAGGGAAAAGGAATACTATACTCAATCCTTTGGTCTCAGGGTCTCTTCTCCAAAGGGGAGGGAGCTTCCAGCTCCAGCAGCTCCCCGACTCTGTTCCAATGTATGCTTCTCCTTGGCAATCGGTTTTACTTTGTAGAGTGTCCCCCCTTCACACTGGTTTCGCCTGTTCTCTCCTCCTGGAGGAGGAGGGCATCCCTCTTAAGACATTACTCCTATAAGTTGTTTTCTTCTGCAGAGGTGCAACCCACTGAAGGAGAGAAATAAGGGGCAGTGGGGATAAAACTCTGGGCAGTGTCGAGATCGAGAGCAAATCACCTCACTCGGCTCTCCTCTCTCTCTCTGACTCTTATCAGGAGGAGGGGGTTCAGCATAGGGCCTTGACCACTGCTTTCCCTGGCGCCCTACTCATCGAAGTTGGGTGAAGGTGGGTGGAAAACCACAGGAAACTGACATGGGTTGTTATATTGGAATCTCTAATGTTCCAGAAGGGTGTAACCTCCCTACGCTGTTGTATTTCCTCAGTCTGCCTGTCACAGGTGGCAAAGACAGGAAAACTGAAGGGCTTAGAGAAAGGCTAAGGGTTGGTTCCCTGGAGGAACTACCCTCGTTACAGCATCTCTTTTCTTAGAGAGACCATCAAGATGAGCCCCATATATTCATCATATGCTCTTGTCTCCAACATGACATACAGTCAACCCCCCATATTCGCAGGGGATGCGTACCGCACTCCCCCCCCGAATAGCTAAAATCCGCAAATACTTAAAACCCCCTCTAAAAACACTTAGAACTGCCTATTCTGATATTTAAACACAAGAAAAACCCTCTAAAATTGCTTATACCTGAGTATTTTAATAGTTTTATCACAAAAAGTGCATTTAGTCATGAAAATTATATGAAAATACAGTATTTAGTGAATATTTCTCAGTGAAAAATACAGTAAATGGGCAAATTTTCCACGAATAATGGGTAGATACATTCCACAGAGAAATCCGTGAATACATGAGTCCGCGAATCGTAAGAACACAAGTACGGGGGGTATACTGTATACAAAAAATGTGGGTCTACTGCAATCACAGACATATTACTACAGGGCTTGCCCTTGCTCATACAGTGACGGAAATTGGGTCTCAAAACCTCTATTGTAGCCATCAGAAAAACACAGGTCAGACAAAGGAGGTTGCCCATGTGGCTGGATCACACAAAGAAAAAAAAATACTGAAATGCCTCCCTTCAGCACAAAAACAACTATACATTGCACAGATCTAAAGCACGGGGCTACTGGAGGAGGTGAAGGCACGTAATGGCAAGATGCTGTGGTGAAAACAAACAAAAGGCATGGACATGTAACACAAAAGCAAATTTCAACTAGTTAAGAGACAAAGTTAAGCGACAATTGCATACCAAGATAGCCGAGAACAAATGGGAGAGCTAAACCACCTCAGGGCACGGGTGACTCGAAGGCCTACTTATGGGCTTTTTTTTTTTATTTAAGTCAGCACACAAACGCAGAGCACTTTGCACTGAGTACTATCCACCCATAACAACTGAACATTATACTGAAGGATGACCTAACAGTAAACTTTCAGGGACCAAAAACTGAAGTTTTCATAATAAAACTAATACTGTAATACTTACCTGAACACCTGAATTTGCCCTTAATCCCACTGGCCCAAACAGCTCTCAATTACCAATCCCACTAGTGGGAAATTTTAATAGCCAGCATTACCAACGTTGCAGGTAAAATCTTGTCACTTGAGCTACCATAGCCAACAGTTGGCAACGCTAACACAGGTGTGTGCCAACACTGCTACCTTCGTCAATTGCTTTATTCAAGTTCTAAATTGATGTGGGGAAAGAAGGGTGGGAATCATTCAGGTGTTCAGGATAAGTATTAAGAAAACTTCACATTGCAATACACTCACTGAACACCTGAATTCGCCTGATTAACAACATTTCAAGGAGGAGGGATCAATTCTATTGCACGCCCCTTTTTACAACTGCAGAGATGGTAGCTCACCAATCTGCTCTGCATAGGATATCTGTTTAGTCATACACTCACCATATCAATCAATGCTTTCGGTGAAGAGACATGCTGGAGAGTACTTTGATCATCAGTCAGGTTAGTACTGTCTCAGTCCGTAGACCTCCCATGTGGCTCTTCAGAACCTCTCATGTGTGGAGGAGTACGATGAGCCTTCCATGTGGCTATTCAGAGCCTCTCATGTATGTAGGGGAATGAAGCAGTGTGCACAGCCACTGTCCCCGGGTAACCCACCTAGGTTGCAGATAAGGCCCAATGACCGACAAGCAACGAAGTATCTCAGCACCAACGGAAGACTCTAACCTACTAGAGCACCCCCTTGGACTCTCGTAGGGAGACTATCAAAGACTAGGATACTTAAAACATACTAAACCCAAGTTCCTGTGATTATACTATCACTGCTGCCTAAGATTCTAAAGACTGAAAGGAATTCCTCTATCTTATTAACCTAAGAACCTCTGAACTAAGAGAATACCACCTCAGCTAAAATGAACACACACTAGATAACAGAGTTAGCTGCTACACACGGACTAAGAGAATAACCCTCCGATGAGGCCAATTGAATATCTCTTAAGTAAAAAGAAGTAAACACTGAGACGGACTTCCACGTGGCTGCCTCCAGAATAGAAGACACTGAATAATTCCTTAGAAAGGATGATGAAGCAGCCATACTCCGAGTACTGTGCGCTGGGGGTAAGACAGAGCTTAAAGACGACAAGAACCCGGAGAAGCCAGGGAAATCACCTCCCTCAGAAAGTAAGTAATTGCATTCTTTGACAGCGGACAGGAAGGATTCTGCAGAGAGACAAAAAGTGTACGCGGACGAAGATGGAGTTTCTCAACCTTTGACAAATAGACTTTTAATGCTCGAGGATGACAGTTTCAACAATCTTTGACAGAGAAAGAACCCTAAACGAAGACAGAGGGTTCAATGCTCGCCACAAATTCGAAGAAACGACATAAAGCCTCTAGAAACTCCTGAAGCTCTCCCATCTCCACTGCACCTTCTTAGTCAGTTGTCTTAACAAGATCTTCATTGGGTTCAAAAGCAGGGGAAGAAAGAATCCATGGAGGGCCTGAGTAAACGTTCAATGTAATAAATCATGGATGATCTTAATATTAGAAATTTCGGGAAGATGGAAACTAAATGTACTTAACACTGAGCGGTAGCCAGCATAGCTGAATACGAAAGACCCTTGACTTTCTGAAGGAATAAAAGAAAATCAGCTATCTAGAAGGAAGAAACGACAAATACATTGTCCATCTGACCTGGTACAGCTTACGGGTTGACTTTCTCAAGCTGAAAGAAAGCTGTCTAGCCACAGCTTTAAGTCTGGCCTGTCAGCTGCCTAGAAACATGCGAGGGTTTGGATGATAATGGTGACAATGCGGTTGTCTGAGATCCCATGGGTAGGAACATCAGAACTTCTTCTGGCTCTAAGAGTTCTGGAAAACTAGGGCGTTGAGGCCAGCAAGGAGCTATTAGTCATAGAAAAAGCACCTTACCTGATAATCAGTTGTCTTAACATCAGATCTTGACATTGGGTCCACCACTGGTGAGAAATAAGCCAGAAGACGATGGTTTAAACGAATAAGTCCACAGTTGCTGGCCACTTCCAGAGAACCTGTACTTCCTGACAAAGATACCTGATGAGAGGACTTAACAAATTGGCCAGTACATTGAGACGGCAAGGCAGGACGTTAGCCATCCCAATTTAAGAACCCCATTAAACCTGACATCATCCAAATCATGGATGATCTTAATATTAGAAATTTTGGGAAGATGGAAACTAAATGTGGCAACTGCTGAAGTTACCTCACTGAAAAATGTCCTGCCTGTTAAAAGCCACCACCAACAGCACCGTCCACCTCCTCCAAAGCCTGAATATGAAAAAGACCTGATCTTGACTTTCTGGAGGAATAAAAGAAAATCATCTATCTTAGCAAGAGGACATTATAAGGTCTACCTCAGATGGAATGGCCTTCCGGTCTAAGACAGACACCAACTGAACAGAAGCCCAAATACATTGTCCATCTGACCACTGGTCAACACCAACACCTAACAGCCAATTTACATTGTTACCAAGGGAAGGCAGTGGGTACCCGGAGCTGGTTGAGCCAATTTTTCTCAAAGGGAAGCTGAAAGAAAGCTGTCAAATGAAGCCACAGCGGGACGGAGGAAGAAGATAGAGAGTCTGGCCTGTCGCAGCGGAAAATGCTGCAAACGCTCAGAGAAGGTACCACAAGACCAGTCGCCAAATGCAACTAGAGGCAACAGGTTCACCTGCACCGGACAGGGTTTGGATGATAATGGTTGAACAACAAATTCTGCGAAACTGCATTTTCACTTGTCTGGAAGATCCTCCTTGACTGTCTGAGGAAGGAAAAGGCGGAAGACAGAGATCTTTGCCAAAAGTCAAAGAAGGAGGGGAAAGTGGAAGATGCATGAAAGACAGAAGATGAAGAGGAAGAAGGAAACAGGTCAGAAATGTGGGAGCGGAAGATGAAACAAAGATAGTTCTGGAAAAGAAGAGGAGTCCTTAGTTGAGGGCCAGTACACAGAGCTAATCCTAGTCATGAACTCCTGTGTCACATACTCTCTAATGTTAGATAAACCATTCAAAAATAACCTTTTGACACTCATTATATTCATGTCCAATGGCATCACGCAAAAACCATTTAGAAGCCTGATTACCTGATGAATGAGACCAGAAAATGGAGGAAAAACATACATCTGCATGTGATTCCAATTTTATAACATCGCATCTCCTCACTACCTAACCCAGACCTATCTGACTTTGTCACGCCTAGATCCTGATCCTGACTAACATTATCAACATTAAATTTATCATCAACAATACACGTGGGTTGGGGGGTGGGGTCCTTCACTGCCTGCTCTGCGCTGAGGGGGCCGGCAGAACCTACCCACTCGGAGGCTTGCGGTTCTCCATTACCCTCAGCCCCCGTTAGGGCTGGTTCTGGAACAGGCAGGGGAGCTGAAAAGGAAGAAGGATTATAGACATCCTAACACTACTGCTGCTATCCCTATCTGAAAATTATTGAAAAAGACTAGCTATTACATTTGTCATAATACTTGCAATCCTATCCTCTAACTGCTTGACTACCTCTGAACTCGCTAAATCTTTCGATTGATCTGTAACAGAAGCCTGAGACACTTGAGGCAATGAAGAATCTGACCACCGTTTGCCGTCAACCAACGACTTGCGACGACAAATGTAATCCTCCATCTCTTCTACTGTCCAGTTGGAATATTCATCGCAATGTATCTGCACATCACACTTAACCTTCCTACAGTCATAGGGGCAGTCGAAGTTGAAGTCAAAGGCGCGGTAGTAGAAGGTGAAAGAGAAGTCTTGTCCATGATGACCAATTGAGTCCGGGAACCGGCAAATCCAAATCCAAAACGTTCCACGTTGAAAATATCCAGAAGAAGCTCAGCAACCAAGCAAAAGTCATAAATCCAAGAGAAAAAAAATAATAAATACAATCCAGGTCTTCACCAGGAATCCAAAATACCAAAGAGAAGTCGGGCAATAGGATTAAACCTCACACTGCAGAAGGAAACAACCACCCAGCAGCGTGAACAAAAAGCAACTCATGAAGGTAGGAGTGTCGGCACACACCTGTGACAGCGTTGCCAACCGTTGGTTAAGGTAGCTCAAGTGACAAGATTTTACCTGCAGCGTTGGTAATGCTGGCTGTTAAAATTTCCCACTAGTGAGATTGGTAATTGTGAGCTGTTTGGGCTAGTGGGATTAAGGGCGAATTCAAGTGTTCAGGGAGTGTATTGCAATATCAACATGTACTGTAATATGGCTAAATGTAAGCAAACAATAATCTTGAAACAACAAAGAAAAATTAGAGATGATGTACTTAAAAGAAACCCATTCATCATGGCAGCACTGCCAAACCCCAGGCATAGCATAAGACATAAAAGAACATGATAAACTCAAAATGCAAATTTAAAATTCACATCACAGTATAGTGGACACTCGCCTATTTGCAGTTCCGGATTTGCGGCTTCACCCATTCACAGATTTTTCTGTGGAACATGTATACACATTATTCACGGAAAATTTGCCTATTCACAGTAGTTTTCATAGAGAAATATTCACGTAATTACTGTATTTTCATATCATTTTCACAACTAAATGCACTTTTTGTCATAAAACTATTAAAATACTCAGGTATAAGCATTTTTAGAGGGGTTTTTGGTGTTTGAACCATCAAAATAGGCAGTTATAAGCATTTTTAGAGGGATGTCAAGTATTTGTGGATTTTAGCTATTTGCAGGGGGTGGGTTGTGGTAAGCATCAACCACGAGTAACGGGTGTCGACTGTACTATGCAAAACATTAAATACTACAGTGTTATTATAGTGATAATGATATGAGTTTAATATAAAAGATGAATGTACTAGCAATACTAAAACACAATCTTCTTAAAACCAACGAATGTTACCTATACTGTACTGAGGCACATGAAAAAGTGAGCTGCACAAATGTTAAGTACCATAGGTACAGTTATTGTCTGCACAATGGAAAACACTCCTCTATGTAGATTTAAATTAAGTCTAATGAGGCTCTGATTTTCAGGCCAAGAAAATACGGCACGTATATGATAAAGGAGATTGTATGAAACAAAGCCATTTTGGGCCAAAAAATTAATAAGTTTGTCACAAGATACATTTGTACAAAGTACTTACAAATCAGGAAGTTGATGGAGCCGTCTACATGTTACATCATCAACATCTGGGAAAAGAAGGAAAACTATTAGTATCAAACTTAATATTCAAGTAAAACTGATTACTGATGCTAAATGCATACAACACCATGGTTGCATATTCAGTACGTTGTATTGCCCTCTCACGCTGTACCTGTAGGTATACAAAACGTAGCATAATTTTTCAACTACCCTACTCTTTACCTGTGAGTGCTATTGTCTAACCCACAAACCATGTAATGTGGGAAAATGTAAAATCCACTGTCACATTCATCCTTTAACTGCCGATTCAGAAATGAACACCACATACAGAAAACATCCACAGCATCACAATACACGTGTAATGTATCAAACACATGTCAAACTCTCTATGTACACTGTTTCACTCATCTGTATCATGTAAAGCACTTTTCAGCTCCATGACTTTCCAGGCCCTTCTGTTCCAAAACATCTCCCATGCCACCTCATCATCCTTGTCCCATTCTTCTTTCCAAGACTCCTAAATTATACATACTTTTGACCAACTGTTGTCCTACTTCTCTGCTTGTGACTAAAGCACCTCAAAACTCTGATCCATTTTATTCTATGGCTAATTTTTTCATCTTTTCACCAAAGTATCTTCATCATGTCTCTGTGGCTTTATATTACTCATTTTTCTAACAATCATACACCAGATAGGCCTATAGAACATACATTACTATTTTTCTGCCTTTATTCTTTCTTTTGGGTTCAATAACTTCACTTCATTTCCATACAGAAGAGTTGTCTCAAACAGACCCTTCAACCAATGCAAATTTTTCTTCATGCGTCTACATAAATCCTTCAATTCCAGAGTAAGATCCAAAAGTCTGCATCCTGCACAGTTAATACTGAAAGGTTTTCATGCTACCATGAATCCTTCAGCTGCAGAGAAAGACAAATAATTCTGCACCCTGCACAGTTAATATTGAGAGGTTTTCATGCTCCTACAAAAATCCTTCAACTCCTGAGAAAGATGCAAAAATCCTGCACATTTAATACTGAGGTTTTCATACTTCTCCAAGAATCCTTCAGCTCCAAAGAAAGACACAAAATTCTGCATCATACACAGTTAATATTGAGAGGTTTTCATGCTTCTCCATGAATCCTTCAACTCCAGACAAAGATGCAAAAGTCAGCATCCTGCACAGTTAATATTGAGAGGTCTTCATTATTCTCCATGAATCCTTCGGCTCCAGAGTAAGAGCCAAAATTCTGTATCCAGCACAGATAAAATTGACAGGTTTAAATGATTCTCGATGAATGTTTCAACTCCAGAGTAAGATCCAAAAGTCTGCACCCAGCACAGCTAATTTTGAGAGGTTTTCATGCTTCTCCATGAATCCTTCAGCTCCAGAGAAAGACCTAAAAGTCTGCATCCAGCACAGCTAATTTTGAGAGGTTTTCATGCTTCTACATGAATCCTTCAGCTCCAGAGAAAGATCCAAAATTCTGCATCCTGCACAGTTAATACTCAGATGTTTTTATGCTTCTCCATGAATCCTTCAGCACCAGAAAAAGCCACATGTGTCTGTGTCCTGCACTGTTAATATTGAGAGGTTTTCATACTTCTCCTTGAACCCTTCAGCCCTAAAGACAGACACAAAAGTCTACATACTGCACAGTTAATATTGGGAGGTTTTCATGCTTCTCCATGAATCCATCAGCTCCAGACAAAGATCCAAAAGTCTGCATCCTGCCTAGTTAATACTGAGATGTTTTCATGTTTCTCCATGAATCCTTCAGCTCTAGAGACACACACAAAAGTCTGCATCCTGCACAGCTCATATTAAGATATTTTCATGCTTCTCCATGAATCCTTCAGCTCCAGACAAAGATCCAAAAGTCTGCACACTGCCCAGTTAATATTGAGAGGTTTTCGTGCTTCTCCATGAATCCTTAAGTTCCAGAGAAAGATCCAAAATTCTGCATCCTGCACAGTTAATACCGAGATGTTTATGTGCTTCTCCATGAATACTTCCGCACCGAAGAAAGCCACGAAAGTCTGTATCCTGCATAGTTAATATTGAGATGTTTTCATCCTTCTCCATGAATCCATCAGCTCCAGTCGAAGATCCAAAAGTTTGCATCCTGCCCAGTTATTATTGAGAGGTTTTCATGCTTCTCTGTGAATCCTTCAGCTGCAGACAAAGCCAGAAAAGTCTGCATCCTGCACAGTTAATATGGAGAGGTTTTCATTCTTCTCCATGAATCCTTCAGCTCAGAGATACAAATGTCTGTATCCAGCACAGTTTTCATGCTTCTCCATGAATCCTTCAGCTCCAGACAAAGATCCAAAAGTCTACATCCTGCACAGTTAATACTGAGAGGTTTTCATGCTTCTCCATGAATTCTTCAGCTCCCGAGACAGACGCAAATGTCTGCATCCTACACAGCAAATATTGAGAGGTTTTCATGCTTCTCCATGAATACTTCAAATCTAGAGAAAAATGCAAAAGTCTACATCCTGCATAGTTAATATTGAGAGATTTTTATCCTTCTCTATGAACCCTTCAGCTCCAGCATAAGTGCAAAAAGTATGTATCCAGCACATTTAAAATTGAGGGTTTTCATGCTTGTCCATGAGTCCTTCAGCTCCAGAGAAGATCCAAAATTCTGCATCCTGCACAGTCAATATTGAGAGGTTTTCATGCTTCTCTATTAGTCCTTCAGCTCTGGAAAAAGATGCAAAAGTCTGCATCCTGCAGAGTTAATACAGAGATGTTTTCATGATTCCCCATGAATCCTTCAGCTTCAGAGAAAGACAAATGTCTGCATCCTGGACAGTTAATACTGAGAGGTTTTCATTCTTCTCCATGAATCCTTCAGCTCCACAGAAAGATCCAAAATTCTGCATCCTGCACAGTTACTACCGAGATCTTTTCATGCTTCTCCATGATACTTTCAGTTCCAGAGAAAGATTCAAATGTCTGCATCCTACACACTTAATACTGAGGGGTTTTTATGCTTCTCCAAGTATCCTCCAGCTCTAGAGAAAGTTGCAAAAGTCTGCATCCTGCCCAGTTAATACTGAGATGTTTTCATGCTTCTCCATGAATCCTTCAGCTCCAGAGAAAGACCCAAAAGTCTGCATCCTGCACACTTAATATTGAGAGATTTTCTTGCCTCTCCATGAATCCTTCAGTTCCATACAGAGGCAAAAGTTTGCATTCTGCACATTTAATACTGAGAGGTTTTCATGCTTCTCTGTGAATCCTTCAGCTCCAGACAAAGATCTGGAAGTCTGCTTCCTGTACATATACAGTTAATATTGAGAGGTTTTCATGCTTCTCCATGAATCCTCAAGCTCCAGAGAAAGATCCAAAATTCTGCATTCTGCACAGCTAATACTGTAATGTTTTTAGGCTTCTCCATGAATTCTTCAGCTCCAGAGAAAGATGCAAAATCTGCATCCTGAACAGCTAACTTTGAGAGGTTTTTATGCTTCGCCATGAATCCTTTAGCTCAAGACAAAGATGAAAAAGTCTGCATCCTACACAATTAATATACAGTTAATAGTGACAGGTCTTCATGCTTCTACATGAATTCTTCAGCTCCAGACAGATGCAAAAGTCTGCATTCTTCTCGATTAATATAGAGAGATTTTCATACACTCTCCATGAATCCTTCAGCTCCAGAAAAAGACCCAAATGTCTGCATCCTACACAGTTGCTATTGGGATGTTTTCATGCTTCTCCATGAATCCTTCAGCTCCAGACAAAGATCAAAAAGTCTGCATCCTGCTAAGTTAATATTGAGAGATTTTTGTGCTTTTCCATGAATCCTTCAGCTCCAGCTTCTCCATGAATTCTTCAGCTCCAAAGAAAGATGCATAAGTCTGCACACTACACAGTTAATACTGAGTGGTTTTCATGCTTTTTCATGAATCCTTCAGCTCCAAAGAAAGACCAAAAAGTCTGCTTCGTGCACAGTTAATTTTGAAATGTTTTCATACTTCTCCCAAGAATCCTTCAGCTCCAGAGAAAGATGCAAAAGTCTGCATCCTGCACAGTTAATATTGAAATGTTTTCATGCTTCTCCATAAATTTTTCAGCTCCACAGAAAGACCCAAAAGTCTGCATCCTGCACAGCTAATATTGAGAGGTTTTCAAGCTTCTCCATGAATACTTCAACTCTAGAGAAAGATGCAAAAGTCTGCATCCTGCACAGTAAATATTGAGAGGTTTTCAAGCTTCTTCATGAATCCTTCAGCTCCAGACAAAGAACCAAAAGCTGCATATTGAACAGTTAAACTTGAGAGGTTTTCATACTCTCTCCAAGAATCCTTCAGCTCCAGAGTAAGAACCAAAAGTCTGCATCCTGCACAGTTAATATTGAGAGGTTTTTATGCTTCTCCATGAATCCTTCAGTGCCAGAGAAAGCTCCAAGAGTCTGAATCCTGCAGTTTAAATTGAGAGGCTTTCAGTATAAACTGTGCTTGATGCAGCATAGTTGAACACTGTTGGGACAAAC
>NC_089769.1:16909583-17189583 GCF_040412425.1 Macrobrachium rosenbergii | reverse complement strand
TGCGATTATTACTAAATGACAAATGTTTCTAGTTTCACGACGTTCGGAGAGACGAGATTCGAGTTTATCGTTTTATTACCAAGTCTCGAAATAATGTCAAAATGAATCAAGATTTCCCATACCTCTGACTGAAATAATAAGAAAACATAACGTTGAAGAGCAAATTTAGATGACAGTGTTGACACAAACATTCAGATTAGTTACTCTTGGATGCAATAGTTGAGGCTTCACATAAACCACATCACTCGGCGACAAGTCATTTGTTTGCACACTGAAAACACCACTTTCCTCCAAGATCCTCATAATCCAAGCCCAAGCTTTGCCCTCACGAAATCATTATAAAGAGATCAACATCTCACGTTCAACTGCAGTCGCGTAATACACGAATCTCTCTGTCCGCCGTTTCAGAACAGCAACGCGTTTCTCTTCAATCATTAAAGTCATTCTGTCCTTTTCATGTCACTAAGTCGTTAGCTGGCTAAACGACGCCTTTTAGAAACAACATAGCAGTCGTAGCAGCACCACAACATCCACTACTATTATTACTACAACTACTACTACTATTACTACTACTACTACGATGCCTGGTGAGGGGTTGCATCAGTGGAAGCAGAGCGAGCGGGCGGGAGCGCGAGTGTACTACGGTACCGGTGGTTGATTCAATGCCATCCAGCATCAACAGCCCCAACCAAACAAAGACCGTCTCCTCCTCGTTTCATTTACGGCGTCATTTACTTCGTCAGTTAAACGCTCTGACACTGAACCTTCTCGACTTACAACGAAAACAGACGAAGAAGGAACGGCACAGGGCCCCTCTAACCACGGAAGAAGGAACACGCACATACACACATCAGTCTAGTGGAGACACCTAGCAGACAGCGGCACTCGGCAATCTCCCTTGCACCCTCCTCCTCCTCCACCGCCACCACCTCTTCCTCCTCCCCCTCCGCCTCCTCCTCCTCTCTCTCTCTCTCTCTCTCTCTCTCTCTCTCTCTCTCTCTCTCTCTCTCTCTCCGGGCTTCCACGCTCTCCCAACACTAAGACCACTTTAATATTCCGAGGGTTCCATTGGTTCATCCAGCCCCAACCGACAAGCAGCACCTTTAGTGCCAATATACATGGGTGGCAACACTAGACTAAACGATGGCTGTCACGCTCACTAATAACGTAACATTAACAGTTTTACGCTGCGATGATGAGAGAGAGAGAGAGAGAGAGAGAGAGAGAGAGAGAGAGAGAGAGAATTATAACACGAGGAGTCAAGACATTTAGACCCAACCTTGTCTGTCTCAATGGGTGAGATCATAAAACAGTATGTCAAACTAATGAGGTAAGGAGTACACACACAACTATGAAATGGCACTGTGTGTGTGTGTGTGTGTGTGTGTGTGTGTGTGTGTGTGTGTGTGTGTGTGTGTGTGTGTGTGTGTGTGTGTGAGAGAGAGAGAGAGAGAGAGAGAGAGAGAGAGAGAGAGAGAGAGAGAGAGAGAGAGCCTTTACTGCAGCAAAATGTCTAGTCGAGTTCATGTATCGTTGGTTATCTTAACACTGGAATTAACATTCTAACCAACATTCGACTAATTTCACAAATGGTGCTAGAGAGTGGGGATGGGGAAGGTAAAATGAACGAACGAAGAGACTATGAAAAGCGAGAACTGTGAGGAGAAAAAGCAAGGGAGATAGATTCCAGGGGATGGGTGTGATTGAAGGGGTGGAGGAAACAAGTGAAATATTCTCATCAGAGAGAGAGAGAGAGAGAGAGAGAGAGAGAGAGAGAGAGAGAGAGAGAGAGAGAGAGAGATCGTACGTAAAGGGACAGGGACACCACAACTCAGGGAGAAGGAAGGGGTGGATGAGCGCGAGGGAGTAAACGAGGGAGGGTGGGTGGATGGAGGGGAGGGACCCCTTTAGAGTTAATGGGGGAGTAAGCGCGTAGTAAGACTGCGTCCGATTCCTTTCGTCTCCGTTTCACATTCTCGTCTTGAGCTTGGCCCTACCTCTTTCATCATGGCCTTGAAAACTGATTATTTGAACTACTGATGTGTTACTATATATAAAAATACAAGAGTACATGAGAGACGAGCTATCCACATCACGAAACGACCTTGCGTCCAAAGTTTACGGGACCAAGGAAAACAAAGAACTAGTCAAATCAAATACGCAAAAGTCGCGCATATTCCAATGTGGCACGGGGTACGGAGGATGGTCGTTCGAAACAAACATATTTCACTATTATTATGATTATATATTATGGAACAAGCCAAAAAGCTTGAGAGCTTCCAATACATACAGTAGTGCCTATTAGTGAAAAACGAGAAATTCCGGGTGAAGAATAATAAATGTTGCTGAAAATAAACAAATCAATAAACGCTAAAAATTAAACAAGGAAACAAAAGGAAAGTGTGCTTGCTTGAGGCAAGGGAACTGAAAACCCAGGTTTATGAAATGCATTGGTAGAGGCTGTGGTATAGCATAAGCTTAAACACAATGTTATTTTGATGTTCCCTCCATTAAAAAATCAATTGGATGACTGAGATGAACCACCTTAAATGGTATTTGCATAAACTGCTGAATCGTGGATGAATTCCGTGTGCAGAGAGACTACACACTTTTTGCCACTCTATAAATACACCTATACAAGCCTCAACAGCAACATAAAGAACTGATTATTCACTGCTGCAGTTTATCTTTATCTTCCAAACATTCTCAGGCTTGCTGGATACTAACTAAGGTCCCACCTTAGTATCCACTCTGAGCATCCAGCACTTTTCGGTCTTCCTTTTCCTCCTTCCTCCTGACACTTCCAAATGGCAAACTCTTCAAAACCTAATGTCCTCCATCCTTTCCACATGACAACCATTTCAAAGTACACTAACCCTTCCGTTCACCTACATTAACCTTTTGTATTACTAACCACTCCAATGTATCTCTACATTTCTCACCCTTCCACAGTTGTCCTTATAATTCGTATCATATACTAACAGTTAAACTCAAGAAATTCAGCTTTTCTACTTATATCCTCAATCGACATCCACACTACACTTCTGCAAAGGAAAGCTGATTTACGAATGTTATCATACTTTCCCATCCTGGCTTCCACAGACACTACAGTAACATCTCTTCCCAATCTTTTGCACAGACACTGCCACCTTCCCTATTTCATCTACTCTGGGATTTAGCTCTTCTCTCATTGTGCTCCCTTTTAATATCTGCGGCAAAATACCTATATGAACCAACCACTTTCATTCTTCAACCATAATTTCCATTCCTTCAGCTTCCTGGTTTCCATTATATATCTTTATGCACCTTACTTTGCCTCTCAATTCATCTAACTTCATCCTCTTGCAAATACTTCCAAACTTTTTTACTGGCCTCTTCGGTTTCTCTTCACTACCTCCAATCAAGTGGATCCTCTGCAAACATGAACCATTCTCATTTCGTTCATTATCAATTTTCTTATCCCACAAAGTTTCCAAATATATCCAATTATCTATCTGATTCCTAGCATCATTCCATCCTATCTATAAGTATATTAAACAGCCAGACATTGCTCATCCTTGCCTCAGTTCCACTTACACACCAACACCAACCCAGCCACTCTCCCATCTACATATTCTTGCACACACTTCATTTCCACGAGAGACAGAATTGCTAACAACGACATTCCTTCTACAGCACTGCTACATCCTAAAAACCCCGACCTTACCTAATAACTGATTTCATCATTAACTGCCTCTCGGTTATGTATGCATGCCACAAACAGCCGCTTCCCGTTGCTTTCAAACTTCTAATTTGTTTCGCAACAAACTACTGATCCACACCTAGTCTAAGCTCAAATTTTTCTTCGTCCACCAATCTCTTGCCACCTGTCGCGCGTGCGCGCGTGTAATTTCTATTAAAATGCTGATGCACACGACACCCACTACAGAGTTTTAGCCTTACGGATTGGAAATTCAAAAAAATTATAGAAGCATGGTCCAAAAATAGTGAAAGGCATATGTACATCAGCATTCAATACGGAGTGCTTACAAGAAGAACTGTCTGAGTTTTTATATATATATATATATATATATATATATATATATATATATATATATATATATATATATATATATATATATATATATATATATATATATATATATATATATTATAATATTTAAACTGTGTTTGAATTATACAAAAGTTGGTTTGGGTCATTATTAACCGACAGCTGTAAGTCCCTTTTTTTCTATCAAGAGTATCTAGGGGACATCGGACACGTGTGCAAACATGTCCGTCGCAACATGAATTATGCAGAAGGAATCGTAAAATAAATCCATAAGCAAAGTACATAAAGATTGCGCTCTTGAGCCCACAATTTTATACTTTCGTCCATTCAGAGGAATACATATGAACCCTTTCCAAACAAATATGAGATACAAAAAGAGCAGAAACACACCGAAGGCCAATTTGAAACGAGTGTGCCTTTTCCAGAATATTCTAGGCAGACTAATATATGTCACATTTACAGTTTTTTAATCCACTTTAAGAACAGGCTCTTGGGCTGCAACCCCCATGCCCTTTCACGGCATGCAACCTCTAGAGATAAGAGTCACCTGCAATTTTGGGACCCTTTCCTCTCCAAAGGGGTTCACAACCCTCCAAATGAACTTGAAGCAGAATATGTAAGTGAACATGGATGGTGAAAAAATGGAAGCAGTTAATCTGTACTGGTAATAACGAGTAAATCCAGTAAGTCATCATGGTTGGACGAGGAAAGATTACAGTCACAGGACAGGTGAAATAAGAAAGTTAAAATTGAAGAAACTTAAGACTGTCTATGAGATCCATGGCTGGAATGCGCAAAGGGATCACCGAGTCAACTCGCCTCAACGGAAGTGAAGTGCGGGTGTTGACTGTAAATGAAAGAAGACTGAAGCTGTACAGTAGACTTCAACTATTTGGTGAGAAATTTAAAAAGATGGATCACTGTTTTTAGACAGTTTGGTCATATGGAAAGACAGTGTTCAGAGTATGAGGAAGAGGAAGGCCTAGAAAGGGCCGACTACATGGCACAAAATAGATACTTGTACTGGAAACAAAGAGCCTTGCTACCCACTAAGCACAAGTGCACGCAAGAGGTAAATGGCCAAGTGTAATTAGGGGATGCTAGATGTGCTGCTACTGAGCCTTCTGTGTGAGTGTATGAAGCAGCTAAAGTTGATGGAGTTTTCAGCAAAGGAACTTCATCCATAACTCAGCAATTCAAAGTATAAATAGGCAGTGACCAAATCTGTTGTTATTTCCATGGAGGAACCCACTGTTGCAGGAAAATGCTTATATATATATATATATATATATATATATATATATATATAGAGAGAGAGAGAGAGAGAGAGAGAGAGAGAGAGAGAGAGAGAGAGAGAGAGAGAGAGAGAGAGTGAGTTTCTTTATATAAATAACAACACATTGGTTACTGCTTCTCTTAAACTTAAAACACAAAACACGCCGGCTGATAACACGCCAACATTACCGTTACATCATTTTGTTAAAGACGGCTGACCGGATTTGCCACGCATTCACAAAGGCTCACCTGTTATAAAGTATTTAAAAAAAACACAAAGATTTACCTATTATCGGACACTTTATGTACCAAGCATCTACAATACTATCCAAGGAAGTACGAAAATATTAAGCACACAGTTTTTTAATAAGTGTGCAAAGAGAACGAACAAAAAAGAAAAGGAACAAAACACACACAAGATGGGACCCATACACGTCATATGCAACGAACGATTGCATTCTTATATCAAGACCATCAACGACACCTCATGAAGGACGATTAAGAACAGTCTAACAGGTGGTGAACGTTAATGCGCGCGCGCGCGCACATGGCTGTTAAAGTGATGTCAAGTCAGGTGTTTTCGAGAGTTATCTAGATTCTAGATTGTACGATCTCAACAGATGCTCACTCGGTTGCGTTTCAAGTCCTTATTATTATTATTATTATTATTATTATTATTATTATTATTATTATTATTAGATAGATGGAATAGTCATAGGGGACTAGTAATATCGTTCGTGGAACTTCAGTTATTAAAAACGAGAGAGAGAGAGAGAGAGAGAGAGAGAGAGAGAGAGAGAGAGAGAGAGAGAGAGAGAGAGAGAGAGATTCCTCCATTATAATAATGATTTGGGAATTCGAATCACTTGAGAGATTCCTCCAGTGCAGTTTCACTGTACGACAATTCGACTCCCGTAAGTGTTGTGGAGAGAGAGAGAGAGAGAGAGAGAGAGAGAGAGAGAGAGAGAGAGAGAGAGAGAGAGAGAGAGAGAGAGACTGTTTATGGGCTGTCAAACATAACATTAAAAGGGAACAGCAAATAATGGGGGGGGGAATATCAGTTGTTGTGATTACACGAAAATAAAAACGAGGGAAAAAGGCAGGGGTGACGAGAGTGAGGGAAAGTAGAAAATCAAGGGAAGGGGGAAGGAGGAGAAAGGGGGAGACCACAAAGAGCTGAACCGCCATTCATGACTGCTCTCCTCCGATCGATATGCTGCGGGGTGGGGACCACACAAGACACTTTTCTCTCTCTCTCTCTCTCTCTCTCTCTCTCTCTCTCTCTCTCTCTCAGGCCTTCAGGTTACCCTCTCGCCACCCCGCCTTCACTCCCTCGCCCTCCCTTCCTTTTCCTCCCCTCTCTGTCTCTCTTTGCTACCCTCACCTCCCCTCGCCCTTAACAGAGGAAAAATTGATCACACAAGTCTCTCTCTCTCTCTCTCTCTCTCTCTCTCTCTCTCTCTCTCTCTCTCTCTCTCTCTCTCTCTCTCTCTCTCCCAAATACTCTACACAAAAATGTCAATTACATGACAGACACATAATAACTTTTTTATGGCTTATAATGGAACTTCATAACCACAATTCTAAAACTGCAATTCTTCAATATCTTGGACTGTAGGCATTTAACAAGAAATACACTTCATATCATCAACTCCTTGATGATAATTAATTAAACTCGTTAACCTATGAGGCAATTTATAAAAACTGACTTCCTTTCAGGCTAACTATACTCCACAGCGTGGCAATTACCAACAACAAACCTATGTCTAAGTTTAGCATTCCGCAGGATGACTGCCTTCTTACATGCCCAATGTCGAACTCTGACATTTTTGCTTTGCTTAGTTTTCCACAATTCTTTTAGCCTGCCCTCTTTTAATATGTACGGTAATGGTTCTGTATTGCCTTCTTTTGAGTTTAGCCATACTCTTTTTTTTCCTTCTCATTATTTATTTACTCCACCCGCCCTGAACCAGGTTACAAAGTTAAGTATATCTTAGTTTAACAAGACCACTGAGCTGATTAACAGCTCTCCTAGGGCTGGCCCGAAGGATTAGATTTATTTTACGTGGCTAAGAACCAATTGGTTACCTAGCAACCGGACCTACAGCCTTATTGTGGAATCCGAACCACATTATAGAGAGAAATTAATTTCTATCACCAGAAATAAATTCCTCTTATTGAACCAGGTTACAGCAACATGACATACTGTATACAGAACATACCATTAGTTAAAAAAAGGAAGTCTGGCCCTAATTTAAATATAGCTGTGCTTTGTTTTCTCACTCTAATTCGCCTTTGAACTCTTAGGTAATTCTCAACAGACAAGTCCATTTCAGGAAAAAAATCATAGGGAAAGCTATGTACCTCCTGACCCCACCAAAGAGTACTTGTGATATTAAAAGGTATGTTCAAATAGATTTTATCTTTAGTTGTAACAATTGCCAAAGTTCATAAAAACTATGTGCAGTGTGTTGGAGTCGAAATCAGAAGGAAACAAGAGATTCATCTATTGCTGGATGGAAGAAAACAAGAGATTCATCTATTGCTGGATGGAAGACTGTGGTCAAGGGAAATGGTTTTATTTGATTTGATGAAATTTTGGTTGCCATGCACTTCCAGCATTCCAGTGCTTGAGGCAGTGAAAAGAGGGAGTTGGGATGGTTGCATAGCAAGATACAGAAATCCTAAAAATTAGGAGATGAAAAACTAGGATCTACGAATGGAACTGGAAGAAAACCCCACAGTTGCACTGAGAAGTAATAGTTACAAGAGACTGGACAGCAAAACTAAAAAAAGGGTAATGCTCCTCAGGTAGAATGAGGTGAAGGTTGTCTGACGTTTCCAGACAACTGTCCCCATTCCTGGAAAATCAAAAGGTTTCTCCAAAAGTCATAGGACAGTCCCACACCTATGACTTAATGGGTTCTCACACAGCCTATACGATTGATGCCCTCACTATAGGGGTTTGTATGTTTGTTTGATCACCTTGCTAAGCAAGACTGAGAGAGTATTCCTTGACACTTCCTTCTTGTACCTGCGTGTACTATTGAAAAGCCTCTGGCACTCTGGCCTAAGAGGACAAGTTCTTTTCATATAGTAGTTAAAGGCTCGCAAAAGGCATGGAAATATCTCTGCTAGTGTCAATATCAAGACTCTTGGAAAGATGGGATCAGATAATCCTTGCATCTCCAGTCAGAAACTGGCAGATTCTGAGTTTCTGTAACAAAATCAGGGGTACACAAGAATGTGAGAGAACCCCATCCCCTCAACTGCCAAACTAGATGGGTAAACCCACATAATTCCCCATTATGTTTTGGTCAGTCTGAGGCCTCACCCAAGGATGCATAATGTTTGAGTTCGGCTACAGAGGACTTGAGTCACATCTCACTTGGGAAGATGAACCTCCTGAGGAGAACAAGACTATTCAAAACTCCTCATTAGCATAGACACCTCTAACAGTATAGAGGTCCAAAGCCTTCAGTATAGATTTGATACAAGGCTGAGCAATAGTTTTGCACCACAGAGATTAAGATGAGTTCGTGTCAGCGAAGATAAAGGTGAAAGTCTTCGATCCACTGAACTAAAGTTCTGACCAGACAGATGTCCCTTCTACAACACTTATCACAGAAGATGGCCCCCTTCCCTTGGTAGAAGTTCACAGAAGAATAGCAGAGGGATCCAGACATCTCCCTTGCAATCCTGTAATCACAGGATATGCTGGATAATCTCCATGCATGAAGATAAAGAGACTGGAATGCATGGTGGTACCTCTGAACGTGTGGCTAACAAATAAGAGTGGGCCATGGGGGAATCTCTCTCAGTGTATCGACCAAGAGGGACTGCAGATCAAGGAACCAATTGGCCTCTGGCCAACATGGAGCTACAAGGGTAACTCTGAGACACAGGGTAATCAAGACCCTGTTGATCACCCAATGAATCAGTCTAAATAGCAGACAGATGAAGAGAGGAAGAGACTGTCCCTTCTTCTATGTTATCACTCAACAGTACTACCAAGAGACCTTTCACCTGTTCCTGGAATGACTGCAGAGTTAGCAACACTGCATGCACTCCCAGGACATTGATATGAAGATGATAAGGTATGTCCTCTGCCACAAAACCAAAACTAATGAACCTTTCAGGTGTACGCCCCAACCTTCTTTTGATACATCTGTGAAAAGGTGCATTTTGGGAAGAGTCCAGAAGAACTTCCTCTAATAGGTTCCTATCATCTAACCACCTAGCCAGATCTCATCAGGTGTCTAAATTCAAGGGCACAAGTCAAAATGGCAGATCATGAGTAGCTGATCAGTGTTGCTTTAGCCATCACTGAAGTGAGTGCAGGTGGATCCTCCTCTGTGGGACAAGTTTTTCCAACAACAGCTGGCCAAAGACAACTTTCCAAAGTTGACCGCTGGTTGTTCCTGCTGGTAACAGAAAAGCATCAATACTTCCTTGAGCCTGATCAAGCTAGAGTCTGATGGTAAGTTTCACTGCTGCCAAGTCTATGAGCATGCCAAGGTACTATGTCTTCTGGTTGGGTGTGCAACCTGAATGCTCCCAGTTTATCACAATCTCCAACTTGTAGCAAAATGAGAGAAGGCAGTCTGTTATGCAGCAACCATGTCTCAAAGAATGCCAGGACACCAGTTGTCCAGGTAATGCAGCAAGCATACACCCAGCATGTGAGCCTAAGCAAAAACAAAGTAGACATATGGGGATGTTAACAGGTAAAAGCTTAGTGCTTTGAATTGAAAAACAATCCCTCTGCAAATAAAGCAGAGTTATTTCAAAGAGTTCTGAAAGTAAGTGTCCTTCAGATGTTAAAAACATGAGGTTACCATCTCTGATGGAATACAGTACAGCAGACCGTGCCATTTCTATCCCGAAGCAGGTCTGTAATGAACATTCATTCTTTGGCGAGAGATTGATGACTGGTCTCCAACACCCAGTAGCATTCTCTACCATGAAGAGGTGACTGTAAGACCCATCACCTCCACTCTGCTGACAAGGCTATGGATTCTTCAGAATCTGTAGGGTATGTTGAGAACAGTTATAGTGTCTGAGTAAGAGGAGGGCGGTGACTGTCAAGGAGAACCAAGATTACCCAGGCTCCACCTCAGTCTTGGCTACATTGCTCAGTGGCTTGACAGGCATCCCTCTGCTTGTGATAGTTGAAGAGAGGGATCACCACCCTCAATGATCCTCTCCTTTCTTCTACCCCTTCCCTCCTTTCTTAGCCATGGCTGGAAGAGGAGGGCAAAGGGCCTGGAAGGTTTCCCTCCCTTTCAAAAGGAAAAAGACTAGGCTGCCAGTCTGGGTTTTGGAGATGCAGGCTTCCTCCCACACCCGAACCTTGAAGGCTTAGCTGCCCCAAAGGTTTGCCCACAGACATCTTTGCTCCCATAGAGGGTTTGAAAGATTCTGCACAGTGACTCTCATCTTCTTTTCTCCACCACTACATTCACATTACTCTTGGGAAAGAATAAGAGTGAGCCCAACACTGAAATGTTCCTAAGAGTGAGATTATTCACACAGGAAAATTCTTGAGAGTGAGCCTGCTCTCACTAGAAATCTGTCTTGAAAAAGCCAATACTATGTCCCACCTTCTCAACACAAAGCTCAACTAAAGACTAGCACTTCTGTGTGAAAGTAAAGCCACAGGCTTTCCTCCAATACCAGGAACCTCCTCAACTTCACCCTCTCCTTCTAAGATGAGACACCTGTCACAGCAAAGACAGTCATTTTCAACCAAAGGTTGAGCTATGAGGCAATCTAGAAGGCCATGGCAACAAACTCAGTGGCACCAGACCTGGAAGCTGTGAAGGAAGACTTCTTAGCAGTCTCTCCAGGTGGCAGTAATTCATCAACCAGAGACTGACAAGTCCAACACTGAAGTGATCGTTTCTATGTCCTCTGGGTCGTAAAATCTTCTCTAGTATGTAAATGGTGAGGAAAAGAGCTTTCTAGATCTGCTACACAAGAAACTCGCTGACTCTCTAAAGTCAGAGTTCACTTGGCCCAAGACACCCAGGCCAAGCCGAGACCAAGGTAACCTGACTGAGTCTCGCTTCAGGCATGCAAACCAGGGTGAGCTTGACTGACAAGACTGTGGCCAGGTGTGGAGCTGTCAAAGCCTCTCCAAGTTTTATTTATTACACATAAATGTGATAATCTCTTAGAAATGCCACTTCAGTTTGGTCTGCTGAAGTTCTGTATTTATGGACCATCCTGATCCATCACATCCTCAGAAGCACAAACTAGTTTCTCTCCTGCAAGAGAGGAAGACACCTGTCTACTCCCTTACCCAACCCTGCAAGCTAGGTGTTAATTCAGTAATACAAGTACTGTGCCTGAAGAAGCACCACGTTCCATAAAAGACCTGCCATTTGAGCAATGTTCAGGATAAGGACTGACCAATCTAGACACCTACCTATAGTCTCTACCAGCCAAGCTAGTAGAGGGAATAGGGGAGCAGGCACATGCACCCCCTGGGTTTGTTATAAACCATGAGCTGCCACTTCACAGGTGGTGGTGTGGTTGTATGAGCAGATCCTCTCAGTACCTTGTGAGGTGATCTGTCACCAAAAGTGAACTCAACCTAGCATGCACAGTAAGAGTGGGTTACACATTCATCCAATGTATCTCTGTAGAGAAACACAAGATAGGCTAACCTGCATGCACACAGACAAGAGACCAAACACGCACACAGAGAGCAATTGCTTCCTGAGAAACATGAGATGATGACCTAGGAGCAGTCCTCATGTTCAAGTGGGTTGGGGTGAAGTACTGAGCCCAGCCAGAAGTTAGATAATTACCAGTAAATGATAATGAGCTACTGGCCCCCAGAACTTTTATTTGAAGCCCTAAGAGACTTTTTATTAGAGGCTTTCTTGGACCCCTTCTTCCTCTTGTGAGGGGAGGTCGAGGACAAGAAGAGTAAGAAGAGTCTAAGGACAGGTTGATGGCTGGTCACATCATTGCCATGGCCAAAAGAGGAGGAGGGTCACAACTTCTACAGGAAGGATCCCCCTCCTTCGCTGGTGCTGAAGCAGTAGTGGTAGCAGGGGAAATAGAAGGACAATCCTCCTACTTCACAGCTGCCACAAGGTTCAAAAACGCTGTGAATGAGTCTCCTGGAAATGTTGAAGGAAGGCCAAATCTTCCACCGGTACTTCACACACAGCAACTGCTTACCTGGAGTGTCAGATGTATTAGTAGGAGTGGTGGAAGGAGAATGGGGTGCTTGGGTCAGGGCCTTACCAGCCTAAGCACTTGCATCATCATCTAAGGAAAGTGAGTGATAGGCCCCTTCCTACCATGAGTACAACTCCCCCCCAAAAACCTCCAGAACTGAGAGGGAATCATACTCACAGAAAGATAGGTATACCAGGAGCGAGGAGGAAGGAACTAGTCAGATTTGGCAGTGTCAACAGGAGCATGTTTCCTCCCATAAGGCCAGCAAATGCTTTCTATCCTTCTGTTTCCTACCATACTTCTCAAACTGAGAAGACCAACCAGTGCACTACTAGCAAGGAGAAATACAGGTGCGCAATTTCCAAAAGGAACAACCCTTATGGGAATAAAAATTATGGAAGACATTAAATGCTGACATGGCTGCCCTTGTCCCCAGCAATGTCTCCGTAGCAGTACAAAGAAAAAACTAAAAAAAACACAATAAGCATAAAATAAGCACAAATAATGCACTCGTCCAAATCAAACAGGTGGCCAAAGAAAATGCTTGGAGACAGAAAGTGAGTAAGGGGTATTCCCCCTGTTCATAGCGTCACACCCCAGCTAAAGTTTAACAACAGTCTCCCAGGTTGTGCTGAAGGATGCACCTATATAGAAGGCAATGGTTTGTATTTCAACAAGAACAAACTAGGAGCTTTCTGATTAGCCATGTGGCAAACAGATCAATCACTGTTATTCCCCAAACCTTGATGTCTCTGCTATTCTGGGGTGTAGGGACCACTAAGGACCACTTAGTCCCGAACCACTTGACCTTGGTGGCTGAGTTGATTCACTATGACATTCTGCCTGCCCAGAATGTATTTGTCCTGTAAGCGAAGGCATGAGTAAAAGACTTCATCTACAAACTTACTAATTTATTCAAGACAACAAACAGACAGGTCAAGAGCTCTTGCGAGCTGAAAATGTAGTGCCTGACACAAGGCGAACAAAATAAATTAACATTCATTCAACTGTTTTTGTTTGAGAATGGAAATGGCACATAATTCTATATGCAAGTTATGGACAGAGTTCTGATAAATATAGCTGGAAAGCTGACATTGTATTGCTTCCAGTAGGAATGATACATTTGAAGTGACACGATTATGGATGATAGTATACATTAAAAAGGGTGTATGCTGTTGACTGTTTCTTATACACATGTGCTTGGCACGTATGTCAGGAGAAATTTGCTGTGGAAGTGGATGCTGCAAGGTATGAGTTCGGGCAGCCAGGTAAGATGGACGATCATGGAGGTCCATGTGGGACCCTACAGTCCATTCATGCCAAATGACAGAGAAAGAGACCTTCCTACCCTGCTTACTCACATATGCCACTACAGTGGAGTTGCTCATGAGTGCTACCAGGTGACCTACTAACTGTTCCTGGAATGCCTGCAAGGTTAGCAATGCTGTTTGCATTTCTAGAATGTTGATATGCAGATGAATTCCATCCTTCACCCTTGTGCTTGAGATGAACGAGCCATTCAGAAGTGCATTCCTGGAGGGTGAGCTCTCAAGGAAGCCCAAACCAGGATACTCCTGTCATCCAGCCATTATGTGAGGTCCTCTCTGATCTCCTGATTCAAGGGCTCAAGCTGAGAGGAAGAATCGCTTGAGGCTGACCACTGCTGCTCCAGATGCCATTGTAGCAAGTGCAGGTGCAGCTGCCTGTGTGAAACAAGCTTCTTCACCAATGACAGGTTGCCAAAGATGACCTGCTAAAGCCAAGCTGGTTATCCTGGCTGAAGCCGGAACTGCCCTACATGTACCTGCCATGTCTATCAGCATGTCCAGGTACTTTGTTTACTACATGGGAGTGAGCTTTAACTTCTCCCTCTTTACCACAATTCCCAGTTCATGGCAAAATGAGAAGCAACAAGCTCTGTTCTCGAGAAACTGCAATCATCCATGCAACACAGCAAGCACATACCTTGACAGTCAGCCCACAATGACACCAGTGTGAGCATCTTGGGGGTGGTTGCCAGTCTAAAGAACAGAACTTCAAAATGGTAGACAGTCCTACTACAGACAAAACAGAGGTACTTTCAACTGTTCTGATAGACAGGTACTTGAAAGTGCAGTGCAAGAGGAAAGTCAGCTCCTTCCCTCCTGACACCAGTAACATCTGAAACTTCAGCCTGTCATCCTGGGATGAGACACCTGTAATGGCAAAGTCCACCACCATGTTCAATCATCTGTCAAGCCACAAAGCAGAATGACAGCTCAAATTGTTTGGGAGTATTCTCAGCATATTACAGGACATAAAAGCTCCTCTTGCAAGTCAAAGGCTGGGAAAGGAACTTTCCTGATCTGCTGGAAAGCATGGAACCATCTGAGCCCAAGATAAGACCATTCACTTGGCTCAAGACACCAAGGGCACGCTAAGACCAAGGCAACCTAACTCACGGTCTCACTTCAGAAGCACACCCAAGGGCAAGCTCTGTCAATGAGATTGGGGCCAGGTGAGGAGCTGTGAAAGTCTCCCTGAAATTATTGTGCGCATGTATGAGTGTAATGATCTCCCAAAAATGTCACTCCAAATCAGCCTGATGCTCTGAAAGAAAGGGGCCATTGTGTTCCATCAGATCCTCAACAGTACAAGAAGGGAACTTTTGAGACAAGAGAGGTAAACACACCTGTTTGCTCTTATACCCACTCCCAGGGTTGTGAAGTGCAACCAGAACCGGGGGAAACACACAGTGGAAGACCAATACTCAGAACGGCTTTCTGAACTGTAGTCACCCACCCTTTCAGTAGAAGGGTATAGGTGAGCAGGCACTTGCACCACCAAACACTTGCTGGTTGCATAGCACAAGACAAATGAGGAATGGCAAAAGCATGAGCAAGCAGCTAAACCTGGTGCTGTACTGACTCATCCAAGAGAAGACTTATCGCATGTAACCCACTGGCTGAGTCAACCCAAGTGGGCTGGAGGTGCTGGCTTGACCTGGTGTGTTTCTGTCAAAGCACAACTGGCAGATCTGGGAGCAGTCCTCCTATCAAATATACAGAGGAAGCTGGCCCAGGGTACTGAGTACACTCTGTGAGACCAGTGCCAGTCTGGCCAGTAGCTACTTAGTCCCCAACAGGTATCTGAAAGTACAGGACTTCATGTGAGGCACCCTCCTGGACTTCCTGTTTTTCTTCTGCCTGCAGGGGGAGGGTGAAGATGAGGAAGAGGAGGAGGATCCTGCTTCTCAGCTGAGGATAAGTCATCAAGAAATGAAGCAAAAGATGAACTTTTAGGAATGTTCAAAGAATGCCACATCTTGTGCACATAACTCAACCAAAGAAGACAGCATACCTGGTACTTCATGTGAATCAGTCAGTATAAACGGAGGAGTTAAGGTTACATAAGTAAAGGTCCTCCTGGGGAAAACCTTGGCCCTGGAACCTGACATGTCATCTGAGGAGAGAATATGTTGGACATCCTGCCTTCCCCTAAAACCCCCTTCCCCACCATGACCGACAGAGCGGTAAATGAAGTTGGCAGAGAAAGAGGAATAGCAGGGGTGGGAAGAAAGTACTTAAAGGGCTGTCAGCAGTCACAGGGGGAGTACTCCATCGTGACAACTGGCCAATAATACCAGTCCTTTTCCTTCCTCATGGCAAACATCTCCCACTGAGAGGGAGACCAACCACATTTCTTAAAGAGGGAGAGGCAAGAACAAGCCTCGCCCACTAAAAGAAACACAATACAGTACCTGTGTGGGCCAGTATCAAAAGGGAACATGAAGCACCCTAAACTAACGCTCATGCCCCTCACAATGTCTTTAAGGTTCTCTCTCTCTCTCTCAACACAAAAACTAGACAGAAACAAACACACAAACCTATAATTACACAAGAAAATTGAATTACCAAGTTCAACAGCAGCCTAGTGGAGAGTTAAATGAGACATCTGTACCATGCAATGGCTAAAGAAAAAGTGCTTAGTGATGTTAGGTGAGTAAGGTGCGTTTCCCCACTCACTCACTTACTGCACTGAAGGATACCCCTATATAAAAGGAAATGGTTTGTATTTCTGTAGGAAAAGTGTTATATATAAATGAGTGATATGGTACTATCTCTCTCTAGAAGGTAACTGATGATGGTAAAATGTTGTACAGATTGTGGAACCTCGCATGTATACTACTGGTATTCAAAATCAAGAGTGCCAGAGAGAGCAAGAAACCAGGAACCACAAACCTTTTTTTCTCCGTAATGTTAGGATGAATCTGTTTCTTTATTTTTGGGATTGTTACTTATTACAGACATGATCCCTTAAGGTTTCCAATGGCTTGCTAGATTTTGAGATTTATGCATTTTTACCATTCCTACTGATGCAATATAACAAATTTGAAAAGTAATTTGTGAATTGAACTGAATATTGAATTTAGGCCAGAGGCCAAGCACTGGGACCAATGAGGTCATTCAGTGCTGACATGGAAACTGACAGTAAAACTTAAAAGGTGTAACAGGAGGAAAACCTCGCAGTTGTACTATGAATCAATTATTAGGAGAAGGCAGAAAGTAGGATGGATATGAAAGGAGGTACGGTAAAAGGAATGAAAGCGGTTGCCGAAGGCACACTACAAAGAACCTTAAGTAATGCCTACAGTGCACCGCATGAGGTGCATTGACGGCACTAACCTGTAAGGGAAAAATTAATTTGTGCTTTCCTGTACACTGTATACAACCCAAAGCCTTTTACATATTCCTCGATTTGAGCAGGAATTGTTTTTGAAACTTGGTGACAAGGTAGCTGACTGGTGGCTAAGGGCAGTTAGTGGGGGAATATCCCTCACTTACCTGCTGTCGCCAAGCACTTTTTCCTGAAGCATCAGGGACAAAGTGACATGGCTGAGGTGAAAAATATGATAAAGGCTCTGGTTTGTATACTTAAGATATACAAGTCACTTTTACAACTTTTTGTTTGTTCCTTCCGAAATACAAACCATCACCTTTTATGTAGGATGCTCATTCCCTAGGTAGCCAGTCATCTCTTTCATCTCTCCAATGACAAAGTTGACACCACCTGAAAGGTCACAGTCCCTATCACATATGTGAACAAGAGGGAACAATGACTCTTGTAACCTTCTACTCAGTCTTTCATAGGGCCCCGAGCCTGACCAAGTTTCATCATCACTATTATTATTATTATTATTCAGAAGATGACACCTATTCATATTGGAACAAGCCCACAGGGGCCATGGACATGGAATTCAAACTTCCAAAGGATATGGTGTTCATTAGGAAAAAGTAAGAGGTGGTAAAAGGAAATACAGAAAGAAGAGATCCCACTAAATAAAACAGAAAAAATATGACATTTCTATTATAAAATAAAATAAGGTTTTATATATACTTACCAAGTAATTACATAGCTATAGTTTCTACTTTAAACGACAGCTTAAGAATTGAAAATTCGCAGTAGCGCTCTTTTGTTTTGGTGCATGTAAGTGCCCCGCCCACTTTCGGGGAAGAATAGATATAACGTAGCTGAAGAGCTCAGCTTGTTTATGCTCTATGTCCATGTGCAGGGAGGAGGGATGGGCTCTGTTCATGTAATTACTTGGTAAGTATATATAAAAACCTTATTTTATTATGAAAATGTCATTTTTACACGTCATTTACCAAGTAATTACATATCTGAATTGCACCTTGATAGGAGGTGGGAAGAATGGACATGTACGACTCAAAAAACATTATAAAGGAATGCATTTGGAAAAGAAAAAAAGGCTAGCATTGTGGTAATGTTTATTGTAACCTTACCTGGGGAGAGAGCAAGAGCAGGAAGATACTGCCTCTTGGTTTTTGTTAATCTCGACCCGTAGGGACATGACCAGTAGTGTCAGGACTGCCCCTAATTCAGGGAATAGTTCTATGACTCGACAAAGCTTAAACAAAACAATTGCCCTTGTCCTGGGCAAAAATAGACATCGACTTACACACGACCATAAAAACTATATTACCTGTACACCATTTAAAAAAACAAACACAGTATTACCCATCCATTAAAAACAAAGATCAGGGGGTACTCCAGGTACTAAGTACCCCCAGCTTCCCAAAAACTCAACAACCTTAATCAAGGCTAGGAGACAGAGAAATAGGAGGATCACTCCTACCCCTCATTACCTGGTGCCATAGCAGCTGCATAGAACGGACTCAGCATGCTGTAGTCCTCGAACTCAGTTTTGACATTCCATAGATAATAGTTGGTGAAGACCAAGCAACACTTTCCATTAAGTCAATTGGATTATGGTAGCTAAAGGGAGGTTGCGTTTAACAGCTAACGAAGTGGCTACTGCCCGCGCCTCATGTGCTTTTACCTTTAACAATGGTAAATTATTCTCCTGAATTCCCAAGTGAGACTCTACAATAATGTCACTCAAAAAGAATGAGATAGCATTCTTGGAGAGAAGACGTAAAGGGTTCTTAACAGAACACCAGAGATTACGAGAATCCCCTCTGATATTCTTGGTTCTCTAGATGTAGAATCTTAATGCTCTCACTGGGCACAATACTCTCTTGTTCTGAAGGTCCCACCAGTTCTGCAAGACTCTGGACTGAAAAAGAACGAGGCCAAGGGTTAGAAGGGCTCTTGTTTTTGGCTAAGAAGCCTAAAATATATGAGCAAATAGCTGTCTCTTGCAAAAAACCAACTTGTTTGTCCAGAGCTTGCAACTCACTGACTCCTTTTGCTGTGGCTAAAGCGATTAAGAAAGGTGTGTTTCTAGACAGATCCCTAAAGGAGGATGCCTGCATAGGTTCAAAAGGAGGGCCTGACAACCAATGCAGGGGTACATCTAGGTTCCAAAACACTGGCTGCTGAGGCTTCTGTTACCTGGTGTCAAAAGACTTGACTGAGTCTGAAATGTCCGGGTCTGAGGAAATATTCACACCTCTATGCTTGAACACTGAGTTCAGCATGGATCTTTAACCCTTTATCATAGACGTCAAAAGGCCTCTCAAAGATCTTAGGTAAAGTAAAAATTCGGCTAGTTGGACTACAGGGGTGAAAGAAGAAGAGATGTTACGTTCTTTACACCATCTCCTAAAAACTGCCTACTTAGAGCCTTGAAGTAGACTCATGTCTACATTTTGCGACAGCATTTGCAACTTCTCTTGAAAATCCTTTCACTCTGACAAGCTTCCTGACAGTTTGAGGCCTGTCAGAGCAAGAGTGGACAAACCTTGATGATATCTGTTAAACTGAGGTTGTCTGAGAAGATCTTTCCTCTGTGGGATGAGCCACGAAGAGTCCGACAGAATTCCAAAGGTCTGGAAACCACTCCTTTTGTGGCCAAAAAGGAGCTACTAGGATCATCGATGCATGATGAGAAATCTTGAATTTGCTGATCACGTCTCTGACTTGACTGAACGGGGGAAGGCATACATTTCCAGGTGTGACCAATCCTGAAGCATTGCATCCATTGTCTGTGCCTGAGGATCCAGCGCTAGAGAGCAATACAGGAGTAGGCGATGATTCCTGGACATTGAAAACATGTCTATCCATGGTGTTCCCCACCGTTTCCACAGGTTGGAGCACACCTGTGGATTCAGCGACCATTCCATGGGTAGAACCTGTTTGTAACGGCTCAATTTGTCCGCTAACACATTTAACTTTCCCTGAACATAGTGGGTGAGAATCTGTGTATTGTTGTTGTGCCCCCTAAGAAGGAGATCCCTGGCTAACATGCACAGTGGCAGAGAGTGAGTGCCTCCTTGGTTTCGAATAACAGCCAGAGCCGTCGTGTTGTCAAAATGAACAGAGTTACTGCGGCAAAATGTTGAAGCGCCAGGTGAATCGCCTTCAACTCCTTCAGATTTAAGTGCAGTTTCCTCTCTTGAAGGGACCACTTCCCTGACAATTCCAATCATCCTAGTGTCGTTCCCCAACCTAGGTCTGATGCGTCGGAGAACAATGAGAGGTTCAGGTTCAGATGAGATAGGGACTTCCCTGAGTGGAACCTTCTTTCTACGAGCCACCACTGAAGATCTTCTTTTATTTCCTGTGTGATGGGGAATACGAAGGAATCTGGAAGAATCTTCCTGTTCCAACTGGCCTTCAGAAAGAATTGCAAAGGCCTCATATGAAGTCTCCCAAAAGGAACGAACATCTCTATGGAGGAGAGTGTCCCTAGCAGGCTCATCCAGTCGTTGGCCGAGCAGGTCTGAAGACTCAGAAAATGAGAGACTTTTTGGGTGCATGACAGTATTCTCTTCTCTGATGGAAAAGCCTGAAAAGCCTGAGGGTCTATCTTCATCCCCAAATAGACTATCGTCTGAGAAGGGACTAGTTGGGACTTTCCCTGGTTGATTAAAATACCCAACTTCTGGGCTAACTGTAGGGTTTTGAGAAGGTCCGCCATGCACTTCTTCTGGGATGATGATCGTAGGAGCCAGTCATCCAGATATAGACAAACTTTCATGACCGTTAGATGATGCCATTGAGATAGAGGAGTGAGAACCCTGATGAAGACTTGAGGGGCTGTTGACAACCCAAAAACACTGAGCCTGAAATTGGAAAACTTTGTCCTGAAAGACAAATCTCAAGAATTTCATGGAATCTCAGTGTATTGGGATATGAAAGTAAGTGTCTCTCATGTCTATCGAGACCATCCAATCTTCTTGGGAAATTGCAGCGAGAACTTAGCTGTTCGTCTGCATCCTGAACTTCGTGGTTTGGACGAAGACGTTCAGAGTGCTTACATCCATGAGCGGCCTCCAACCCCTGGAAGTTTTGGGGACTACAAAGAGGTGGTTGTAAAACCTCTCCGATGACAAGTCTTCTACCTCCTCTATAGCTCTTGTGTAGAAGAGCTGTGACTTCCTTTGAGAGGGCTGAAAACCTCTTGGAGCCTAAAAAGTATGCCTTTAAGACGATGGGTACAGGCGAGAAAGGTGGACTCTCCTTGAAGGGGATCGCATACCCTTCCTTGAGAACCCGTAGTACCCATGGTTCTACTGATCTGGCCTCCCACTGTCTCCAGAAGCGTAGGAATCTGGCGCCCACAGGTAGATGGAGGACCGAAGTCTCACTTGCTAGAGACTGGTCTAGATAAGGACTTCTTGCTGATAGGACGAACTGATCTGGGATTCATGCATGGGCGTGAGGAAGCTCTTCCTCTGTTGCCTCAAAAGGGTCGTGGCTGGAGAGGAGAGAAAGGCTGAGGATTAAATGAAGCCACAGGTGTTCGGTTAGACTCCTTCGTTTGCTTGGACGACTGCGCAAGAAAGTTGTGAGGTGCCTTCTTTTGCCATTCCATAGCTACCTGCTCTAAGGTCTTTCAAGGAAAAAGGCTGGTACTGTCCAGAGGAGCAAAAAGAAGAGCAGATCTCTGGGACGGTGCCACTCCTTTAGTGGTGAAAGAAAGTCATGTCTCTTTTCTTCAGAATATGAGACAATGTCACTCCTTTAGTGGTGAAAGAATACTGATGTCTCTTTTCTTCAGCATACATGATGAAAAAAGAGCAGCTAACTCCTGTGCCCCATCTCGAACCGCCTTGTTCACACACGACAGGACTCCAAGCCAGTCTGCTGCAAAGTTCTTTTGGAGGGAAGAAAAATCCTCAATTTTCTTGGTTAATGCACCCACCATTCTGTCAAGAAAACTGAAGATCTCAAATACTTTAAGAATGTCCTTAACTAGGCGGTCAAGCTCAGAAGATGAAAACATAATTTTTGTTGCATCGAAGGCCGAACAATGAGCAGGGTCAATCAGACTGAAGAAGTCCCCTTGAGAGGAGGCAGAAATTCCCAAGGAAGGGGCTTTCCCTGTTGCACAGAATGCATAGCTCCTTCTGGAAAGCTGAGAAGGAGGAGAACAAAATACGGCTGTGCCCAACTCCCTCTCCTCAGAAAGCCACAAGTCAATTCCCGACAACACTTTCTTGGAAGAGATAAAGAGGGCCATCTTCGGGAGTCTAGTAGTACTCGAGGATTGATGTAACAAGAACGCTGATCCAGGGGAAAAAGGGGCTGTGGTGGAGAAATATGTCAGGAAGCACAACAGAAAATAGTTCAATAATGAGGCATAGGCTGATGAAGGCTGTTCTGGTTCAGGTTCCTCCTCTGCTAAAGATACAGCAGAAAGTGACAAATCTTGCTGTGGTTCTTCTGGTTTCGAAGACGAGGGTTTCTTCAACAGTTGCATGATGATGTCCAAATGTTGGCTTCAGGTGCTGATGTACTTGCAGGTTTCGCGCGATCGGCGACAGGTGACGAGGATACGGCCTTGGGGATCTGTGACACAGAAGGTGCCGAAACAGCTTGACCAGCAGCAATAGGGACGTATGAATCTGAAGCCTCAAACTCATATTCCAATGCTGGAGAGCTGAGAGCCAACGGGATGTCTGGAGCCACGGCGCGAACTGAACCTGCAGCAGGCTTATGAGCCACTGGGAGCTCAGCTCCAAAGGGAGAGGGAGAACCTGAAGTGTACTTATGAGTCAATTGGTGATTGGGAGTCAATTGGTGCTTGGGAGCCAATGGGAGCTTACGAGCCAATGGGAGCTCTCTGTCGTCCCAATAGCTGCCAGAGGGATCTTGATCCTTATAGCGCCTGCGAAGTACCACTGGATGTACGTCCGCAACATGCCTCTTCAAAGCCCTAGAAGACTCCTGAAAACGTCGACTGTGTCCATTGGGTTCAGAATCCGAACCACTGGAAGATAAGGTGTGATCCAATTGGACACCTTTCCAGCGTTTGGTTGCCGAAACCTGGGAAATAGCAACACGGTCGGCTGAGGAAGCAAATTCTCTTGGGCAAACCCCATCGAAATCCCTTGGACTTACGGTTTGCCTCCTCCCTGGTGCAGGGGAGTTTGGCAGGAACCTCTGTCTAGGAGCATCAGTGGGATGAGTAGCCACCCCCTCCACAACACCAACACTGGCACTTGCACTATGATCCTCATTTGCTTTGTCCAAAAGAACTCTTACAGAAGCTCCTATCTGAGCAACAGTACTTTCTAAGCGTCGAATTTCTTAACCATCTGAGCTTCGAGACTGGCGATGGCACTAGGTTCGGAGAATTAACAAAATAAAGCTGGTGAATGACCGATGTTTGGTCATCAAGCAGCAGAAACGAACTGAGTTCTTCAGCTACGTTGTACCTATTCTTCCCCAAAAGTGGGCGGGGGCACTTACCTGCACCAAAACAAAAGAGCACTACCGTGAATTTTCAATTCTTAAGCTGCCGTTTAAAGTAGAAACTATAGGTATGTAATTACTTGGTAAGTTTCATATATAAAAAAATAAATTAATAAATAGATAAAAATGTATTAAAATGCAAGGAGAATAGTATTAGGGTAGTAACACATTGCATCTTCACTTGAACTTCTGAAGTTCCAATTGCACGACATCCTCTGGGACGCTATTCCATAGTCCAACAGTGAGAGGAATACAGGATCTCTGGAACTTATTAAGTAATACAACTGATGGGTTCAGAATATAGATATACCAAGCTCCCCACCTATGTAAAGGGAAGAATGGAGTGAGTCATATTCTTTAAAGGCAGAGTTCTAAAACTGGATGTTCAATTGTATAGCTTACATGTATCATGGCTTGATCTAGTAGGTATTCAGCCTGAGCTGCTGCTTCGCATAGGGAGCAAGAAAGAAGAAAGAAAAGATAGCCACTGGATATTCAACCTTACATTTATGCTTAACCAAATACAACCAAGGACATACTATGTGACACCAGTTGAAGAGGAATGGCAGAGGCAGCCAGATATCTGTGCAGTTCTGTGAGAGGAGCTTTTCTCTTACAGGATCTGCTGGATAACCTCCAAGCATGTAGCTGGAGGGTGTAAACTGTCTGGTGGTACCTCTTAATGTGTGGCTGATGTAAGAGAGTGGTTCATGGGAATTCTCTTGATGCCTCAATCAGGCGAATCAGAAGATTAGGAGACAAATTAGTGTGTGGCCAACAAGGCACCATGAGAGCCATCCTGAGACCCACTGTAATCAAGACCCAGTTGATCATCCAATGAATCAGACTGATGATCAGAAAGGCATAGCTATCCAGATCATCCCAGGGCATTGAAGTTATATCATCACCAACCAGGGATATGTGTGGGGACAGCAGAACACTGGAAACTGACTCTTTAGCTATGTTGCAAACAGGTTGATCTTCGGTGTTCCCAAGCTTGGAAAGTCACTCCACTATCCAAGGGTGTAAAGACCATTCCACTCCCACTACCTGAAACCCTTGGCAAAGTTCACCTAAAATTGGCACTCTGGTGAGAGAGAAAACTGGCACCTTCACTGATGACACCAGTAAATTCTGAAACTTCACCTTATTAGTCTGGGATAAACACCAGTAATGGCGAAGTCGATCAACATGTTCATTCAAAAGTGAGCCGTAAGGCAGCTTGGAATGAAACCATGATGACGAACTCCATGGCTCCTGAATCAGAAGCAGAGATGAAAATACCTTCCTGATGGAATCTCTCCAGGGGGTTATCCATTAGTCCAAAGACACGAGTCTAACTGCACGGGTGTAGTCTCTGAGTCTTCCGTTCAGTAAAACCTCGGCTCACTCGTCAACAGCTGGAAACAGAATTAAATGACCCAGAGATCAGACAGTTCATCTGACCCAAATTGACAAATTTTTTTTTAAAGTACTGTAATCTGTATTTCTCCTAACTATACAAACCTGAAGTCCTTTACAAAAGGAATTATATAATACTTTCAGCGAAGCTGGAATGGCTGTTAAAACTTTCAAACAAGGTGGTTAGGTGGTCAACTAGCGTCTGGTAGGCAGGAGGGCCGCCTGCCCAGATGTAAACATTCCAATTTGCCTTTTGGCCCAGGTATCAGATTGAGGGGTGGTATGAGGTGGACATAAAACTGTAAAGGACCTCAAGTTTGTATAGTTAGGAAAAATACAAATTACTGCCTGCCCAGATGTAAACATTCCGTTTTGCCTTTTGGCCCAGGTATCAGATTGAGGGGTGGTATGAGGTGGACATAAAACTGTAAAGGACCTCAAGTTTGTATAGTTAGGAAAAATACAAATTACTTTTAAAATTTGGCATTTGTTCCTACACAATATACAAACCCTTGGTCCTTTACATAAGGAAGACTCACTTATTGGTGGGAGGAATCTGAGTGAGTCTCTGAGCTGACTGGAATTTGCTGCACCTGGGTTTCTCTTCCTGGTCGATAGAGCAAGGAAGAGCACCGTGCCTCTGACATATTGAATGGAGTGTAAGAACTGCAAGATCAATTGTCAGACTTCTGGGCCTTTTCGAATGAGTGAGAGAATCATAATCTCAAATGAAAGGGGGCTACGAGGAATCTTAAAAGTCAGTGACAGTAAGGCAAAATATAAGCATTGGGTATGTCTTACTGTCAGGGTCTCCTTCCTCCCCTTGCTAGAGGAAAGAGGGATTGCCTCTACAAATCTAAAGATAAAAAAATAGAATGGATGCTCGATGTGCAAACTTACCTGCATTGGCTGCCAGTTCCAGCATGTGATGGCTCAAATCCTGCTCTCTGCCCGAAGGAAGAGATTGAAGGATGGCGAGGAAGGAGGAGGACGAGAGGCCAGTAACTCACACAATCACTCTCACTCCCATAACCATACACCTTAGGCAAGATGCTACCTGTCCTCTTAGAGGAGCTGGGTAAGCTACACAACTTCTTGAGCAGCCACCACAGGTCCCAAAGAAAGTGTCTAAGGACTTGTGGGCAGTGTCCTGAAGGTAGAAGGACGTAAACGTGGTCTGTCGTGACCTTACCCCAGCCTTCACCACCTGAGGAACTGACAGATTCTTCCGGGATGTGAGGGATGGACCAATGTCCCTGACTTTGTGAGCTCTCGGGCAGAAAGTACCGGTGTTATCATCCGATGCTGTAGCATATGCTCTCCTGATCATCTCACAAAGCCAGAAAGAAATCATGTTCTTGGACACTTCTTTCATGGATGAGCCAGAGCTAATGAAGAGTTGTCGAATCAGGCTGGAGATGTCAAGTCCTCTTAAGATAGCACTGCAGCACTCTAACAGGACATAACAGCATCTTGTCTGGATCATTATCAACAAAGTCCTCTAGGTAGGGGGACTGTGAAGGACTCAAACCTGGTGTCAGGGGCCGATGGGTTCCAAGTTTTTGCTACGAAATCCAGGACGAAGTCGAGCGTAACTGATCCCCATCCCCTCCAGTGTTTAGCATCGAAGAAAAGTCCATGAAGTTTGCCTACTCTCTTCACCAATGCCAGGACAAGCAGGAAGACGGTCTTGAGGGTCAGATCCCTGCCTGACAACTCTTGTAAAGGCTCGCAGGGTGCACTAGTCACGTAATGACTGAGTGAAGGGACCATTCTGTCCCTATCACTTGATTCTGGCGGCTGAGGTTGTCTGCCAGTACATTCCTCTTGCCTGGAATGTATCTGGCTGACAGCTCTATCAAGTGAGCTACTGGCCACTTGTACACCTACATTGTCAACTGATGCAGTGGGAGGGACACAAGACCCCCCATTTGTTGACATGCCACTACGGTGGTGTTATCACTGATCAACTCCATCACGTGTCCCATCACTCAATCCTGAAACTCTTGAAGGGCTAAGAAGGCCACCTTGAGTTCCAGGATGTTGATGTGAAGGTGCTTGTCGTCTCAGTTCCACATCCACAAATCAGCAACTCCTCCAAGTGTGTGCCCCATCCCTCAGTCAATGCATCCGAGGACAGAAGCATGTCGGGAGGGAGAGTATGTAGGGATACTGTACTCCTATTACGAGGTTCCTGTCATCCATCCACCAGTCTAAGTCCTGTCTCACTTCTTCCGACAGAGGAATGAAAAAGGACTGAGGATCTCAAGACTGGGACCAGAACTCCTCCATTCTCCACTGGAGAGAATGAAGGTGAAAGTCCCCATAAGGGGCCAGCTTCTCCAAGGAAGACAGGTGACCGAGAACGACTTGCCACTGCCGAGCTGGCTGCTCCTGTCGAAACAGGAACAGCTGCGCTGCCTTCCTGAATCTGCTGATGCAAGAGTCCGAGAGAAAGACTCTTGCTGCTACTGTGTCTATCAGCATGCCCAGGTACTTTATCCTCTGCTTGGGGATGAGATCAGACTTCTCGAGATTTATTACAATCCCTAGGCTGTAGCAAAATTCAAGAAGTCGATCCCTGTCCTGGAGTAACAGTGAGCAGGAGCTCACCAGGACAAGCCAATCATCGAGATACCTCAAAAAACGTATCCTGTGCAAATGGTCCCAAGATGACACAAGGGTGAACACTCGCATGAACGCCTGGGGAGCACTCGACAGCCCGAAGAAGAGTACAAGTACCCTGAACTGGAATACTGCTTCCCTGAGGATAAAGCATAGGTATCAGTAATTGCGAGAGGACAGATGGATGGGTATTTTAAAATACACATTCTTCAAGTCCACTAGCTCTTTGTTAGGCGAGTCGGTAGAGTTGTGGGCTAGCACTTGCTAGCCCCGAGTTCGAGTCTCCGGCCAGCTAATGAAGAGTTAGAGGAATTTATTTCTGGTGATAGAAATTCATTTCTCGCTATAATGTGGTTCGGATTCCACAATAAGCTGTAGGTCCCGTTACTAAGTAACCAATTGGTTCTAAGCCATGTAAAATAAGTCTAATCCTTCAGGCTAGCCCTAGGAGAGCCGTTAATCAGCTCAGTGGTCTGGTAAAACTAAGGTATACTTAACTTTTTTTCAAGTCCACTGTAAGCATGAAGTCGTTCTCCCTGATGGAAGCGAGCACTAAGCTTGCCGTTTCCATTGTGAACCGAGTCCGGCGAACGAATCAGTTCAAGGGAGAGAGGTCTATGACCAGTCTCCAAACCCCCGAGGCTTTCTCAATGAGAAAGCTACAGCTGTAAAAGCCAGGGGACCAATCTGACACAACTGGTACAGCGCTCTTCTTCAGCATCGCTTGCACCTCTTCGAGTGCGAGATCCTTTGGCGAGCCAGAACGTAGTTAAAGAGACAGACCAGGTTGTTGGTGAGAGGTGACCGAGACTCAAAGAGAAGCAGATAGCCCTACAAAAGGACATCTACTACCCAGGTCTAGGCTCCATGTCACTGCCATGTTGCCCAATGGCTACATAGGCACCACTTCACACCAATGGTAGCAGCTGGAAGGGAACGCCACCCCTAGCATCTTCACTTCTTCTTACCTTAGCCCCATTTTCCCGACTGGAAAGAGGGTTGAAAGAGGTGCAGTTGTGCACCCTTCTTGGCAGAGGTAGAAAAAGGCTGGGTGTTTCTGCAAGCAGCCTTCGAAGCCTGGGTCTTCTTAGGGGTCGAGGAAGTTCTAGCCTGAAGGGTTCTAGCCTGACGGCATGCAAAGAGCCAGGGGTCTTGGCCATTGCCTTGTGGACAAGGCGGTCGTTGTCTTTGGCACGTCTCTTGGACACAAGGAGGCGGCAACCTTGGATGCTGTGAACGACCAAAGATCCAGCCAGGAGACGGTCTGGAGAGCTGCCATAGCAGTGGCCTCCAGGTTCGATGCCTCTTGCTGCAAGAGGGAGACCCCTTCCGCAGCAAACTGCTGCAGCAAGAGACCCGGGCCTAGACAAACCAGGTCCGGGTCAACCTGTTTAGTCGGCAGAGACCCTTCCGAGGGCATGTAGAAGCACTTCTGTTGAGGTAGAGGACAAGGAAGAAGCTTCTCCAAGCAGTTTGATCAAAGTGAATTTTCCTGCCCAGAGACCAGGTTATTCACTTGATCGAGTACCCCCTTGGCAAGCATTGACCATGGCAGCCCCACCTAAGATTTTGGTTCCTATTTGGACCCCAAAAAGATTCAAGACACGAGGGGACGACCCACAGAAGAGGCCATGGTCCCTTCCCCGAGATTATTGTGCTGATGAATCAGCGCAACAAACTCTGCAAAATCCTCTGCATCTCGGGGGCGTCCACATCCTGGAGAAGAGGACTCGAGTCGCTTCCAGGATGCAGTCCTCCCGATCCACTCTCCCAGCAGGAGGGGGAACCTCAGCAGACGCCTGGGATCCCTCCTCGAGTATTTGGGCACACGACTGAGTAGCAGGGCTCTGATCAGGATGAGTGTTCTCACCAGAGTCCCTCCTGTCAGGAGGTTGAGGAGACAGGTGAGGGGGATCGAGCACTCCTACTTGTCCTAAAGGAAGAGCCAGTAGGAGAGGCAGGCTGTGGGCAGTCACCAACCCATGGTGCCAATGGCTGCATGGGTCTCGGAGAGCATCTACATCTTAGCGAGGCACTGTCCTGAGGAGAGCGGAGAGGTTACGTGAGCATACTCGAGCACACTCCTCCAGCGAGCAGGGCCAATCACACGAACATTAGCGAGGGCTAACCGGAGTTGAGTGCTTGAGAACCGTCTGATGTGAACTTGTGCACTCCTTCCAACGTGTTCCAGTCTTCTTTGAGGCCAAAATCTCCTGAAGAGAAGAAGACTGAACAGGGGACCCACTCACTGCATCTCCAAGTGCTCGACCCTCCAGTCTGAAGCATTGGGTTGGGAACCTGTCCAAGCACTTGAAGTGGTAACACACCCACTTGTTTCAGCACTTTCTCTCATTCTATGCCTAAACCAGACCGGGGAGCGAACTCGCCAGTACTGGTTTGGGGTACTCTAGATTCCACGGAATCTCGAGCACTCGGAGTGACTTGACTTTGTCAAGCACCCTAAACTCCCAAATCTTGTACGTAACAATCAACGGGAGTGGTCTCATCTCGAGTGTCCAGAGAAACTCGAGAAGAGACAGGCAGGCACAGTACCAATCTCAGAAGCAGACTTCTTCAAGCTGGTTTTGAGCACGCAGACCTTGGGGGCCTGCGCACTCCAGGCTCCCAAGACAAGAGACCCCAGTGGGGTAAGCGAAGCAGTTTCTGAGCCCAAAGGTTAAGGAGATCCAACGAGAGATCCCACTGCTTCCCGTGGAGGGAGGCAGCCCCTTAGAAGTCCCGTGGCGAGACTTCTTGGGAGGGGAGAGGCAGCCTTCTTCTCCTTCGGCCGGCAAGCCTCAGAAGAAGAGGAGGAGGAGGCAGCAGTCGAAGATGAAGATGAAGATGATGACGACGACGATGATGACACCTTATGAGCCCTCTTCTTTGTTTTCTTCTTCAATATCTTAAGGATGGCGGTCAAGTCTCCCATCCAGGAAGGAGCAGCCACCAGGAAAAAAGCAAAACAGTGATCAGGACAGACAGTGAGCACACGTCTGCACAGCATGATGGCCGAAAGCAAACTGGAACATTTACATACAGGCAGGTGGGGCTCCCGCCTACCGGACAGTAGTTAACAGCCTTACCACCTTGTTCGAAAGTTTAACAGCTGTTCCAGATTCATTGAAAGTAATTCCTTATGTAGAGGACCAACGTTTTGTATATTGTGTAGGAACAAACACCATGAGCAAGCTGGACCAAGGGAACCTACCAAACAGTCTCATTTCAAGAGTGCACCCAAGAGTGAGCTCTATTGATGAGATCTGAGATAGGTGTGGAGCTATAGAAGCATCCCTGACATCATTAAGCTCATGTATGAGCACCATAATCTCTTGAAAATGCCGTTCCAACTGAGCTTGTTGTGGATCTGAAAGGGGTCATCTGGTTCCATCAGATCCTAAATAGCACGAGTCAGGTCATCTCTCGAGAGGGGGCAGACACACTAGTCTGCTCTGGTACCTGTTCCTAGGGCCATAAACAGGCAGCACTGGCTCAACAGTGTGTTGCTAATAGAACACAAGTTAAAGAGCCAGAAGGAGAACTCTTGTTCAAATTGGAATGGGACAAGACAAGGTACGGAACATGGTCAGCAATACCTGTGCCAGCCTGGCCAACAGTGGAAAGTTCGCCCATGGGTGGCTGAATGCTGTTGCTTCCCAGAGAATAGGGAAGAGAAGTTGCCTGAAGTCCTATGGGACTTTATCAGAGGCCTTCTTGGACTTCCCCTTTTTTCTTCTTCCTAGGGGAGGAGTGATGATAAGGAGAAGAAAGAGGAAGAACTTGATGAGAGGAGAAGGAGGTCAAAGAATAGTGCTTAAGCATCTTCCTCTTCTCCCTAGCTCATGCCCTGCTCAACTCCGTGCCAAAAGACTGGTTGAGACTGAATGTCATCAGTGCTGAAGTTGAGGTTGATGCCAGAACATCACCCATGGGAAGTTCTACCAATACAGAATGATCAACCTCCTTAGCAAATGAAGCAGTGGCAACAGGAACTGCATGAACAGGAGAATTCTCTTTCTTAGATGAGGCTCAGTGATCGAGGAATGCTGCAAGAGAAGGGCTAATTGGGATGTTTAGGGAAGGCCACATGTGCAGTTACTTGTTCAAAATAACAGCAGTCCTGGAACAGTAGCAGTGGTGTGCGTGGTGGTGAGCATGGTGCTCAGGTCGGGGTCCTGCAAAGGCAGAGACTGGCCTGGTTACCCAACCTGTCATCCGAGGAAAGTGTAGAGTATGGCAGGCACCCACTTTGCCATGAGTTCCCTTCCTGGAATGAGGGGGAGCTATATGATTAGAAGGCACAGCAGGGGTGGGAAGAAAAAGAACTAGAAGGATTTGGAGATATCACTGGGGGAGTGTTTCTTTGAGGATGACAGTGAATTATTCCTCTCCCTACTCCTCTTCTTGCTATATCTTTTCCACTACAGAAGCCCACTCAATGCACACCTTACATAAAAAAAGTTAAGTATACCTTAGTTTTATCACACCACTGAGCTGATTAACAGCTCTCCTAGGGCTGGCCCAAAGGATTAGACTTATTTTACGTGGCTAAGAACCAATTGGTTACTTAGCAATGGGACCTACAGCTTATTGTGGAATCCAAACCACATCATAGCGAGAAATTAATTTCTATCACCAGAAATAAATTCCTCTAACTCTTTATCAGCCGGCCGGGAATCAAACTCCGGCCTAGCAAGTGCCAGTCCAGAACTCTACTGACTCACCCAATGAAGAACTACACAGGGAGGGATGAGAACAAGAAGAATAATAACTATGTGGATCAATAATCAGAGGCAGCTTAAAGTACCTCCACAAGTGCTACTCAGTAAATGGAAAAAAGACAAATTCTTAAGAACTAAATATCCAACAACAGACTAGCAAGAGGATGGCATAATGTCTTAACTAGATGGCGGCCAAAGGAAAAGTTCTTGGTGATGGCAGGTGTGTGAGGGGTATTCCCCCATTCATCTGCCTTAATCACCAATTACCTAACTTTTTGTCAAATTTCAAAGATTAATTCTAACTTGTCTTGTGGAGTACACCTGCATATATGGATCTGGTTTGTATTTTCATAGGAACATATGCACAACAGACTACACAAGTTAAATAAGAAAAATATTGGGCAAATGTGGTGGAGGTCTTCATTAAATTGCCTTCTGTAAAAAAAACCCTGGTGTTATTGGAATAAGGCCTAATTGGAAACTCATGCTAAACAGTCAGATTTGGTAAGTAGAAGCAGGCTAGTTCTAACCAATAACTTGCTAGAAACGTTGGTCCCATTGATTAGTCTAAGCCTGCAGATTTGCCGTAAAAGCTAGGCTTATCACCTCTAACAATCTGAGACCTAGGAAACACAAATGGCAAATGTGTATTTAAGAATTACAATAAAAAATAAATTAAAATGTTATAAGCAGGAGTACAGTAACCGAGGGGGCAGCAGTTGGGTAAAGTCAAGCTGAAAACAAGTATGGATTGTCAATGGTTGAGGGATAAAATTAATTCTGAATGTACTAGACTAAAAATATATAAAACTACTGGGCAAGGTAAATAATCTAGCAGTTTATTCAACAGTTTGGAAAGCAGGAGGCTTCCTTGCCCCTAAATCTATTCATCTTTCGTGTGAAAACAGGGTGGGCGTTGTTATGGCATTGGTAGACTACGACTCTCCAAGGCTACGAAAACAAAAGACTGACCAATATTTCCATACACTGGTAACGAATTCTATCCTATTATTTTCATCATCACATCCGTAAAGCCTATACATGGGTAAAAACAGTTCTTCGTCTGTCAGTCTAGCCTGGGGCTAAAACAGTTGACAGCAATGAGAAAAATACTTGTCTGCTAGTGATCATTGTAAACAATGACAGTCGGAGACTTCTCATTTCTTTCCTTCGTCATACCTCGAACACCTTGGCGTTTACTCAGATATTCTTGCTTTATCTGTTGAAAAATTCATTGCAGGAAATATTGGCGGGGTAATACGTTGAAAAATAGCCAAAATAGATCGAATAATCTCACACTTACCTATCTTACTTTCACAAATATCATTACTACAAATAACAAGTTCGAACTGCCATCTGGTGATTATTTACTAAAGGTCTGCGAGAGAGATGAAGAGAGAGCGGGGAGCAAAGTTTTGTGGATGCAATGACTCTCCAAAGTGATGTAGAATTGCTTTTTATCATCATTGACTCATTCTTTGAATCGTTAAAAAATTAATCTTTATGATTTCACGAGTCACGTTACTTTATCTTGTATTTTTATCACACACCAAATATAGTATAATGTGAAATGTTTTAGTCTCTCTCTCTCTCTCTCTCTCTCTCTCTCTCTCTCTCTCTCTCTCTCTCTCTCTCTCTCTCTCTCTCTCTCTCTCTCTCTCTCTCTCTCTCTCTCTCTTTCTGTGTGTGTGTGTGCGTGTCTTTGTTTTCGAGTTGTCTTTGGCTATTTTTAAGTTTGTAAATAATTTTATGATGGGGTAGCGCATGCTGTTGATTCTGGAACGTGAATATTCGTAAAATGCCTCAAATTTTCGGCGTGTTTTGATTACTGTTTAAACTACGAATAAGTGGCTATAATTAGTGTGAATGAATATCCTTATCAGTTGCTAATTACACTAATAAGATTTCAGCTGCACTCACAGAAGAAAGCATCCTAGCGGACGTTGCTGAATCCAAATGAACTGTTAGTTAATTATAGCAGCATAAACTTATTGAAGAATTTTTAAAGTAAAGTTATAGATTATGGAAAACAACTTGTTAGTGAATGTAATATTGAAAGCCAATAGAGCTAAAGGTGAGAGCAATATGATATTTAATGATTTTTAACAAACGACATTGAATAAAGAACCCTTGGAATCCTTCCACGCTACAATCAAAGAACATGTCATATTCAGTGCCATTGATTAGTCGCCAGTCTTTTATCTATTAACTGAACATTTGTTATTCAATGCAAATATTAGCAACAATGCATTATTTCAAAAACCCTAAAGCGGTTTGAAATTATCTCATTGTTGTACCAAGATTCCTTTTCATTGGCTAAATTTGATCTCAATATCGAGTTATCTAAATATATCATGTTATACAAGGTGAGTTTATTCGATGACCATACTTTGCTAAGCGTACACATGGCCTGATTTACAATCTTCAGTCTTTCAACAAATTCGTTTTCATGAGACCGTTCATTTCTAAAACTGGCCAGGTAGTCGCAACACCATTGGTAAGTGACTTCTCTTTACTATACTTTCTATTCCAGCATTTTCCGTTCTCACAACCTTTGATTTAGAAACGTTGGCTTTTTTAAGACCAACATCACTTGCCATTTGTTTCAGTCTGTTAACCAGTGCTTGGTAACAGTGCATCATCTGAGTGATCAAAATCTATTAGCACCCACGACAAATCCATTCAACTCCCTCTTTAATCCAACTGTCATGAGCATAACAAAGTCCACCAGTAATGCAAAACGGAAGACGCCTGACTTTCGACGTTCAGACCATTCTTGCTGCCATAATGCATTTTTTTTTTTGTAAATGATGTTTCAGCTGCAATTTAAAATTTAGAATAGAAAGATAAGTTTTGTGACCGTGTGCAAAGAGATAATAAGGTCTATTTTCCATCCACTATCCATCAGTATACAGACGTTCCCATCTCATGACTGAATTAACATCTTCACGAACCAAAATAAGTTCTGATGCTGCAAAGCCATTTATAAACCCACCGAAACATCGCTGTTTTTCGAACATACCAAGCATGTGATCTCCCCAGAACAGAGCACCTCGACTGTAACAAAAATAATCCCAGACAGAGGCAGTGCCCTATCGATCCGATTGCATTAAACTTTGACTTTGCTGGCCAAAAGAATCTAGGTAGATTCCTGCAGTGATATCTGCTTTGATAGAAGGTGACAAACGTTATTTGCTACTACTGAGCTAGTGGTTATTATGCAAGGTTTGTTACATACTGAAAATAAAAAAGTCTGCTCACCTTTTTATTTTGTATCTTTAATGAATTTTCATTTTCGTTTCCTTTTTTTGTCCAGCCTAAAGGCGGTACACCGATGGTGCCTTAAAGGGAATTCTTTTTCACTGGCATGCTATGTATACAATTAATAAATGAGCGTTAATACTCCTATATCTTAACCTGAATTTTACTTGGGTTAATTCCATTTCGTATCGACACCATGCCATTTTTACAAATGAATTTCATTCTCATCGTATCTTTCATAATTACTTGTAACTAATAACTGATAACAACGTATTATAATCACTGGCTGTTGCAATATTATTATTATTATTATTATTATTATTATTATTATTATTATTATTATTATTATTATATAAAGTACAGTTCAACTGTTTAAATTTATGTATTCTAGTTTGCAAGGCCAAAATCACCAACACTTTTTTTCATAGTTTTTAGGTATTCGGAATTACGGGAATTTATAGGCATTTCGGTATGCCTATAAATATTATACTTACATATCAAAAAGTGTCAAAAAACTCACTTTGCAAGAAAGACATCCCGGAATAGACTAGCAGCAATATTCATCTATGAAACACTTTTCTAGGAATACTCTTAAACCAAGGTGACCGGGAACTGACAAGTGTAGTCAGACAGCAGTCTTGTGACTCTCGACTACCGCTTTCTGTAAATAAATTCCTTTTTCTTAAAGAAATTAGTCTTATTGTTCCTGAAGAAAGGTTACTTTAATGAGGAAGCTAATAGTACTTTGAACTGGAAAACTGAAATTGATCTGCACCAATTCATGAGAAAAATAATGATTTTTTTTTTTATTTATATACAGGTTTGAATTCCGAGCTTTTATTTCTACGGAACTCCGGATAGCAACGAATTTGCTATGTTTCGGTTACTTGGCAAAGAATTGGTAGACCTCAGCTGAGACAACTAAGCGTAATTTAGTTGATTTGTGAAAGTTTCTTGGATATATCGAAGGAGGAAAGCAGCTGAATCAACAAGCTCTGGTAAAAGTCTTAGCTGGTCAGGAGTTTAGGGGATTTGTAATTCAAACCCTGGTTGCGAACCAATTTTCGGTACGATTGTTTGTTGCGGAATTTCCTTTGATGAGTTAGTTGCCATATCGGTAGAAAAATATATGCAGCATTACTGTTCATACGAACTGCTTATATCGATCGGTACATTTGAAGGAAATAAACACCCTCGCTATAGAAATTCCTTTTTAAAATTCTTTGAGAAACTGCTTCTTAAATTTTTAAAAGATTTTCAACCTATACAGGGGGTGCAATTTCCAAGGACTCATTGAAGTTGAGGGTCATCATACTTTTGACATTATCAGCATACTGGAACAAGGAAATGTGAATTGCCGCCCCAAAGTGTTCCGTAGTTCCCGTACACTAGGAGACAGAAGGCAACGGTGCATTTAGTTTTTTGTTTCGGATGACTATGGTCATAGCCAGGTTAACATAAAAAACAAATAGATCCAGTTTCCGTATACTATATAAGTCAAAATATGACATTTATTACCGCAATTTTGTTCAACCAATTTGAAATAATAATGACTGTAGGCTATCATCTGTCGCACCCAGTTGCGCCACCCTCTGTCAGTATTTATCCTTAAAAGGTGATACTTTCAATCGACCGTGCCATCCTTCATTCATCATCATCAGCCGAGTCATAAAATATTAGATGAATTCTGTACATTCAGTCTAAATTTTGGTAAAATTGCAGAAGAGCTGCGCAGCTTAGACCTGTTTCCGCGGGTTGTGACCTGCTCAAAAAACATCATAACTTAACCCTCCCTTAAATTTACCTATCCTTATGTAGGGTGCCCTCCCTGGACTCTCCACCAGCGTGACATGGTGTATAGAATATTGGCTAAATTATAATGGTTCGTAATCTTATGCGGTCATTAGCCATGCCTCTGTACAATTGCCGAAACCCGAGATCAGATAACAAACTGAGAAACATTAAAACAAAAGGAGACACCTTAAAATAAGAGCAATAGCGGACTTTCATCGTGTCTTTTTAAGCTCTGGTAATTGATGGCGTATCAGCTTCATAATAGTAGTTTAGGAATGAACTATATGATCCTAAATTAAACGAAAATATGTATCTTTGAATATTTGAAATGGCTTTCGGTTAAAGAAACAGCATTGTTTATCGAACGCCATTTCACGGCAACTCCGGACTAAAGCATGTGGTGACGAGTGTCCGGAACCAAATCATCTGGACCATCACGCAACACCAACGCAAAACAGTGTGCTTGTTGTCTTGTTGTAATGTAATAACCTGTTATACTATCGAAAAAGTTTTATTTTAACGTTTGAAATCATATTTCAACTCAATAACATCGAGGATAATCAATAGGAAAGCGGGAGATTTGTGAACAGACATGGAGGAGTACGCGAATGAGCCGTGGTGAGTTCTCTCTCTTTTAGCCCGAGATGTTTCTGCTGTATATTATGTAACAGGCTAATATGGATGTGCCTCTGCCATATAATAACGAAACCTGTGTTCCTAAATATTTCATGGAAGTTGTTAGTCGTAGCTGTGAATTAGCCGAACTTTGTTCACAGCGGTCTTTACCGATCAAAGGCAACATCTAGATTTGATTGACGAATAACCTAACCTTAGTGTTAATACAAAATTATAAACAATAATAATTAGGATAATCACGCAGTTCAATGAGCCTCCATGAACTATTATAATTTTGTGACTTTTCTTGGGGTTTATTGATACCTAACTTTTACTGTAGTTGCAAACCATTAGTTTTTGCGTACTCCCACCCCACAGTCTGAGACTATAGGCTACTACAGTATATAATACAAGACATGTTGTAATAGTTATGGTGGAACCAAAGTGGGATAATGGTATTTGGTATGGTAGAAGTAAGTAAGAGCACCGCATGGACTGTTACCTTGGGAGTTGGGTAATTCTAAGCCGTAGTTCCGCGGTGAGCTAGACTATGGCAGTTGACGTTTTCCAATGGTACTTTACTTGCTTTACAAGAGTTTAAGGTATTTCTAAGTAATAGATACATTGTGGGTATTTAGCAAGAAATGGCAGTTTCTTATAGTATTTTGGTTGCTTATTTACAATTCAACGTTAGTTTTTGGCGGTCGGCTGTAATTAACCTGTAATTGTCCCCTGAAGTCCATCCAACGAGGGGTTTCGGCGCGGTTACAGTTTTGTGTGCTGTGGTTTTCCGTCTGCCGATTTCCTAGCCGTGACCCACCACCAGGTGGCAGTGGGTACCGGCTAGAGAATCAGCGGACGGATACAAAAAGATGGTGACCCAACCTGACGAAACCGACCTAACCGAACCTAGGACGGCGTGCCCTTACCTGGCTTGGGGGGCTTTGCCCCCTGACCCCCCTCACAAACCTAGGTCGCGACCTAAACTAACGAAACCGACCTAACCTAACATAGGACGGCGTGCCCTTACCTGGCCGGGGGCTTCGCCCCCCCGGACGCCCCAGAAGGGCCGTGGAATTAGTAAATCGTTAACTTTTCGAAACAGCACGTACCTCATTCGAAGTCGGAATCGTCTGAGAAATCCGGAATGGCCGATATCGGTGGCTCCATTCTTCTTCGTTTTGGTGCTGGGACACTGGCTTTCGGCGGGGTCTGGACAACTGGAACTGGGGGAACAGGACCTCGTGGAATTGACCAATCCGTTTGGATGGCGGCGTCCCGTGATTGTTGTGATTCGGCGACATTAGACCGCATTTTGACGGGTGTTGAAACGGCTCTATTTAAGGGATATGCACGTTTAATTAATTCGAGGAAAGCTTTAAAGGGTCACTGGATTCTTAGCCGCAAATTCCACGTGGGTCGGATACGACACGGAAGACACGAAAGTAGCCATGTTAGCAACTCTTGAACCCGGACGAGACTGAGGAAGGACGGAGGGGAAAGCAGGTCTCGGGACATTTTGGGTCGTTGGTCGTCAGCTGTTTGGGTGGAACTACTTACCTTGGGGGAGGGATCTCGGCACGGCAGAATGAGTTAGGCGGCCCAGCATACGAAACTGTAATCTGCCCGGGGTTTCCTAACGCGATCTTCACAAGACTAAGCACGGCTACGTCTGTTTCGAACGTTTCATATCCCGTCCGGCAAGTGCAGTACCTTGGAAACTGGTTTTTTCAACACTTTTAGGCTTCTGACACTGGCGGTGCGTTTGTTTGTTGTCGGCCAAATGTAATGTCCCTTCGCCGTGTTTAGTACTGGGCCGAGGGGGGTGGGGGTGGGAGTTACCCATATGTTAATAAGTTATTGCACTTGCCTGATGGGATATGAACCGTTCAAAACAGACGTACTGGTGCTCTGTCTCGTGAAGATCACGTATGGAAACCCCGGATTCCCATCGGGGTCCCCCTTACAGTAGGCTAGAGTTCAAAGGTAAATTGTAAGTTAATTACAGCTGACTGCCAAAAATTAACGTTAAATTGTTAATAAGCATCCAAAATACTATAAGAAACTGCCATTTCTCGCTAAATACCCGCCATGTACCTATAACTTAGTTTGGTAATTCTAAGCCGGCTATCCGATGTGAGCTAGACTGTGGCACTTGGCGTTTTTCTATGTTATTTTACTTGCTTTTCAAGAATTTAAAGTAATATTTTGTTGGCCGGCTGTAACTAGACTGTAATTGACCTTTGAAGACTACACAACTTGAATTACCTAACGCGGGGTAGGTCTAAGCCAGCATTCCGCGGCAAGCCCCACCCCCCATTCATAGCTAATACGGCAAAATTGTAACCAGTAAACACCTCTTGGGTACGTTAGGTTGGTATTTTTAGGGGTGTTTACTGGTCACAATTTTGCCGTATTAGCTATGGTGGTGGTGGGGGGTGCTTGCCGCAGAATGCCAGCTTAGACCTACCCCGCGTTAGGTAATTCAAGTCGTGTAGTCTTCAAAGGTCAATTACAGTTTAGTTACAGCCGGCCCACAAAATATTACTTTAAATTCTTGTAAAGCAAGTAAAATAACATAGGAAAACGTCAATTGCCATAGTCTAGCTCACCGTGGACAGCCGGCTTAGAATTACCCGTAGTTCTACCGAATTTAAAGTCATATTTTGTTGGCTGGCTGTAACTAAACTGCAATTGACCCTTGAAGACCACTACCAACGGGGTAGATCTAAGCCAGCATTCCGCGGCAAGCCCCCACCCCCCTCCATAAGTAATATGGCAAAATTGTAACCAGTAAGCACCCTTAGGGTACGTTAGGTTGGTATTTTTAGGGGTGTTTACTGGTTACATTTTGCCGCATTAGCTATGGAGGGGGATCGCCGCAGAATCCCGTCTTAGATCTACCCCGTCGTGTAGTCTTCAAAGGTCAATTACAGTTTAGTTACAGCTGGCTGAGAAAATATTACTTTAAATAATTGTAAATCAAGTAAATTAACATAGGAAAACGTCAATTGCCATAGTCTAGCTCATCGCAGAACTACGGCTTAGAATTATCAGGAATTGAATTTTCACATACCTTTAGCATTACTGATTTAGTTGATGTTGTTTATTGTTGGTGAGTTATTATTAACCTCATAGCCTATCTACCATGTTTCCGCACATTTGCAAGTCGTCAGGGAGCCATACATTCAAGAAGGGATTGGCTAAGGAAACCTATTATAAAAGGAACTATACTGACTTAATGTACCCTAACCTAGCAGGCCATGTTACTTATCCGGGGGGGCTCTGCCCCCCTGAATCACCCAGTGAAGTAAAGTCCACTTTTTACCAAAAGCTCCCCTATAACACTGCGCATTCATGATAGCATTCCAGGATGGCTAGCATACAACTTCTGAGGTTAATTACAGGTCAGTTACAAAAAAAAAATGATGAGTTCTTGATAAGCAACCAAAGTACTATAGGAAATATCAGTTTCCAAAGTTGTACTTGGTGCAGAGTTATTGCTTAGTTCTGCCTGGAATTTTAAGTATAGAACTAAAACCATATACAGTATATTAATTACTGCAGCTGTCTGAAATTATAGATTTATACTTAGGGACTTTGTGGGTTCCCTTAAGTATAAATCACAAAACATTATGAAGGACTAGGGTGTCCTAACCTCGATTTTTGTAACATAATCTAAATTAAAGTGCTGGTTCTATATCTCACTGGGCATCATGACGTAGGCCAAAGTTAATTTAACCTAGGGCTTGGCGACCCCACCTGACTGGGTATCTCAGTAATAGTAAATTTACGTTAGGGTTCGGTATGATTTATATACACTAAGCATATGAAGGAGACCTAAGAGCACAGTGTAAAAAGTCCAATGTCAAGTTGCGGCACTTAGTCAGAAGGCACGTTTGTTCCTACGGAAATACAAACTATTGTCTTTGATGTAGGAGCATCCTTCTGCATCCCCCTTAACTTGTGGTTAAGGGGGATGACTTGGGGAATGTCCCTCACCCACCTGCCATAACCGAGTACTTTTTTCTTTGGTCAGTCAGGTGAGGCGATTGTGTTACACTCCTGAATGCTAAGTTGAACTTGTGTTTTTTCAGTTTTTTTTTTACACAAAAATTAATGTCATAATCAGAGGTGTGAAGGGCATTAATGAGTGTACTGTATTGAGCCTTCTTTCCCTCTTGTTTGATGAATCTTTACTGTTTAATTTCTTATTGTAGGGAAGTTTATGGTAGAAGAGGTAACCTTGGATAGTTAGCCTACTTCTTTCCCTGACAGCAAAACAGCTAGCCACTCCTCCTCAAAGTATACCCCTTTCTTGGGTGAGAGGTGGGTTTGCATGGGAGGTGGGGGATCAGTACACCTATCCTTACTGTGTTTACTGTTACTGTCTGCTATGGCTTCACGTGCTATGAGCTTAGTGATATTGAGCTTCCAGTAGTGGTCATCCTTACCCATGGAAGGTGCCCGTGGCTGCCTACTCGGTAGGCACAGAGAGGATTTTGGCCCTCTTCCAAGACGTTTCATCCCTCCTCAGGAAGAGAGCAATAGAGGTGGTCGAAGACATCAGTTCTCTGTTCTACAACCGTTTTTTGTAGTCTCCAAGTCATCAGGAGGTTGGAGACCTGACCTGGACGACAGTGCCCTGAATTTCTTCGTCCAGAAGATGAAATTCAGGATGGAAATGAACTAGACTGTCCTTTCATTCGCCAGGGAGATTGGATGATTTCCATCGATATGCAGGACGCATACTTCCACGTCCCCATCAATCCTAACTCCAGGAAGTATCTCAGGTTCATGTTTCGAAACAGAGTTTATCAGTTTCAAGCTCTGCATCGGCCTCTTTACAGCTCCTCAAGTCTTCACTTGGGTTCTCGCCCCCCTTGCAAAATGGCTCCATCTTATGGGAATCAACATCTCCCTTTGTCTAGATGATTGGCTCCTTCGATCCCAATTGAAGGAGAAGTGTACGGAGGACGTTCAGAAGACCTTTCTCCTAGCCCAAGACTTGGGCTTATTGATCAGTATGCAGAAGTCCCAGCTGACTCTGGCACAGGAAATTCTATATTTGGGAATGACAATAGACTCTCAAAGTTTGTGGGCTTTTCCGACCCCCAAGAGAGTAGAATCATGCCTGAGGACTGTAAACGAATTTCTCTCTCTTCAAGCCTGCTCAGCCGACAAGTGGATGAGTCTTCTAGGGACTCTAGACACCATAGAACAATTCGTTACTCTGGCAGACTCCATATGGGAGTTCTTCAGTTCTTCCTGAGGGCCAGCTGGGAGAGAGGAAAATTCCCGGACATGTCCGTTTTTCCCGTGACTCTAAAGATCAAGAGGGATTTGCCATGTTGGAATTCTGAAGACAAACTGTTAGAAGGGAAATCTCTACTCCCTCTGAGCCGCAATCTAGACTTCTACTCAGACGTGTTGTACCTAGGTTGGGGAGCTCTTCTGAGGAACAAGGAAGTTTCTGGGACATGGTCCTTGGAACAAAGACGGCATATCAGTGCCAGAGAATTAAAGGCAATTCATTTGGGGCTACAGTTCTTTGTTTCGGAAGTTTGCAACAAGGCAGTGGCAGTCCACGCAGACAACACCACTGCTCTGTCTTGTATCGGGAAGCAAGGAGGGACTCGCTCTTTCTCCCTCTGTGAAGCAGTGAGGGCCCTTCTCCTCTGGGCAGACCAAAATCCTTACACGTTTTATTCAAGGAAAACTAAATGTATTGGTGGATAAGCTGAGCCATCAAAGACAGGTTCTCCCCACAGAATGGACCCTGGATTGCCTAGTCTGCCTAGATCTGTGAAAACTGTGGGGAAAGCTGATCCTGCATCTACTGTATTTGCAGCCTCCAGGAATTGTTGTCTTTCGCTGTTCTGTTTGCCAGCCCCAGACCCTCTAGCCTGGGCAACAGATGCTATGACAAGGCTGGTCAAACAAGGACCTTTATGATTTCCCACCATTCAGCATGGCAAGGGAAATTCTAAACAAGTTTTGGACCCACCAAAACGTAACAGTGACCTTAGTAGCCCCATGTTGGCCCTCGAAGGAGTGGTTCCCGGATCTTCTCAGACTTTTGGTGGACTTTCCAAGGCTGCTCCCTCAAAAACCAAGTTTACTCAGACAGCCCCACTTCAGGAGATTCCATTGAGGATTGTCCACGCTGGCTCTGACGGGATAGACTGTCAGGAAGCTTATTAGAGTGAAGGGCTTTTCAAGATCAGCTGCAGGGGCTATTGCTAGGTGTAGGCGTCAATCCTCTAGCAAGGTCTAACAAGCCAAGTGGACAGTCTTCTGCTCTTGGTGCAGAACGCATAACATCTCATCTTCTCAGACATCTATAGCAGAGATAGCAGATTTTCTGCAGTATTTAATGTCCTCTAGAGGCCTGTCTTCCTCAACTATTAGAGGTTATAGGGCCATGTTGGGCCCTGTCTCGACGTAGGGGAGTAGAGCTATCCTTGAACCAAGATCTGTCTGACCTCATTAAGTCATTCGACACAGCCTGGATGTGGTTCTCACATAGCTGTCTAGTCCCTGTTTTGAGCCCCTTTGGTTCAGTTTGCTAAGGGATCTCACCAGAAAGACCCTTTTTCTTGAGGCTTTAGCAGTCACCAAGTGTGTTGGTGAACCACATGCATTTGATAAGAGGATTGGTTTCTCCCAAGGGAATGCAGTCTGTTCATTTACCTTGGGGTTTTTAGCCAAGAACGAGACCCTGTCTAAGCCCTGGCCTTGTTGGTTTATTATTAAGAATCTGATGGATATCTTGGGACCAGAAGAGGAAGAGAGAACTCTTTGTCTTGTAAGGGCATTAAGATAGTCTTTGCACAGAACTGAGAAAATCCATGGACCTGTGAGTAACCTATGGGGTTTAGTAAAAAAAATCCTTCTTGCCCACTAAGAATGGCCTGGCATTTTTTCTCAAGAGACCTTATCTCAGAAGCACATTCTCTGATTAGAGAGGATGTCTTACCATCATTTAAAGTCAAAGCTCATGAAGTCAGAGGTTGCTACTTCATTAGCTTTTAAACACACCTCGTCTCTCCCCTCCATTCTTCAATCAACATATTGGAGGTGCAAGTCAGTTTTTGCAACCCATTACTTGTGGGAAGTGGAAATGGTGCATAAAAATTGCAGTATCCTGGGTCCGTTGCCAGTGGCAGGCATGGTTAGGAGCCCTCCCTCCTCCCCTCACATGGACAGAAGGGCACAAACAAATTAAAGCTCTCTGCTGAGTTGTTCCTCTCTTTCCCCAAAAGTGGACAGGTCTAGTCACCTACCCAAAACAAAAGTAGCGCTACCGCAAATTTCAAAATTTAAGCTGCCGTGCGAGTTGAAACCAATACTTTAGCTATCAAATTATTTAGTAAGTATATAAAACTTTATCATAGAAAAGTAATTTTTACAGGTAATGGGACAGGGGTTTGAAACATCAAACTGCCTTTACCTTATTCTACTTGAGGGATGTTGCCCATAAATCCCAGGAAACTTCTTTAGAACCTTTGGTGGCTGATGAACTGGTTGTGTAGTCACCCAGTCTCCTTTCAGACAGAAAAGTATCTTACCTGAGTACATAGTGGGTATAAGTCTGGGGTGAATGGTAGAGAGACTGGCTCCTTTTCCTTCTTCCTCATTCCTTCCTTTGTGGGACAGCAGCTCACACTGTGTACAGTATGTATGTTGGATCAGGCACAGACGCTGGTAGCATACATAATTGAGCATCCAGTCTTAGAGCTTCAGCTATTACAATATAACTGCTTTCTTTTATAGGAGGGGGGGATGTCACTCTTGGTTCTGGTTACTCTTGGTTCAGGTTTTCAGACACTTCTCACTTGGGTTCAGGGTCCTGTTGCTATGTCATGCCTGTGCCAGACATACAGGAAATTACAGTAGTCGTCACTCTCATGCTCACGATTGTGGCAAGATGCCTACATAACCAAGTGGAGATCCAGCACATCAGTTGAGACTGCTTTGCACTTGAGGAGTGAGTCTCCAACATAAATGGTTTGTATTTCTGTAGTAGCAGTTGACAAATTTTTAAAGTTACAATACAGTATTTATACAAACCAGAGCCTTGTATCATATTTCCACCTCAACCTCCCCCCACACTTGTTTCCTGATGGAGAAGGAAAAAGGATTGGTGATAGCAGGTGAGTGGGGGATTCCCCTACTCATCTCCCTTACCACCAGTTACTACCTTGTTACCAGGTTTCAATGACTGTTTCCAGCTCATCCTGAGAAATACTCCCATATAAAAGGCTCAGATTTGTATGCTTGGGAAAATGACAAATTGTTGTACTGTACTTTGAAAATTCATCTTGTATTCTTCTGCAAGTTTAATTGATGCTAGAGATTGATTCCGAGGGAATCTGATCCTCATCAGGAACAGCCAGACAAGCGCTATAGTCAACATTTTTATCCCACTGGGACGTTTCGGCTGTAACACACTAAGATCAGTCTTCCTTTCCGCTATCTATAATCTACTGATTTTCTATCCGCTCTCGCTTTCCAGTCATCAGGCTAATTTATCTGTTGTGTAATTTTTCTTTTCGCGTTTGTTTGCCTTTTTTACTGTTTCTTAGTTCTGTGTTTTATTTGATTTTTTTTTTGTCTTCAGTTTATTTTTCTTAGTTTTATTGGCTATTGTAATTCACTGAATTTTATTAGTTTATATGTTTTCTTTTCTGAATAGTGTTTTTTTTTATGGTAACATAATTTATAAAAGATTATTCTCGAGTGTGACCTTTCTTTGATTTTGTATTTTACTAATATAAAGTTTTATGTTTTGGTGTTTTGCCTGTATTTTAGGTCGAAAGTGGCTTAGTGTGTTAAAGCTGAAATGCCCCAGGGGAATAAAAATGTTGACTATAGTGCTTGTTTGGCTGTTCCTGATGAAGTTTAATTGACACTGTAATTTGAAACAAGTATTGTTAAGATTGTAAATTTTTTATATTATTTTTATTGCTTGTACTGTGTTGTGGTTGATATTGGGTAATATGTCATACAGTGTAGTGTTTTTTAACAGCCCCTGGCGAATAGTGAACGACACAGGAGGAGCTTTTACAATGGGAGTTATTGGTGGTGGTCTGTTCCAGGCTATAAAAGGATTCAGAAATGCCCCTAGTGTAAGTATCACTTGTTCTTCTTGTAATTGTATTTGGATTTTAGGTAAACACTGGTATTCAGACCTCAACTTTTTGCTCATAAGATTTTATCTACTTGATGTTAACACAATATAAAACATTCAGAGCAACTGTTGTTAGCCAATATAGTATTAGAATCTGTCTCAAGACAAAAATTCATTATATCATTGTTGTCAGTTATTGTTTGGCTCCGATATAATTAGGATATACAGTGCAGTATATTACCCACGCTTGTCTTTTACCCCTTCTCTTTACTTTATCACCTTTTAATGGGTCTTTAAAATGATTTTGTGTTTGTGAGGTAAAAGAGGTGGTGGTATGGTGTTTAGATCAGCGAAGGACACCAGCTTTGAACATCATTTTCCATGTTAAATACATCCAAATATTACTCTATAGCTAGGCCTTTATAATATAAATATCAAATCACAATATGATTATGAAGGTGATCTTTGTATTTTGTTATAATTTACAAACACCACCAGTCAGAACCAACACAGTAGTGAGGTGCAAAACAAGTTAACTGCATCAAACTAATTTACAAAGTAAGAAAACAAGTAAACCCAAAAATTGTTCACTTAAACAAGAGAAAAGATATTTACCTCTAAGTGGAAGATGAGAGGTTACAGGATCCCAAATGAACCAACAGCAGTATTTTAAAGAAAACAAAGTCCTGAAATTAACTACTAGAGAGGAGCAGTGACAATAAACTCTAGACAGAAAGTTGGCACAGAACTAAAAGTTGTCAAAGTGATTACCAATTTCTCAATATAAGAGGAGAAGATTAGAAAAGGATGTATAGAATATGCACAAATGGTGAATCATAAGAATTTCATAGGCCAGATAGGTGGTGAATAATGAATGCTACCTTAAGGCTAGAAGTCACCCAGAGTAGGTGCTCGAGTATGTGAGAAAGAGCATCAGCAAACAATGTTCTCCAAGGAATATGATTAATCAAAATGTTGTATTCATGTAGGAGAAAGACCAGTTTCTGGTTGTGAAGTTTTACCCCTATCAAGGAAAGAAAGTGGCATATGATCACAGAGAACTCACAAGATGGTAACCATACCAGTAAGTGCTCAAATGCAACAGTGAATGCTTTCTCTTCTGCAGGCTTGTACTGCTGATTACCAGTAGTCTTCCAAGAGATATAAGCCACAAAAACCATTACAGATCACTCTGGGTCTTCAGTTTCAGAATTCTTTTGAAGCATTACAACTCTCATACCAGTTGAACAGGCCTACCTAAAGAAAGAAAGGCTTGTAAATCTCTGCATTTTGAGATAGGAAGGTTCATAAATATGAAAGTTTAGCTTCAGTTGCAAAGGTCTTATAAAATCTATGGTAATAGGCTGACATTCCTTGAAAAGTTTCCAGTTGTTTTATAATAGACGGAACTGTGTATTCTTATTGGTATTTACATTTTGTAACGGGACTACTATGAATTAAATTGCCCAAGTACATAATGATAATAATAATAATATATAATAATAATAATATAATAATAATAATAATAATAATAATGGTGATTCTAGAGGGATCTACTCTATAAATAGTTGTAGGTCAGCAGGGTGTTTGCTCATGCTGATTTGTCATTGGTTGGTGGTACATTACAGCCTCCTATTGGCTGGAGAAAGTTTTTCTCAACCCCTTTCTTGGTGTTGAAGGTTGCGCTGTTGCAGCCTAGTAGGCTGTCAAGGCAGGGGCGTGACATCCCTGGGTGGTGCGTGATGTTGCGTGACATCATGGCAGCTCAAATTTTCATTGGCTGTTGGGCTGCTCGTCTCATTAGGTACTTTGGCTGTCACACGCAAGAAAAAAGATGCGAGACCGATCTCCCCAAAAGAATCAGAAAGATGGGGAGACACTTCGGCCTTGGACCCGGAAGGAATCTCTGGCAAAACAGGTGACCCTGTAAGAGTGACAATACACACAGATGCCTTGTTGACAGGTTGGGGAGGACATTGGGAGGATCGTCAGGTGGCAGGGAGGTGGTCAGCTACTCTGTGGAAGTGTCATATCAATTTCCTGGAATTGATCACTATCTTTTTGTGTCTCAAAAACTCAAACCTCCAGAAGAGACATATGTTCTGTTGGTTCTAGACAACACAACTGCAGTGTCCTACATCAAGAGATCAGGATCACTTTCACCTCCTCTCAACATGGTAATACTAGCCATCTTTCGGATAGCACAAGTAAAGCAGTGGCACCTGTCTGCAACATAATAGCAGACTCTCCATCAAGGAAAATGACAGCCTCAACAGAGTGGATGTTGGACAACCACACTTTTCAAACAATAGCCAACATGCTTCCACAACCGTAAGTGGCCCTGTTCACCACATACGAGAATCACAAACTCCCAGTGTATGTGTCTCGAACTTGGAGTACCAAGCAGTAGCAAGAGATGCCTTCCTACAAGACTGGAACAAGTGGAGGACGATATATCTTTTTCCTCCATTGTCCCAGATTTCAAAGGTTTTGAGCAAACTCCTAACTTTCAAAGGAACAACTTACTTAATAGCCCCAAACTGGCCAAACAGGCATTGGTTCCTATCACTTCAGCAATGGGTAAAAAGATCAATTCCACTGTTGTCTGCTGTTCTACCCCAGAAAGTAGGAGGGAAAATCATTTACACATCCTCCTTTCTGAGCTGAGACCTTCACATATGGATTTTTTTAAACATTATCTACTGTGGAAACCACTCACCCAACATTGGTAGGTACCTAGTGCAAAAATTACGGACATCATCTGTCCAGCAATACCAGTCTGTGGAAGATATGGTTAGATTATATCCATACTGAGAGCCCAGTTGAGATTTCTATAGAAACACTTGAATTTTCCGATATACCTCTATGATGACAAACGTCTTGCGGTTACAACAATCATGGCATACAAGGCAGCATTAATGGAACCGTAGCTTTATGGATTTGGGATTGATTCCAGCATAGAAGTTGTTACTTCCCTTCTGCAGTCTTCTGCTCTACAAAGACCCACTCTCGAAAGACTTCCAATTACAGTACAGTACTTGGTTCCTGAACAAGGTGCATAGACTTTTATCTACCCCTCATTCAGTGGACCCAATACAACTGCAACTCACATGCTACAAAAGGTGATCTTCCTGATTGCATTAGCATCAGGAGCCCGTATTATTGAACTGGGCTCTCTTAGATGGGGACGATATATCACACAAACTGCTGATAATCAATTATTATTGTTCCCTGGCCCATCATTCCTGGCCAAGAATGAGGATCCTTTACGAAGGAAATCTATTCTTATAAGAAAACTCAATTTTATATAAGTAACTTACCAAGTAATTACATAGCTAACAATTTCTAATAACCAGCAGCTAAAATTTGAAAATTCATGGTAGCGATTCTTTTGTTTATTTTGGTGCAAGTAGCTAGCCCTGCTCACTTTAGGGGAAGAAGAGGAACAACATAGCAAGAAGGTTCAATTTATTTCTGCCGGTTTTTGGTGAAGGTTGTGAGCAGCAGCTATAGTAATTTGGATTTTCGCAGGCTTTACTGGTTATTTTCCCTAGAAGATCGGTGAAGTATTTTGGATTCTTTTGGTTGCCTTTCAGCATTTACTTAATCAGATTGACTTTATTTGGACAGTTTACCGTTTGACCCTTGTTTGGACTTAGTTGTCACTTACTTTGATGATGACTGACGCTAGTACATCGAGCACTTGTTATTGCAGCAAAGGCTGCAATAAAGACTGACTTCTGCCAAATACAATTTACATTCTGTGTGAGCTAGTTGCAGGGGCCAAGTGTGCTTTGTAGATCTTACCTGTGCTGAATGTGCTGACTGGGACCCTAGACAGTGGAAGATTTTAACTTCTCACTTTTCCAAATTGGAAAAAGACAGAATTAGGAAAGCTAATGCTAGGAATGACAAATCATTAGCTAGTCAGCATTCTTCTAAATCTTCATCTGATGTTCCTGTAATTTCTGTCTTGTCTCCTAATCCCAGTCTTTAGCTTCACAACCTGTTCCCGTTCGAGCTCTCATACTTCCAACCCCAATGCCGTTGCCATTCTTGAAGCAAAGTTTGATCAGAAGTATGAATATTAATGTATTCTATGTCTCAGTGAATGTAGTGCTCATAGTGAAGTGTTGGTGGGTTTGCCCATGGGCATTCGGCCCCTCAGTCACACCTGTTGCAGATTTCCAGCTGTCAACAAAAACGCTGTTGGAAAGGCATTTTCTTGGAAGTGCACCATCTTTCCGCCAGTTCTGAAGCGTTGAGTCCTAAGTGCAGGCGCCAGTGGCGCTTCAAGGATGAGTCTAGACTGCTCAAGAGGTCTGCAGTGGTTGTGTCTATCACCCCTCAGGTGCCTTGTAAGAAAGTGAAAGAGGCTGTTCCCTTTTGTAGTTTTTGGGACAGTCCATAGCGTTTTTCGCCAGAAGTCTTGCCCTCCAAACGTCGTGTGCTGGATTTTGATCATTCCAAATGTCAACGTGTTCCATTGGAGCGCCCATTAGCACCTGAGCTGTCCTCCATTCTTGAGCATACTTCTTTATTAGAGCGTCCTGCAGCTCCCAATGTCACATCTAGACGCTCCTCTTCTCACGAAGTAGCGGTTTCGGCGGTAGCAGCCGACCACCACTTTACGCTGGCGTGCCCATCGGCGCCAGAGCTTCCATCGATGCCAAATACAGCTTCCGAGCGCCCATTGGCTCCTGAGCTTCCAGTAGCTCCTGAGCGCCCAGTGGTACCCGATTGGCCAATGTTTATTGGTCTTGCTTCTTCACAGTATATGACGACAGTTTTTTCTTCTGCAGCACCAATGGTGTTAGACCCATCTCTGGCTCCCATTGAGCAGTGCGTAGACAACATTTTGAGCTTTTTGAAACCTCAACCTCCTCCACCGAGAGCGGTTGATGTGCCTCTTTCTCCAGCCGAGGAGGAAGCTCAAGATCAGGAAGAGGATACTCCAACCCTGGTATATTTAGCCCATTTGCGCTTCGTGCTTCGCTCCTTTCCCAACTTTTTCTCTCCAGGGGCTCCTTCACCAGCTTCGACTTTCCAGATGAGTAGTCTTCAGTCTGAATCCTCCAAGCTTCCCAAAGTGGTGCTTTCTACTTCAGCTAAGAAGGCCATGAATGAAGTAGAGTGTTGGTTAGTGGACAAGAGAGAACAAGGGAAGGCTGTGTTTTGTTATCTTCCTTCATGCTTATTGCGAATGGAATATTCTTATTACACTATCGGGGAAGTTCCCTCTCGGGGTGTGCCTGCCTCCGCCCAGGGGGGACCTCTCCGGACTCATTGAAGCCTCCCGTAGGTCTGCCTTTTCAGTGACGAAGGTGATGTTCTCTTCTGCTGAACTTGATCACCTGTTGAAGAACATTTTCAGTTTTTGAAGTGATCAGTTTCCTAGATTGGACAGTGGGTGCCTTGGCCAAGAAAATCCAGGACTTTCCTTCTGTTCCCACGGATTTATCTTTGGATCTTTTGGGCTTACTCTCCTGTATAGATGGGAAGGAGATGCCTCTTGGGAATTAATGTCAATGTACACTATGGGTATTTTAAAGAAGAGAGAGCTTTGATGCTCTTTTACATCCAAAGGGATCACATCTGCACAGAAATCGGCTCTTCTGTTCTCTTCTCTAGTGTGTGACTTCCTTTTCCCTCAGGCAGTAGTTAATAGTATCGCTTCTGACTTGCAAAAGAAGTCAACGCAAGATCTCCTGACCCATTCTTCTAAACACACTCGAGAGAGTTTTTCCTTCAGTAGCAAGTCTTCCTCTCCTGCGTAGCGCCAGCCCTTTCGAGGCGCCAGGCAAAGATTTCAGTCTAGGCCTCATGCTAACATCTGTTTCTCCTCCAAGGCCATCAAAAAGTCTTCATCCAAACCTTCTTCCAACAAGTGAGGAAAGTTTCCCTGTGCAGCAGTGGGTGTCAGGCTCCTTCTTTTTTGGGAAGAATGGAGCAAGAGAGGAGCAGAACAGTGGGTAATAGAGGTACTTAAGAATGGATACTCTATTCCCTTTGAAGGTTATCCACCCTTAGTCAAGAAACCCATTGCGTTAACCTCACATTCGAAAGGTTCAAGAAGGTTTTTGGCCCTCTCAGAGGAGGTTTCTGATCTTCTTCATAAAAAGGAGCGATAGAAGAAGTCACAGATGCAGAATCAGAGCGGTTTACTATTGCCTTTTTGTTGTTCCGAAGTCTTCAGGAGGATGGAGACCAGTGCTGGGTGTCAGCGCACTGAATGTCTTCGTGCGGAAGACAAAATTCAGAATGGAGATGAACCGCTCAATTCTTGCATCCGTTCATCAAGGGGACTGGATGGTTTCCATAGACATGCAAGATACGTACTTCCATGTCCCCATACTTCCAGACTCGAGGAAGTACCTTCACTTCATCTTTTGGAACCAGATTTTTCAGCCCCGAGTTTCGGACTTTCGATGGCCCCTCAGGTTTTCACTTGCATTCTCTCTCTGATAGCAGTTTGACTTCATCAAGTGGGCGTCAACATTGCGCTCTATCTGGACAACTGGCTCATTCGTTCTCCCACAAAGGAAGATTGCATGGGGTACATTCAAAAGACTCTTGCTGTAGTGAAGGAGTTGGGACTTTTGATCAACCTTCAAAAGTCTCCGCTAATTTCATCTCAACAGATAGTGTATTTGGGAATGAGTCTGAATTCTCATCTTTTTTGGGCTTTACCTGCACCCAAGAGGATAGAATCCTATCTAAAGATGATAGATGAGTTTCTCACTCTTCAAATGTGTTCAGCCAACAAGTGGATGAGCCTCCTAGGAACATTGGCTTCCATCATCAGTTTGTCTCCTTGGGGAGACTTCACATGAGGGTACTCTAGTTTTAGGCTACCTCAGAGACAGTTGGGACTGAAAGAAATATCCGGACTCGTTTATGTTCCCAACCATCCAAGACATCAAGAAACATCTGCTTTGGTGGAGATCTGAAAACAGGCTACTAGAAGGGAGGTCTCTCTTTCCTCTGAACCCGGACCTGAGCTTCTATGCAGATGCCTCCGACTTAGGTTGGGCCGTGATCCTGGAGGACAAGGAAGTCTCCGAAAGGTGGACATCGGAACAGGAAACTTGGCATATAAACTTGAAAGAACTGACTGCAATCAGTCTAGGATTGCAAGCCTTTGCTTCAGAAGTTCGAGACATGACCATTTCAGTGCACTTGGACACTATGACCACCCTGGCCTGCTTAAGCAAACAAGGGGGAACTCACTCTTTCTCCCTCTGCAAGGCGGCGTGGGACCTCCTCTGGGCTCCTCAAAATCAGACAAGGATGGTAACGAGATTTGTGCAAAGCAAGTTGAATGTACTACAGACCAGCCGAGTCCCAGCAACCAGGTGATTCCCACTGAATGGAAGTTGGACCCACTGGTATGCTTAGAGTTGTGGAAGCTGTGGGGAAGGCTGACAATAGACCTATTTGTGACCTCCAAAAATCACTGCCTTCCACTTTATTGCTCTCCAGTTCCAGATCCCAGAACATGGGCAATGGATGCCATGCTGTTGGGCTGGTCCAACAAGAGCCTGTATGCATTCCCTCCCTGCGATATGGTAAGGGAAGTGATAAGTAATTTCAGGTCTTGCAAGAATGCTTCGATGATCCTCATAGTTCCCTTTTGGCCTCTAAGGGAATGGTTTCTGTACCTGATAAGTTTCCTGTCTGACTTCCCAAGACTACATCCTCAAAAACACAAGCTTCTCAGACAACCCCATCTCAGGCAATTCCATAAGGGGTTATCCACACTAGCTCTGACAGGATTCAAACTATAAAGAAACTTCTCAGAGCTAAGTGATTCTTGAGACCAGCTGCACAAGCTATCTCTAGATGCAGGAGAGAGTCTTCAGCCAATGTCTACCAAAGCAAGTGGACTGCTTTCCGCACATGGTGCTGAGCAAATCATGTCTCTTCTTGTAAGACATCTGTAACAGAGATTGCCGATTTTCTATTGTTCCTGAGAACTTCTAAAGGCTTGTCCTCATCCACAATCAAAGGATATAGGGCAGTGTTAGGCTCTGTATTCAGGCATAGAGGCCTAGATATTTCTTCGGATCGGGATGTATGTGAACTTATTAAATTGTTCGATATGACGAAGCTCAAAGATTTACAGCAAGTTTCGTGGAACCTGGACGCGGTACTTAAATGGCTTTCAGGTCCACCCTTTGAGCCTATTGATTCTGCTTCGGTGAGGAACTTAACCAAGATGACTATTCCTAGTAGCCTTGGCTACAGCCAAGAGAGTAAGTGAGATCCAAACTCTCGATAGGAGAATCGGTTTCTCTAATGGAGATGGGATTTGCTCCTTTACTCTTGGCTTTCTCGCTAAGAACAAAAATCCAACCAAACCTTGGCCTCGTTCTTTTAGCATTAAGAACTTATCTCAGGTGGTAGGTTCATTAGATGAGGAAAGATTCCTTTGTCCGGCAAGGGCTCTCAAGTGCTATATCCATAAGACTTACAAAATAAGAGGTACGTCCAATCACCTTTGGTGTTTAGTGAAGAACCCTTCATGTCCTCTCTCGAAGAATGCCCTCTCTTTCTAAGAGATCTCATTTGCGGTTATCACCACACTGTCGGGGACAGAACCCTGCTGATAACGGGACTGCCTGTATATATATATATATATATACATACATACATATATATGAGCTTTTCAGTCGAGAAACATGCCAAGTGCCATTTTTAAAATATAATGAATTAAATTAAAAAATACTTTGACCCAGGATGGCACGTGGCATGTTTCTCGACTGATAGCCTCATATATAGTTTCTCAGTTATTCTAAGTGCTGTCAGTTCCAGCAGGTACAGATTTTACTGTTTTCTTACTTTACAGGTAATGCTCAGCTAGACATTGATTACAACCTGGACTCCAGGAGCTCTTTAGGTCAGGTGTAATTAAGGTGTCTGGTACACTATAACTCTCTTTTGGGAGCCTTGATGGTGTTTAGTTTTTGCCTGTAAAGCTGTTTTGAGTCTTTCGTGAAAGCCTTTTGAAGCAATTAACCCTCTCTTGGTAGCCCAGGGACCTTTGAAAGGATAAGAGAATTCCAAGTGTTGTGGAATGCTGGCTTTTGCATTGAAGATACTAGTCTTTTGTTCATGACCTAGGTTGAGTGCAAAAATAATTAGACTGACTGGCTACAAGTTTTTGCACCTATCGTTCCCCTGGTGGGTGATGAAGGAAGTAGATGGATAGAAGATGGATATTCATAGAAAACCAAGTGGTCTATTTTTTTTTTTTTTCAGTCTGTTGAACTACAGTTGGCGCAGAAGTAAAAGCTATATAATGAAGAGATAAGTATTTAATAAATAAACCTTACATTAAATATTTAAAAAAAAAAATTTTTTTACTGGAACATTTTAATGAGCTGTTTGCATAATTAACTCAGAGTACTCTGTGACAAAGGCACTTATTTTGTATACTCCATATAAACATTTATTTCTTGTTGTTTTCAGGGTTTAACAAGACGCTTCAATGGTAGTATAGTTGCCATTAAACAACGTGCACCAGTGGTTGGTGGTCAGTTTGCTGTTTGGGGAGGCTTGTTTTCTACAATTGATTGTTCCTTAGTTTATTTACGTAAAAAAGAGGATCCTTGGAACTCTATAATATCTGGTGCCGCTACTGGAGGGATCTTAGCTGCAAGAAGTAAGTGCAGATGTTATTTTGCTTGTTCTTTAAAGTGTAGTTCTTCTGCCATTTTTACCATATTGGTTGGAAGTCCTTTTTAATTTTAAAGGTTAGCATTTTAGCAATTTCTTTTGAATGATGTACTCATATTTTTTTTTTTTTACTTTATATGTAGGTTTGACATTTTTATGCTTGCAGCATACAACGAACAATCATGTTCTAACACATGCTGGAGGCCAAAAGACCCTTCATTGCTGGTTATTTCCCACATCATTGATCCCAGGCCTTAATAGATTTTCACCAGCCATCATGACCTTACCATATTTGAGAGGTAGGGAGGAGGGAGGTTGTTATCGGTAGTAGTATGCTTGACTACCCCAAGGGTTACATTTTCGAACTAATTCTCAGGCTTTGATCATAAGTGTGTGGGGGTGGGGGGAGCATCTAGGACAGCGCACTGACTTTTCCCTTGTCTTTATGATTTTTTAAACCCTTAAGAAATTTGTATACTATAATCAATGACCATGCCCTTGCTTCTTTTTTGGATCCCTTTTTTTAGCTTCTGATTTGTTCCTAGCAATAGCAATGTTTGCTAAATTGTAAGTGTATTACAGATTTCCCACATTGCCCTTGGGGCTTTGCCCTTGGCGCTTTGCCCTTGGGGTCATAAAAGCAGGCACAATGGAGGAGAACCCCTTTACTCATCTCTTATCCATTACTGCACTTGCTTTTACAAAATTTATCTCACTTTCACCATGTAATGCTGTAGAGACTGCACTATGCAAAGGTTTGCACCTTGTACTCTATTATACTGATAGTTCCAAATCTCCATATGGTGCAGGATTTTCCGCTATAACATTTAAGTAAACCCATACTGAACTATCTACAATATGGATATCAGTTAAAACACTTTGGAAATGTATAAGTATCTGACATAGATATAAATGTTGGATCCTTCATATCTCTACATGTAGGCATTAAGGAAAATGAAGATGCTGATATTACAGCAAAGCATGCAAAAATAGTCATTTTTTCAGTGACTGTTTAGCATATCTGAAAAACCATTAGTTTTAGTACAACCTTTTTTTTTTTATAGATGCCTTATGCTTATGGCCCCAAAATCACAGGCTTGTCAGACTAAATTTCTCTGAAAAATGACGAGCTTTCTGCTGGGCAGGTATCCACCATACCCAATTATAGTATGTACATCTATCTCACTTTTTGTAAGGCTTCTTACTGTTAATAAGTTCCTCATTGGGCGAGTCGGTAGAGTTCTCAGCTAGCACTCTGCTAGGCCCAAGTTCAAGTCTCCGGTTGGCCAGTGAAGAATTAGAGGAATTTATTTCTGGTGATAGAAATTCATTTCTCGGTATAATGTGGTTCGGATTCCACAATAAGCTGTAGGTCCCATTACCAGGTAACCAATTGGTCTTAGCCACGTAAAATAAGTCTATTCCTCCGGGCCAGCCCTAGGAGAGCTGTTAATAGCTCAGTGGTCTGGTTAAACAAAGGTATACTTTTACTTACTGTTAATATCATCTGGTCACTATTCCTAGAAGTCTGCTATAGCATTTCCAGTGCTTTCATCCTTTCATTAGATTTAATTTCATTTTACTTATTTGATTCTTTGTAATAGTTGTGTGAGATCATATCACATATTCTGATTATAGTGTGTTCTTTTGTACCAGCGTTAAGCCATGGAGTGGCTAGTGGCCATGACCAAGGGATTTTTTGTAAATGTCATTTAGAGTTTGGTTTATCTTGCTACAAGTTTAATGTTACCTTCATGTTGCCACATTATTCAGATTTTGTAGCTTCAAGTTTAGCTTTTAATCTTTAGACCAATTTCCACTTGCTTGTAGCTCTTGAGTATACGCTTCTTTCCCTCTGTTGGTGCAGTGACTCCTGTTCTAGCATGTAGTCAAGTGTACTTACAGCTGCTGTACCAGAATGCATTTCAAACTTTGATGGTTCAGTTTATTTACGTGGCATGTGTTCATGGTTTTCAAATTATCACTAGTGTTAACTTTCTTAACTAATGGTTTTTTGCATTCTGTGTTGGCTTTTAGTGCCTTTATCAGCCTTATTTTTGTCTCTTTTATTGTTATATATTTTAATTTGAGTTGTCCGTGTTCGCTGTGTTTGTTCAATTGCCTTAGCAAACTTGCCATTGCCTTCAAGGATGAGAGAATAGTTTTCATGTCTTTGCTGGATAGAGAACCTCATTCCAATGTCAATTTGTGCCATGGGTGGGCATGCTCTGTACATCTCACCTGTGAAATGTGCCACCATGAGCACCTGGCCAGTGGTGTAGTTTTGTTAAGAAAGGATCTACAAGTTCCATCATGTTTCAAAGATGTCTGTCAGTGAACATGCCTCTTATGTTCTCAGAGTTTTCCATGCCCAGGTGTCTCAGTTTTGCTAGCTCTGCTTGTTGCTATAAAACAAATGCTATTATTCAGCTGATGTGTCTTCTCACATGCCTCCCCATGTTACCAAGCAGTTCAGATTACCACTCTGCCCTTGAGCAAAAACGTATTGGTTGTTTCTACTAAGGATATAACCTGGTTACTCCTGCCAGGCTCCCACCTTACCCAGGGAGTGGCTTGACCTGTTTGCCTCCAACCTTGCTCAATCCAAGACTGGCTTTTTTGGGACCACTCCACTCATCTTCTTAATCTTATCCCTGACATCTCCACTCCACATAGCTTCACCCAACTTCTTGTTCACCCTTCACCTGTTGTGCAGTAGTGTCTGCTTTTCCTCCATCAGTGACCACTGCCAGTCTTTAGAGCATAATACTCTTGCATCTCAAATCCAGTACAGCCTTCTCTCTTGTTTGGTTTCAGCCGTGGTCCTTAATTAGTTTTTCTATCCATGAGGTGTTTGGTGATCCTCTCACCATGTGTGATTGAACCTGTTGACCTGGTACAATCTTATTTGGTTCCCTTGGTATTATGGATGAAGTTGGTTTGACTCTGTCAACCGTCATTGTATTTGATTATTCTGGGTGATGTCTCAGTTCATGACTGGAGAATATTCCCCTTCTGAGCCCTAGGTGATGTCTTTTTCGCCTGGGACACCCTCCGACCTCCATTGTCAGTGGCCACCAAAATCCACCTGTGGAATTGTGAAGTCTTAAGCCCTCTCTCATTGTGTCTCTCCTGGGTTTTCTTCTATAGGACTCCAGTTCTGAGGTGAGATAAAATGGTGATCCAGCAGGTATTGGAGCTGGTATGAATATGCTTGCTTAATTCACTGAAAGGGGTTAGGTACTGTCTTTGCTTCAAAGTTTGCTGTTAAGAACTGTGACCCTTTAGCAGTGACAGAAATTAAAGCCCTTTAATTACCTCTTGTCTTTTCAGATGGATTGTAGGATTCTCTACCTTTTCAGGGCAGGAACTGGACCAGTTCCCTTCTTAGTTCCCATAAGAGGTAGACAGGGGATAGCATTCTACCTCATAGTGAGGCCTTGGATTTACCATGCTGGAGAGAGGACTTTCCGATCCTATAGACTAATTCTCAGTTTGCTAACTGCAGGCAAGAGTTGGTCTGAAACTGCCTAAATGGGTCTCCTCTTTGAGCAACAGGTTTTTATCCTAACAGGACTAAATGTTACCCCTCGTTTCCATTTATCCTCTCATCCCTTGAGATACTTGATAGATGGCTGACATGGCTTCATTCGCCTTCACTTGGAGATTTTAATAATGTGTTGCCAACTACACTTTACTTTGCTCTTACTCAAGACTCCAACACCCAGATGGACTCAGTTTGTCCCAACAAGTGTCTTGTGTTATTGATGGAACAGATAAATGAGATTGGAGAGACTTACAGCCATGTGATATGGAGGATTGTTTTCCAAGGTATTGCACTGGGTCTGTTTTATTTTGAAGTTGGAACACTTCTGAGAACCAAGGAAGGTGGCACTGGTGGTGTATTTGAGACCTGATGATAAGGAATGTTGCCTTGGGGTTTTGTTCTGATTTGTGTGAAATCTATATGCATGTTCCATTGTGAAATTTGCTGGAGTATGGAAAGAAGAGGGATGAGCAAAGATTATGACCAGCTTGTGGAGACACCCCTTTTGTGGTCTCCGCTAGACCAACACCTGCATAAACTTTATATGATCCCAGTTTTGATGTATTGGTTACAGGTCAGCACAGTTGCAATAGTGCACTTGTTCATGGGATGTCAGAAGAGGTGAACTTCCTGATTAATGTATCTGTGGGTCCTTCAGGCTTCAGTAGCTCTTCAAGCATCTGTCACCATCTATGAAAGGTCAGAGAAAAGTACTTTAAACCAGAATGCATGGAAGCTTGTTCCATTGCAGGTGTACCTGTCAGTCTGCAGGCTGATAAATGGTTTCCTACTGGAACAGTTTCATGTACATGTATTGCTTTCTCTTATTGTTATTATTCATCAAACCAGTGGCCATGAAGATGGTTGCCATGGCTTCTTCCCAGTTTTCATTGCGGCTTGACTTGCGATTTTGCTTGAAGACTTCACCTTCTCCAAAGAGTCCTAGAAGGTGGACAGGCAAAGCTTAGGGGGCTGTTGGTGTCAAGATGAAGGATACTGACATCCCTCTAGCATCAGTCTAGGAAACTTGTGGGCCAATCCGTTGTTGAAGAGATGCAGTGCCACTCAGCCTGTTCTTGGGCCAGTCTCCAACTGGAGAACAGATCAGTGTCAATCTTCAAACAGCATGGTTAAGGCATTGTTTGATACCTAGGGCACCTTTTTCTACTGTGCAGGGACTTTCACGATGTTTGTGACATCTTCAAAGGTATTTGCAGCCAAGCCTTTTTGAGGGGGGGGAGTGGCTAGCTACACGACTGACATCAGGAATAGAAAAGAGATTAGGCTTCCTTTAAGTCTCCATAGGGAGTTCAAGGATTTTCTTCCTCCAGAAGGGACAAGGAGTTTTTCCAGCCCCTTCAGCCTGCTTCTGGTGCTGTGGCCCAAAAGTCAGGTAAGGAGAAGTTAGTAGGATGCTGAAGAAGGCAGTCCCCTCTTCAGCTTCCTTGGGAACTTCATTGTTTTATTTGTATCTTTCTGCCAAGCCAATTATTCTTGGTACATCTCAACAAATGTGCTGAATTTCTGCCTTTATAATCAAAATATGGTTTCAAGTGAATTTCATCCACCACCAGTATCACTGTTTTGTCATTGGGTAGTAATAATTTACATTTAGTCTTAATATACATCAGAAAATTGAGTCATTTTGTTCTGATGCAGGGTAAACTGTTTGGAAACAAACTCCTGATGATAGAGTAACTATACAATGTTAGGAATTTCTTATCTCTCAAGAGTCTATAACTTTGAGGGGAACAATTACAAAACAAAGAAGACAATATTACCAGCTCTGATGAATAATAAAATTTATTCAGTCATTAAATGTTCAAATAGAATTTCAGCACAGGCAAGTGTTTGAATGACTGATCATCAAAAATTATTGCCAAAAGTGAAATCACTAATTTTATAACAGCAGTGCTATTGCAGGTTTTAGAAATGTACTCAGGTGTCAGTTCTCTGCAAGTTATTTAATGTCTGCTCAGCTATATTCGTATCATGAACCACTGTAGGAATCTTTAAATCACCTAAGTGACGTACTTCAGAAACATGAACAAACGCATGTACTGTGCAGTTAGCATTAAATGTAGGTAGGGTATTGTGGTGTACAGTATGCCATTTCATTAATCTGTACCCAACTGTTACCTGTGGAAGAGGAAAGATGATCTTTTAATATTTGTACAACATGTATATATAAGCATTAAAACATAGTGATACCTTGAGCTTAGGTAGTTATTGACATCCCTTCTGTTTTGTACCTGTAACCCTAGAATACTAGGCCAGTCTAATTTTATTCACCTTAACCAATCTAGGTCCAATAAGGTTTGTCCCTTACCTTTGACTACTGGCAATGGTAACTTGCCTATTTCCTGTACTTCCACTTGTGATGAACCTATAACTTCTGTGTCTGTGCCATTTCCAAAGCTCTTGCTAAGTCCTGCAATGGGAGTCGTGTGATAGGATACACTGGGAGTTCTGTGACATAGGCTACACTGGGAGTTGTTTGATGTAGGCTACACTGGGAGTTGTTTGATGTAGGTTACACTGGGAGTTGTTGTGGACATAGGCTACACTGGGAGTTGTTTGACATAGGCTACACTGGGAGTTGTTTGGGCATAGGCTACACTTTGAGTTGTTTGGGCATAGGCTACACCGGGAGTTGTTTGACGTAGGCTACACTGGGAGTTGTTTGAAATAGGATACACTGGGAGTTGTTTGTCATAGGATTCACTGGGAGTTCTGTGACAGGGTATACTGGGAGTTGTTTGATATAGGCTACACTGGAGTTGTTTGGCATAGGCTACACTGGGAGTTGTTTGGTTTGACGTAGACTACAATGGGAGTTGTTTGACTTAGGCTGCACTGGGAGTTGTTTGACGTAGACTACACTGGGAGTTGTTTAACATAGGCTAGCCTATATTAGATTCTGTTAAGTCTAGAGTATATGAATTCCTACTAAAATTCAATCTAGGCTAAACCAGTCTTTCTTTATATTGTGCTTTACCTTGTTGCTCACAACACCTACCTAAATCCCTTTTTCAGGCTACAACCTTCTTAGGCTATACCTGGGTGTAGGCTGTACTTGCACAGGCCTAACTTATGTTGCCTGATTAGATAAACCTAACTGTAGCCTGTTTGTTTGTGCTCCTGACGTGGCGTAACGCTGGTTCCAGTGTGATGAATTCAGACTTTACATTACAGTCTGAATTCAGACTTTATATTGCAGTCGAAAGTTATCCTAATGTGGAATGGAATGGAATATGAAATTTAGGCTTAAGCCAAGCACTGGAATCTGAGGGATTATTCAGCATTAGTTATCGTAGTGTAATCCAGAGGCAAAAGTCAAATACTTGTTGCAGTGAACTTAGTGTTGAGTTTACCTATTACCATAATAAGTTCGTCCAATAAAACACACAAGATGTATCCGTGGCACCCTACTTCATTATGCCATACAAGCTTTACGGTCCAATTCAAAAATAAAACAGTGGAACCATGAGAAAACCTTGTACTCAATTGATGTACGGGAATGAAGCTTGAGAGAGAAAGAATCGCTAGTTTGGGACCACCAGGGTCGACATCGTCATGTCATGACGTCATATCCAACAGGCCTTGCTTCTTGGTAGTTTTGATTCCTTCCCTACCATTGATAGCCAGCTACCAATATCCACTTTTTTCTTGGTTAAACAGCCGGCTCCAGCTTGCTCTGAAAGTAAATCCCCTATTTAAGGACCTCAGGTTTGTATGCTAGGAAAAGTACAAATTACTTCAAAATTTGTCATGCTTTAGCTCTCTGTAAAAAAAAAACTATTGAGATGGCTGTTTGTTTGTCCGTCTGCACTTTTTCTTTCCTCCCTCAGATCTTAAAAACTACCGAGGCTAGAGGGCTGCAAATTGGTATGTTGATCATCCAACCTCCAATCATCAAACATACCAAATTGCACCCCTCTAGCCTCAGTAGTTTTTATTTTATTAAGGTAAAAGTTAGCCATGATTGTGCGTCTGGCACTACAATAGGTGCCAACAGCACAGGCCACCACTGGGCTGTGGCTGAGAGTTTCATATAGCATTATACACTGTACAGAAAACTCAATTGCACCGAAGAAACTTTGGCACATTTTTCACTTGTTTTTATCTTGCTATAGCTTATTGGGTTATGTAATTTTTTTTTCGTATACTGTAATGGTATTTTTAATTTCTTAATGATCATCTTGGACTATAAAATTTTATGTTTACAGATATTTGAATCTCCCCAACTTTAGGTACTGCTGTCTGTTAAACTGACTATAGCTCTTGGAATGGAACATAAAATTTAGGCCAAAGGCCAAGTCCTGGGACCTATGGGGTCATTCAGTGCTGAAAGGGAAATTGAGTGAAAATGTTTTAAAGAAGTAACGGGAAAAACCTTGCAGTTGCACTAGGAAACAATTGTTAGGCGAGGTTGGAAAGCAAGACTTAAGAAAGAGAATGTGAATGGAGTTAAAGAATTACAGTAAAAGGAATGAAAGGGGCTGTAGCTAGGAGCCGAAGGGACGCAGCAAAGAGTCTCAAGTAATGCTTACAAATGCACCTCATAGCCCTCTTCCACTAGCAGGTCCCTTGTCTTCTCCTGCTCTGTAATTACAGATGTGATTTTCCGTATTAATAATTGTAGATACGGTATTATTAATGTTCTTTTCCTCATGCATAATTGTGATTTTTTTTCCAGGTGGAGCAGCAGCTATGGCAGGCAGTGCAGTTGTTGGTGGAATGTTATTAGCCATGATCGAAGGTGTTGGTATTTTGTTGACGAGATTTACATCAGAACAGTTCAAGCCCATTGCACCGGGAGAAATGAGCGACCCTTCTGTTCTTGGTCCAGTACAGCCTTTACCATTTAACCCTGATAATAATTATCAATGAGTTAACTTATGATAGTTGTCAATATTCAGATTTTTTTATTTGGCAGATTTACATTGTTTCAGTACATGTAAAATAGGAGTTTGTCATCTGATGCATCATGAAAATTTGTTATGCTTTATTACAAACTGAAAGTTTACAGAATTTGACTGCAACACCGTTTCCAGACCACTCAGTTATGGTGTCATTGATCTATTTTTCTAGTTATTTACTATCACACCCCCCTCTTCATACTTAAGATTAAAGTGCAGTATCCCCTTGGTATATTTGTATTATTCTTTGAAATATATGGTCAGCCACATGAAAGTACTCTATATATATAGGATATATAAACTGATGTATTTGACCATATTGTTTTACCCATTAAACGTACTCTCGTCACTGCTGCACAAGTTAAAAATCAAGATTTTAGTTTACTGTGTAGTAGTATGCATTTTGACACAAGTGAAAGTGAGCAGGTACGAGTCATGTTAATGCCTTACAAGTGTTTTGTAACAGGTATGATACAGTACATGGATGCTTTGTAAACAGTAACATCGATTTCATTGCATCTTTCTGTTTACCCAAATTTTGCGAATTTTTAACCATGGTGTTTTTGTGAATTTAAATATTTTTTATATACGGAAATGGATTATGAAAAGATGTACAGCACAGTACTTATATTTTGTTAGTATTGTAGGTCTTTCTTTTTTGCTGCAACTGTTTAGGAAACATGGAAAAGCAGTTTGTATTTTTATGCTTTGTTACCTAAACATTTGCAGTATCTCAACTTGTTTATTTCTTAATGAGTTTTGTATATAATATACAGTAATGGACAGCCCCATTTTTTTTCCGTTATGCTGTACTTTACTACAAAATTATTTGTATGTAATGATGGCATAGTTTTTATTAAATGAAAGAATTTAAAATTTTATTCTTCTGCTTACCATTATCATCATCTTATGCGTGTAATGTTTTTGGGGGGACTTTCCAAGTGAAGTATCTATATAGTCTCATTCAAATTCGTTTTGAATTTATGACATCAATAAATTCTTTCATTCAATATAAAAATATCTACCAATGAGGAAATCCATTGTTTAGTACTCTAGTATACAAGACATTTCTGTCTTTATTTGCATCAGGTGTTTTGAGAGTTCAGCTACTAGGTTTATCTTCATCAGCAACTTAATACTCTGCAATTTTGGCACAAACCAGTGTCTCAAATTGGATTAGGTGGTTAGACATTAACTACATAAAGATGGTGAGTGTGGAGTTATGAAATTCAAGAATTTAAAGACTCTTGCCCGTTTAAATTACCCAGTAATCATCATTGTTCATTGGTGACCATACTATGAATAAAATTCATGGTGAACTAAGCACTTACGTATGAAAGACTTTAGATTAAGTGCTGATAGAGAAAGTTTGAAACAGTATTGTTATATTAACAAAGCACTTATCAAAAGGTGCTCATTCTTCCATGGAGTTCTGTGAAAACAGCCAGGTTTAAAAAAATATAAACTTACAATGTTTAAATATCAAGACCCTATATTAAGTTCCATGTTTTCAAGAAACACTGTAGAGACAAGGTTAGCAACATTCAAAGAAAAAAATAAAATTTATTGTATGTACATATAAATACAATTTTTCAATAATATACATGGACGTAGGTAACAAGATCAGTTAACCAAATCACTGACTGAACTTGTAACCACTTAAGCAGAATACTTAACTACAAGGGTATATTCATATTGTAACTGAGGCATAAGAACATCAATCCAGAAAGTAAATTTTAATTACTATGCAATTGTTTCTGACCTAGTTGAAGGTAAAGGTCTAACATTATCATTTTGATCAGCAATGGAAATTACAGCCTGCTCAAAGCTTACACTTTAAAATTAAACTAATGGTGACATTAGATCATATGAGATCTAAAGACTAGTCTGTGAGACAATATCGGCTATCATGATTAAAGCAAAGCTTAACTTGAAAACAACCTTTGCAGGTACCTAGTGAAAATCATTAAACAATCAAGCTGCCAATGGTAAGTGGAAATCTCCACTTGCAACATCTAACGCAAATGTGCCTGTATGCTGACAAATGATGCAAAAACATCAGCAACATCTAAAAAAAGAAAAAATTCCTAACAATTTTTTGTGTACCATTTTTGGGATATACAGTAATGTCTCAACAATAATAATACAGTGCTGGTGTATTGCATAAGTTCAACTGACAGGTATTTCCAATGAAAACACGTTTACATTTCATGCTTACTCTACTCATAGTTACCAACCACTTTGAAGTCCTCACAACTACATCTTTCATAAGAGCATTATGATTATAAAAATGATTACTAAGTCAATATATTCTTACAACAATAATCACAACTTTAGTTCACAAGTTTTTATACTAAGGTCTCTTATCATTACCTTTATAAATTATTGTGTAAAAGAATAAATGCACTCTAGGAATATTCAAATATATTTTCATGCATTACACAAAAAAGGTGCAAGAAATGATTGAACTATGATAACTTAGGAACCAAAATAAGCTGATGCTTTATAAAATCACCAAACGTAGTTATTCACAAGTTGCCACTGTCTCTTCTTAAATGCCAAGTGCTACTGGCCTATGAATACACCCCTGAAGTCATTTTGGCATAAAATGGTATCAAATACAGTAACTTATGAACACATTCGGACAACAAATGATTCACAGTATTATCTTTTAAAAGTAGAACTGCCAAATCAATAGTAAAAGCATATAGGTCACTATCACTCTCCAGTTTCATCATGTACACTAGACTCGACTGCATTCTAAATGCCCCATCATATTACAGTTTCAGAATTCACGCCAAACATGTAAGGTGGGGGCCTCTCTGACCTCATTGTGCCTGTGCTGCTAAAAGCTAAGCTGTGAACTGATCCCATTGTGTTCATGGGCTCAGATGATTCTGTACCAACTGACCCATTCGTACGTGCCATCGGACGTCTGTTATTATTACCAGCAATCATGTTGGCACTCAATGAATTGACAGGAGGCCGACAATATGGATTTGGGTTAAGAGAAGGACGCTGACCATGGTAATTTGAATACGATGAATGAACTGAGGGAGGACGTTCCATTGGATCATGACTAGGTGTCGACCCATTCACCGAGTACAATGAATTTGGACGGGAATGCACATACATAGGGTTAGAATGTCCTTGTCTCCCGCCACTTTGTGTTCGTGTGCCTGCAGTTGGATGATAGGAGTCTGTACTAGTGGAAGACTCATTAGCCTTATCCATGAGTCTGTTAACTGGATTAACATACTGTTGTTGTCTTCTTGAACGCTGTGACCCTCTCCCCTGAGTACCAGTCCTAGTCTGAGAACGGCCAGAGGCACGGTGGCGATTCTGTCGCTTTACACGTCTAGGAGTCATTGGTTGCTGGTAGGGACTTTCATCGATTCCAAAATCTGGAGATTCACTTCCTTCACGCTGAGGACTAAGAAAAAACAATACAACTTGTGAAAATGAAATCAACATGGAAAAGCAGTATAAAAATATGCAATATAGTAAATGAAAATATAAAGAATTCAAGGGAAAGAAAAAAATTGTCATGAAAAATAACCTGTGTAATTCACAATTTTGCACAGAAAAACCACTAATTTTTTCTTACTATTGTACTTCAGACATACCAGCCCCATTATTGATGGTTTCAATGAATCAAGCAGATTCCTTTCATATAAACTTACAAATGATGTTTTAAAGTCAGCATAACGTAACCTGTCACTAGCAACCCACATAATTTGTCTGCTTAAAAAAAATTAAAACTGACATTGAAAGCCTACAATATATAAAGAAAAAAGTACATCTAAAGGGATATATTTTTCCCTTTTCCAAGAGTAAATGTGTAGGAGGCAATAACAAAACCTGCAGCTTAATGGTAAATTGTATGCCACTCTTAAGCAACAAAGCTAAACAATTACAGATTTCTTGACAAAATGTACTTTTCTAATTAACATACCAAGTAGTAAAATATTCATAACAACACTAAAGTATTCTGACTATTTTCTTTGAAGTGTTTTACAAATCAAGAAAAAAATTTTAAAGCATGCTTCCTGTGATGTATAATTATTATTTAATTAAATTTCTTTAAAACACTTAAAAAGTAGCAAATCACCTGTATTCCACAGAGTAGATGGACGTAGGACGACTCTTAGCTTTGCCTGTAAATAGTGAAAACTCATATTAGATCATAAACTACAGGAATTGCAAACATTAAATATAGCACATATAATAAAGTCAATTTGATAAATACGTTTCAAAAGCAAGCAATTCCTTTTGTTGTTCTCCATCCAACATCACATACGATATTTGAAAATTATCACTAAGATATAAATTTTTAATTTTTTTGTATTTTGTTTAAAAACATCTTATGTTTTACATTTACACTGGATGTCTACCTTATATACTGAATAGACAAATGTAAAGTAGTATGATGTTTTTGACAGTTTTTAGCTGAGTCTGAATACTAAATCGAGAACACCTTTACAAGACAATTTTAACACCATGGATATGAAAGGTTGACTGTCATGTTGCCAGTTAAGATAACCCTTTTGAGATGTTATTTCATAGCATATCTGTCTATAAAATTTCACCAGACTGAAGTTAACTGCTACAATTGTTAACTGTAGACTCCCATCACCATGCCCAACAGTATTAAGAACTCTTAGAATACTACTCATGTTATTGCAACAAAGAGTCCTCCTTTGATATTTAACCCTCTTGGATTCCAAGGACATCACAGTGTGTTACTGCTTTCTCAATCTTAAAGAATCTAATGGCATAAAAGTATGTCATCAACATAAGATTTTTAGGCTAACTTCAACCAGTTATTTGACATTTTCTAAATTCCAAGGACATCACAGTGTGTTGCTGCTTTATTAATCTTAAAGAATCTGATGGCATAAAAGTAAGATATGTAACTCAATTAGAAAGGATAGCTATGACAAAATATTTAAACCAGACCACTTAGGCAGTATCTACATCATAACTTAAAAACTTCATCAGAAGACCTACCCTGCTATGTAAATGACACGAGAAAACTGCAAATGGTTTATAGCAAAATAAAACTGTTTGATAGCAGATAACATCCAAGGCTGAATAGAAAACTAAATTTAACTACAAAAAATTCTGATGTAGAACTGTATGATAGCACTGAACACTTGGCCTTTCATATCTGAAACTGGCTATTGTAGATGGAATGTTGCTTCCAGTAACTGAGTTACTGAATCTGGCATCTTTTGTTTCCTATTAAGCACTAATGATGAATATTCAGATGACTGAAGACAACAACTAAATTTTCTAGGGATGGTCTTTTCTGCAAAAGAAGGACCCTACCTTCATTTTCCAAAATGCCTATAACATTTGAAGTGCAGAAATTAATGTAGAACCTATGAACACCCCATCTACAGTGATACTGCCTCATCGTTTCCCCACTATAGTATAACAATGGTTCCTGAGATGTATCCTTCAGGAAAATGAAAAATGAATGTAATGTAATTCTCAAACCATAAACAGTGTAAAAAAGATTGAAAACTTGGAAAAATGAATAAAATTCTCTGCCACAATGTACAAAGGTTATTAAATTCTCAAACTACAAACAGTGTAAAAAAGATTACAGAGAAAACTTGGAAAAATGAATAAAATTAAAAGAATATAGCAATTTCAAAGCATACAAAGGTTATTAAATTTGAAAGAAAGAACAGAGGTATAGTAAAAGGAATGATCTTTAGGGATACTGCATTAACACTGTATGAGGTGCACTGGCTAAGAACACTAGGGGTTACTTTTAAATCCCCTTTGAACATATCTTGAATTCTATGTTGTTTTATTCTGAATTTATCAAATCAGATAATTTTTATATGCATGCTGAAAAGATTATACAAAGCCCTTTGGACTATTTTTTATAATGTTCTGTCCAACTTTTATCAAATTATCCAGGTTTCAGTGTCCAAATGTGAGCTGGATTATACAAGCCCTTTACTATTTTTTCTAATGTTCTGTACTTCATTATCCAGAAGTTCAGGAATGACACCATGTACTACTTGCTGGAACATTGAAGATATAAAAGAGACTTTTACACTAATATGATGCATTAATGCAGCCAACAGATGAAAATCAAATTAATTTAATTCCAGGTCTATACTGTATACTCTTGACCGCATCCTTCACTTGAAGGTGGATTTAAAACTGAGTAAAAGATTTTCAGTAATGCTTGTTAATGTCCTTAGCCTCTCCTTGGTTAATCCAATACCTAATGATCAGTTTTACATATAAATGAACTTCAGTATTCATTAAAATGGTTATATTCTTTTTTAATCTTAGTTGACTATTTGTAAAGCCGAATTTTCTTTGTAATTTTTTCAATGGTATGTAGTATAACTCAGAATGCCTTCAAGGTGAAAGACCTTGCACTCAGTTGTTTCATTTGCTTCTTGGTCATACTAATATCTACAAGTGGGTTGTTCAAAGTCTGAATATAATATTCTTTAGCATCATTTAATTCCAGTTCAGTAAGAGAGCACTAAATCTGTACTGGTTTCCTTGCCTATTGCCTATCAAACTCTTAACCCCAAGAGATTACAATTCAATACTTCATGTCTGGCAATTAGGGAACACTGGTCTTTGTTCGGAGGAGAGAAATGTAAAGTAAGAGAAATAAGTAATGGGCAGTAAAAATTCAAAAGATCCCAATTTTGTGCAAATCCTGAGGACTCCATTTTTATGATTTAAAAAAAAGAAAATTCAAACAAAAGAAGTGAAGATAATTTATAAAGCCAAACTTCTAAGTACTGTACAAGGCAATATAAATTTGGTATTGTATTTTGAGTTAAAGTTTCAATTATTCAAGCTAAAACGTGATTAAAACAAGCTAGGTACATAATGCTGTGCACTAAAAAAAAAAACTTCTATAAACAGTAAAATATCCTAGTGACTGTTCAGAGGAAAAGAGAAAAGAAGTTTACAGAATACAGGTCTCCCAGTAGGGGAAACTTAGGCTTTTGATCTCTCTCTATGCAGCAGTTTTCCTAAGTAATAAAACTCAATGACAACATGACCTGGTAAATGACTGATATTCTACACCCTACTACTAAAAATTACATTTGATTCCTTAATGAATATCACGTATTTCATTGAAAACTAAGCAATTACACACAGCTCACCATCACCCTAAAAATTATTACAAAGAACAAAAGTCAACAGTGAGTTTTTGTTAAAGGTGTGTAAAAAACCAAAGTGAAACACGCTGCAACACTAGCCTAAATTTTCTAAAAAGCTTGATAGTCAGACAGTAACACAATTTTCAGATCCACTGCACACAAACTAAAAACCAAGCCACATATTACAGCAAAGGGACAATAAATAACCACAAACCACAACATGACTAAAGGCCACACACAAAAATTACTTTGCAAGATCATCACAAGTGTTAGTCCTCAGAATGGGTGGTGGTAAGGCTACAACAGGGGAGTCAGCACTGCAAGTGACTGGCTGCTGACAACAACGCTGACTATTTTGGCAGTAGCAGCCATGCAAGACATGACTGCCATCAGGCAAATGGAACCCCAGACACACAGGTATTCCGTATATGCAATAGTACCTGGCGTAAGTGGGCTGCACAGCAGTATTACCCGTCACGCCTTGTTCAAAGCCACCTATAAATTCAACTGCAATATCACAAGGATAAAACAGCTGTTTTATAAACATAGTTAAAACCCCTAACCCTTTATTTTATAAATCGTAACAAAATATATACAAAAAGTCGTATGGTGTAGTTGATAGATGTGAAGAGGCCCATTGACAGGAAGTCATTCACAAGTTTCAATTCAATATGTAGTATCTAATTTCAAAACAAAATTAAGATAAAAAGAAATAATCTTCTGCCAATGTACCGTACATGGAAACCATAATGTGATAAATCTGCAAAAAACTTACTTATAAAGTAAAATATAACAAAAAGTCACTAAAGTTTTGACCTGCACAAAAGCCATATAATTAAAATCAAGTCACCGAGAAAATATCTGAAATAAAGAGAATAATTAGTTAATTACAAAGTACACAGCTACAGATATAGGAAAGATATACCAGTTAAATACATGACTAATTATTCTTGAAATGTTCCAGATGTAAAAATTTAATTGTGGAATATTCATTTTACTTAATTATTTTCTGATTTTAATCATTTTTGTTAACTCATGCTCACTTAAACTGTGACTTCTTGCAACCATCTGATTGTGTTTATCAGTTATTTGCTTACAACTACCATCATTTCACACTTCATCCTTCTCAGGACTTTCTTACAACTATTCTAATACAATATTTAATGCATTACAGTTTCAAAGTAAACAAGTGCCATATAAAAGGCATTCCAAATATCTCATTTAACAAATGATTGATGGAGGGCTGGTTACATTTCCATTTATGGCCTACATAATTTAACTGGCAATACTGTAGTAGTAATGATTGTTTATAAACATGCCTAAGATAAAATAATTTCCTAGTAGTCTAGTCACTTCCTTGCATCTTAAGTGTTTCAAACAGTCCCCCCCCAAAAAAAAATCATTTGATTACAAAGTAAGGGTAAGGGTGGATTACCATTTTCAATTTGTTTGAATTTACTTTGAGAAGATTTAAAAGTTCAAGTGCTTAGTTTGTTCTTAAATATGCAGTGAATCTAAAAAAGAAAAGTCTATCACAGATATTTTACAGTAATGGTAGGTTGGCTGTAATACAGTAACATTAAGATCAACCCGTCAGCATTCCAAGTTGTGCATGATGACTTTCTAACGTTAAACTTTCCAGCTGACGTGATTCACAAAGAAAGTCTACAAATTTTATAAGGTTCCTGTTTTAAAGTTTTGTTCCTCTCATCGAAATCTAGCAAATGTCAGCAACCCAAGATATCATCTACTGAATAGTGTTGCCATCTGATCATTTACTGTTAAACAAAGCACTTGAAACTTATTCTCATTTTGTACTCGAGGGGATTGCAGTGGGGGAATAAGCTTTGCTAAACATTAGCAAAATATATTCAATTAAAATTTTTTTCAATGCAAACAATAAACAATATCTTGATTCCCGTTCTCTGTTAATGAAAATTATACAATACAGGCAGTCCCCAAGTTACAACGGATCCGGTTTCGACGACACTTTTCAAATATATTCATCAGAAATTATTTCCTTCTGATTTTCCCGATTTAATGACGCATGTTCCAGGGCTATGGCGCTTACGATCCGATCCGACTGAAGAAATATGGCTACAAAACGGCAGAATAATAAAAATTTGGGAGTTTTTTTATGAAAAACTCAATAAAAAATGCAGTTTACATTGTTTTCAATACACCCAAAGCATTAAAAGTAAGGTTTTCTTAGGATTTTTGACGATTTTTCAGCTTACGATGCGGCGTAGGAATGGAACCCCCGTTGTAAACCAGGGACTGCCTACACTATTTTAGGTCAGATTTTCCCTTTGCTGAGTTAGAAGTATGAATTTTCTCCATGTTTCTGTCTAGAACAACTTCTACCTGAATTTTACTCTTGTCTAGGCCTTCATCTATGCCCTTCCTCCCATATTTTTTGAGCGTTCCTACACTTCTTGGCCCCTACGTTCATGTCAAGTAATTTTCTAGTACCTTTTTCCCCATTCTCATCGCATTTTAAATTGGCTCAATCTTTTGGGATAGCAGTCTATTTCCTAGCTTCTGGGCACCACATTGAGTGACTTCCTCATCTGTAATATGATGTTCCAATCCATAAAACCCCTTCTCATGAACCTTGCAATTATGAAGTTCATGTCTCTTGAAACTTTTTTCAATTTCCTTTGTGAGTGGTCAGGCCCTATACACATATTAAGTTTTACACTGTTTACTAAAAGATACCCTTATCCACCACTAGTCTTGGAATCTCCTACTTCATGTTGTTGCTACTCTTTCTCTTAATGCCCTGTAAATACCTAGTTAACAGTCTAGTACTTTCCCAATGCAAGAGAAGTGTTCTTCCTACTCTAATCCTGTCCTTCCACCATAAAATATTGGTTCTCTTCTCTCTTGTTTCTAGTTTGCTCAAGTAACAGTAAACAAGTTCTATTCCATGCAGGATATATTTTACAAATTACTGAAATTCTCAAAACTTTGCACTAGTTGCAAATATGCAGAAGATATAATTTCAATTCCTGACTGCCTATTAAGGCACTCGAGCTATTATAACACTTAAACCATATGTAAACTACACAGATATAATCAAAACATACATCTGTACATGCAACCTTAAGTCTGTTAACTAAAAATAAATGCTTTAGACAGTTTGTGAATTGAATAGTTATATGCAAAAGCACAATTTTTCATCCCTTAATGCCACACAATACTGGAGCAATTGCACACTTTGAAAATGGGTTTTTCTGTCCAGGCAGGCACCATCCACTGCAGACAGATGCTTAATAATCAACACTTTTATGTCAATAAAAAATCTTCAATATTCTACCTATTGGTGTACTGAGTTCACTGAACTTTGTTTTGTAAATGTTCATATAACAAAACAATGTTCAAGAAAAAAATAATTCACTGTATAAGATAACTGACCTACTGCATGATTAAACGCACCTCTAGATCAGGGTGTCAGTTTAATTAATAAGCCAATTATAACAGTAAACACAAATGACATAACCACTAGCATAATGACAACTTACATTATTCAAAATTATATGTAGTACATGTATTGGTATTAATTCATTTTTACAACTGCTAAATAAAATTTATATTAGAGGAAAAAATCTTTTTAAAAGTCAAAACAATTACTTATAGTCCTCGTCATCATGAAATGTTCCCAAAGATAAGTTTTCCAAATGAAAAGAATAGCCACAGCAGAAAATGCTCACTAGTACACAGATCCATCTACTCCTGACTGTTAATCCAGCTTATTCTTCATGCAGTCTTAATTCTCCTGGGACAGAGACATGAAAATCTGTATAAGAAATCATTTACTTTAAAAAAAATTATTTCCAATCCCATTACTTCCAGTGCCAAATCTTTATTTAAATGAGGAAGAATCAAGTTGTCAAGCATCTTGCTTCACCACTCCATATCCATAAGGTCAGGGAGCTATGAGCGAAAAAGAACCCCAAGTATTAAAACTAATGCAAGAAGTTGGAATTAAATACTTTTAGATATAATACTTATCACCCAAGAAAGTTGCTAGTGCTACTGCCAAAACAGTCTTGGGAACAATATGTTACATTTAACATACAAAAACAATGCATGAATTCTATTGATAGCCAAGCTGATGGAGCTCTGTATGCATGTGTAGTACTTTCCAATTGGAGAACTTAGGAACATCATAGTAATGAGTTTACCCCCTACCCCTCTCCTGTAGCATTCACACAGCCACTTTTCCTTTACAACTCACCCATCTCAAAACCATTTCTATACCATCTTGCTCTGATTCTGCAAGTAACATTATGTCATTAGAATATAGCAGTTTCCAGGGCTCACATCCCCTTATAGCTCCTTTATTACAAAGTTGAACCATAAATAACTGATCTCGTATTCTTCCAATGTATCTGCCCCTATTTTCAATTTAGATCTAGTGTTATACGATACAGTATTGTCATATTCAGTACCCTCTGGTTTTGTAGTAAAAATCAAGTACTCATCTCAGTACTCTGTCAAATGCCTCAAGATCCATAAAATATATGAAATAACCTATTCCTTTATACATAGTATTTCTGTAATTGGCTCATTCTGAAGGTTACTTCCATTTTCAATTTCTCCAGCACATGACCAAACTGGTAACTGCTGATCTTGACAAATTTTCTGGACTTTAATCTGGCACTTTCTACAATAAATTCATAGCTTGCTAAGGCACTCTTATTCCTCCATGCTGTGGTGCATCAACTTTTCCTCTGAATAAAATTTTTACAATGAATTCATCAATGACTGGTTCTCCAGCTGATTTTGGCAAAGTGCTTGTTGCTTCTTATGGTCCTGGAGCTTTCCATTTTCTCCAGGGCTATCCTAACCACTTTCAATGTCACACTTGCCACAGATTTCTCTGCCATATGAACATACTCAAGTTCATATTCATTCCCTTCCATCAGTAGATTTTCAAAATACAGTACTGCATCCACCACTTCATTGCTCCTCCGTTCAAAATTGTTCTCTCTGCTGTTGATATTCTGATTCCACTACCACTGGAATTTCTTCTTTGTTCTTATTCAACCTGCCTTTTACTTATTCCTGAATTCTGTCTATACCTTATCTTCTTCCTTGCCTACTTAATTCTCAGCTCTAGTATACTGTACACCATGACTTGTTTCTCTTTCATGGATTTTTAACTACTTGTTCTCCTTTTATCAAAACATAATCTGTCAGGTTGAATACCAATGCTCCTCAAAAGCTTAACTATTCAGTGGAATACCAATGCTCCTTGTCCTGCCTGGATTTTCTCTTTAACAATCCTTAAAACCTAATGAAGTCCATTCCTTAAACAAGTACTTTGGTCTTACGCTACCAGTACGCCCTTCAACTGCAGTTCTCGTCATTCCACCCAATATGTACTTAGTACACATGAACTACCATTTTTCTAAAATAATTTCCATCAAATATTCTCCATTTCAGCTTGGAACAGTATGCCTACTCAATTTTATCTTTTTTGATAGCGTAAGTTGCTTGCTTCGTCCTCAAGTAGTTACTTTCCATGGTCTACCAGAACTCCATGGTGACCAAACTAATATCAAAGAATTCTCTTCTAGTTGGTCTTTTTGGCCAGGTATTGTGTTGTAATGATTAACATTATAACACGTGATGGAGTATATAATGGACTCAAAGATAAGAGGGCACTTTCCCTTATCTTCAGCAAAGCTGAACCCAGTTTTTCCAGCATCACAAGAACCTGCAAGAAAGAGAAGTGACTATTGTGCATGCGCATCTGCCCTCTTGTTTTCAACTGGACCATTAAAGACCCAGGAACCATTAACTCTCTTTGGTCTATGGCGAATGGTTCATGTCGTTACCAGCACTCCAAAAAAATTAGACTTTTTTGACCGTTTTCATTATCGAGGAACTTGGAAACATCAAAAGTAGCAAGATAAGTGCTTAATACAGTATTAAGTTCCAGTTAAAAGCTTTAGTTTTAAACTTTTGGAATTGATAATTTCTTTGTAAAAGCAGGAACCCAGTTCGTTAATTGCTAACTAGTTTCATAAAGTGAAAATTGTTTTAAATTCTAACTAAATGTTTTAGCTAAAAGAAATGTTCCACAACTTATTAATTTAGTCTAAATTATTCTCACTTACTGCGTAGATTACTGTAGACATTGTATAATCTGAAAGGATTTTCTATATTATTAATATAGAAAATCCTTTCCAGATTATACAGTCTACAATAATCTAGGCAGTAAATGAGAATAATTTAGACTAAATTAATAGTGGATGTTGTCTGTAGCCTAAGTCCTAGGATTAACTATCCTTAAGTGGCCTAACTTAGACCGAGGACCCTAGGATCAGATAACAATATCTGGGCAAAATAAATCGATATAAGAATAAGGCCACATATTAGTGAAATTTTTTCCTTTTATATAAGCCTGTGCATAGCTAAATTAAGCATATTTGGACTAAAACATCTCATATTTGGACTAAATTGTTAGCTTAGACCGTGTAACCCAGGACTAGATGAAATAGTAATCTGTGCTGGATGAGAAGATAATGTAGCCTTAAGGCTACATACTAAAGTAGGCTAATTGTGTTTTATGTAACCCATACCCCTAAGTGTGAATTAAACAATCCAGATTAGGCAGTAGCCTAGATCAGAGTAAATTATAGCCTGGCTATAAGGTTACACATTAGAGAGTTACTGTTTTATATAGTAGACCAAATAGCCTAGGATTGGATATAAACAACAACCTGGGTTAGACAAAAAAAATAGTAGACTAACTATAAGGTTACATGCAGTATTAGTAAGTTTTCTGTTTTTATATAGCTCAGCCTGTACATTTAAGAGTGATCTATAATAATCTGGATTAGGCAATAGCCTATACTAGGTTAAGAAAGAACAAATAAGCCTAGGATTATATATAATCAGTATCCTAAGCTCAAAATAGCCTATTTTTTTTTACAACTCAGTAGCATATCTGTAAGGCTACATACTAGGGGGGGTTTTATGTAGCCTATATCCTTAAAGGTGATAAAAACCTAGAACAGGCAGTAGCCTTACCAGATTAAGTAGGAATCCCTTTTTAAGGAATATCCTACTATTAGCCTAAAACAGCGATGGCCAAATATCAGATAAAAGGGTAGTCTTGGCCACACAAAACAGAAAACCAGATTATAAGATGATTATTTTCTGTATAATTTATATCCTTAAGTTTTAAATAAGCCTAGAATAGGTTATGAAAGAACCTTCCAAGAAATTCTCTATTCTTAGCTTAACGTAGAAAATACCAGAAGCATTAACCCAAGCTATATAAAACAGTAGCTTAGTTCACAGCAGTTAGTCTGAATGGCATGACAATTGGAGTTAAAAATTTCACTTAGCCATTGCAAAAGGATTAACAGTGTATAAGTAATACAGCCATATACAGGTATGAAAACTAACTATAATATTTAATTAACATTGATATTTAATTTACAACTGCACACTTCTAATCAAGTTAACCTTTAATATGGAAACTATATGAGGCACTACAGAAGTGTCCCTCACTTAAAAGCAATTACAGTAATACTAACTAGCTTCTAATAACAACTTGCTTTATATCACTACATTGCTGCCATTAGGCAGGATCCTCAGTTCAAGTGTTCCATACCAAATTGCTCGGTTCACTTTTTGCCAGTGGATACAGCCCATACCACCTGCCATGAGCATAGTCCTTGTAAACAACAAGGAAAATTTGCTTAGTCGCCAGATATGGGCGAGATTTGTAGTATGCTCCTGGCAGCAAGTTTTAAGGATGAAATACAGATAGTCCCCGGTTTACAATGGGTCGGGCTTATGATGTTCTGAGGTTACAACGCTTTTCAAATATATTCATCAGAAATTATTTCCCGGTTTACAACGCATGTTTTGGGGTTACGACGCATTGTATGCCGATCTGACGGAAGAAATATGGCTCCAAAACAGCAGAATAATAAAAATTTGGAGTTTTTTTTATGAAAAACTCTATAAAAATGCAGTTTACATAATTTCCAATACACCCAAAGCATTAAAAGTAAGGTTTTCTTAGGATTTTTGACGATTTTTCGGTTTCAAGACGATTTTCGGTTTACAACGCAGCATAAAAACGGAACCCCCATCATAAACCAGGGACTGCCTGTAGCTCCCTTTAGGCTGTCTCAATGGGTCCTAGGGTTCAGTAGGGATGAGGAAGGGTGAGATTATATCTTTCTGGCAGAACTCTGGCAGCAGATATTTAACTCTTTCTCAGAACAACATCAATGTTTGGTCCAAAACCCAGTAACATCACACCCCAATACCTCCCAGGTTAACCCCATGGAGGAAGTAGAGGAATCTTTACATGGGGTTGACATTCTTACTAAAGAATATGAAGAGGACATTGCCATTGAAATGGACATGCTGAACCCAGAAGGCTCAGGGACACAAATTTTAGCTAGCCATGGGAGGAACCTTCCAGAAGGAATTCTGTTCCCCATGCAGCTTTCGTTGCTGAATAGGATCTTTCCCCCAAAAGGGATACCAGGATCCACCTAACTCTGACTGAAATGACTACATTTCCAGAGAGGTATAGTAACTTACCCAGGACTTCTGCCCCTTGATTAACACACAGTTACAGTTCAGCTGCTGATGCTCAGTTAGACTGTGCAAGCTCCCCAAAAAGGGATACAGTTTATTGGCATTTGATCAATTCCGTATGGAAATTGAGTACCATCAAAGATGCCTTGCCACAGAACGGCAATATATAAGGGACATGAAGCATGATTCCAAAAAGGAAAGTAAGTCAGTCATGTACACCCCAAAGTGTAAAAGTACTACATCCTGTAACTGAAAAGTGAGTGTGGATACAAATGCTGCCCAAACAAGGTCTAATGTTAGAATTCCGACTGGAAACAACAAAAGGGTCAGTTTGGAATACAGAACTTCATATCAAAACATAATAGGCACTCCCATACTCACCCCTGATGATGCTGATAATCCTTGGCAAGACCCTCAATGTGCATTTTCTCTCCTGATGGCAAGTACGTAATTAATGAGAGAGAAACTATAATCGAAGTTGTACATGTAGAATTTAAAAACGGCAGCATTTCCAAACACAGAATGGCACCCGGTACCATCTTCACCAGACAAGGAGAAACCACTAACATTAACAGTTTTCTTACCTATGCCTATAGCATTAAAAGCTATAGAAGTCACCCTTTACCAGGTCAATGAAAAATGGATCTCTACTTCCATTTTGAATAAGACCCAAGTTGCTCAGCAAGTACCCCCAGCCTTCTGTCCCTTCACTTTCAAAATTATTAATCATGTGAAGACAGATTTTCAGAATTTGTAGTGACTAAAAACAAGAGACTATGGCAAAATTAAAACCATCTGCCACAGTCATCCCAGTTTCAAGAAATTCCACCGAGGAATGGGCAATGCTGCAATTCCCTTTTAAAAGGAAAAAGCTCCCTTTAGATATAGCTAGGCAGAAGTTTGGGACCCCTATGAGAAGACTCTCAGAAGGGACAGCCTCGTCAGAATTTTATGCTAGGCTCAGACTCCTTAGTATTATAACCTCTACCACCTTGCTGGAAAGTTGCCACCTAAAGGCTTCCACAAGACCCCAGGATAATTTTTGCTGTTGAGGACAAAAGTCTTAAGAGAACCTGATGGGAAGCACTCTGTGACTTCCTAGAATGGCACATAAAAGTGTGAATGGAAGCACTGACGGGCTCCATTAAATCACTCTCCAATGTCAATGCATTATTTCAGTCTAACCCCTTCTGTAAGGACTTGTTTGAGGAGTCTGTTGTGGCTCAACTCAACGAGCATGTCCGCCAACAGAACTGTACAGTGTAAGCTCTTCTGGGGAAAAGGGAATTCATGAAACAAAGAACCCAAAATTTCCCTTTACCCAACCCCAAAAAAGGCTTCCTTTGATCAAAAATCATATAAGCCTTCAGTCATCCCAAAAATTTTCCTCAGAAAACAGGCAAGTGGTCAGAGGGGACAATTCCCTACAAAGGGACAACAACAACAAGGACATCCTTTTTCACAAGGTCCAAAAACCATCTTATAGGGGGAAAAAAGGAAAAGCAACACCTGGAATGTCTACCAAAGGCAAAGGCAGATACCAAGAGGAATTGTATGGTGGGGGTTGGCTTTGACACTATCACAGACAATGGAAGCTTTCCGTGTGGGAGGACAGCATTATTTATGTGCCCAGAAGGCCCTGTTAATGGGGCCCATAGAAAAAAACGTGTATATTCACCGCCAAGTACATCTCCTCAGCATCTTCAAAAAGGATTCCTCCAAAGAAAGAGATCCTCAACCAATCAACATTGAACAAGCACATTGTTTGCTAAAAGTTTCAGATAATTACCATTGCCTAAGTATGTTGAATCATTCCAAAAGGGGACTTGGACAGTTTATATAGATCTGAAAGATGCATACTGGCATGTCTCTATAGCCTTTCCCTTCTGTCCCTTCCTAAGGTTCAGGATAGGGAAAGATATGTACTGATTCAAAGTCATGCCCTTTGGGCTAAACATTGCCTAAAGAATATTTTACAAAATTAGCGACAGTATTCTTTTGAGAACTCACACAAAAAGGAATACAACTAATAGCCTACCTAGACAACTGGTTGATCTGGGGGCCCACAAGAAAAGAGTGCTTGAAAAACCTAAGAGCAATGGTCAACAGACTAAGTCAAAAGGTTTTATAATAAATTTGAAAAAATCCCATCTCACACCCAGCAGACACTTTCAGTGGCTGGGCTGGGACTCTTTGGCCTGTTGTCTCTCCTCACCAACTCAAAACAGAATAAGGCAAGTCCTCAAAAAGTTTCTTGCATAGCCCAGAGTTTCCAGATGGCAATTAGAACGTATGATGGGCTGCTGCAGTTTGCATCAGTAATAGATCCAATGCTAAGATTGCAACTAAAAATGTGAACAAATTCTGGCTATCGCATGCAAGAAAAAAGATGCAAGACTGACCTCATCAAAAGATTAAAAAAGTTGGGGAGTTACTTTGGCCTTGGATCCGGAAGGAATCTCTGGCGAAACAGGTCACCCTGACTCCTCTGTCTGTACGAGTGGACAATACACACAGATGCCTCGTTGACAGGTTGGGAGGTTATTGGGAGGATCGTCAGAGCTACTCTGAGGAATTCTGATATCAATTTCCTGGAGCTGATGGCTGTCTTTTTGTCTCAAAAAACTCACACCTTCAGAAGAGAGAGACAACATAACTACAATATCCTACATCAAGAGGTTGCGATCACGGTCACCTCCTCTCAGTATGATAATGCTAGCCACCCTTCAGATGGAGCAAGCTAGGAAGTGGCACATGTTGGCAATTCACCTTACAGGGGGTCTCACTGTAGTAGCAGACTCTCTATCAAGGAAAACGACAGCCTCAACAGAGTGGATGTTGGACAACCACTCTTTTTAAACAACAGCCATCATGCTTCCACAACCATAAGTGGACCTGTTCACCACGTGCAAGAATCACAAACTCCTGATATATGTGTCTCCAAACCTGGATAGTCAAGTAATTACAAGAGATTCCTTCCTAAAGACTGGAACAAGGGGAGGACAATTTCTTTTTCCTCCATTGTCCCAGATTTCAAAGGTTTTGAGCAAACTTAATAACCAAATTTCAAACAGGCATGGGTTCCTATTCATCAACGGACAAAAGCAATTTCAAATTGGCCAATCCCAGACAATAGGAGGGAGTGTCGTTTATGCATCCTCCTTTCTAAGCTGAGACCTTCACGTATGGATTTTTAAAAAATATCTATCGTGAAAATTACTCACCCAACATTGCTAGGCACCAAGTGCAAAAATTACGGACATCATCTTTCCGACAATACCAGTCCATATGGAAGATATGGTTAGATTATATCGATAATGAGAGCCCAGCTGAGATTTCTATACGAAACACTTTTTATTTTTCTACTGTACCCTTTTGAAGACAAATGCCTTGTGGTTACAACAGTCATGGCAAATGATGCTGCATTAATGGAACCCTTGCTTTATGGATTCAGGATTGACTCCAGTATAGAAGTTGTCACCTCCCTTTTGCAGTCTTTTGCTCTACAAAGGCCCGGTCCTGAAAGGCTTCCAATTACTTGGTCCCTGAACAAGGTGCTTAGACTTCTATCAACCCCTCAATTCAGCGGACCAAATACAGCCACAACGCACATGCTACAAAAGGCGATCTTCTCGATTGCATCAGCATCAGAAGCTGTGAACTGGGCTCTCTTACACGGGGACGATGCATCATGCAAACAGGTGACCATCAATTATTATTGCCCTCTGGCCCATCATTCCTGGCCAAGAATGAGGATCCTTTAAAAAGGAAATCTATTCTTATAAGAAACTCAATTTAGCAGACAAGACATTATGCCTGGTTCATGCATTTAAGGTTTCCTAGAAGTCACAGCAGACATCCCAGAGGGTTCTATTTTCCTACGCCCTAGCACAAACTAACCACTCTCCCTACAAGGGCTGAGAATGATTGTAGTGTTTCTCATTAAAAAGGCAAATCCACACTCCTTTCCTTGGGCACATGATATTAGGAAAGTAAGTACGTCGTTGGCCTTCTTCAGAAATGTCTCTTTCGAAGAAGTCTCTGAATGTTTAGGGTTGTCATCCGTTAAATTAATGCCATGTGCTCCAACAAATTCGACTACACTGTGTATCAGTAGGTGACATGGTTAGTCTTAACTCCTAGGTGCTATGGCAGAAAACCAGGGGTCTTATTGATGGTGAGTGTGCTAACTATCCCTGGGAGAAGGGCGACAGTACTGCAACCAAACCCAGCATGCTTAGGTAAGCCACTGGAGAACTACATCCTAAAATGTAAGTTCGTGTATAGTTTCTTGTTCCTTGGTACCAAAACCTGACGAGTATTTGGAATAAAGAATAGGACTTGGAATCTGTGGCTTGATCTCAGACCAGAAATGTTTTTTCCTTTGGGGTGTTGGGATTAAAAATTAAGAGCTTAAGCCTTTTTCGTCACCTGTCAGTTTCTTTGTGAAGCTCCTTGAGGATGAACAAGCGACTACGCCAACAAAAAAAAGGTTTTGACATATGAAAAACCTAACTTTGGTAGTTGCTGTTGAGTTCTCAAAACCCTCCCACTTCTCTGACTAAAAGGCATGGGATTTAGGCAAGTGATTATTCTGCATTAACCAACAAAAAGTGATGGCTCCTTGGTCTTTAACAGGTGGTTGTAAACAAGAGGGAGGATGCGCATGCGCAATAGTAACCTCTCTTTCTTGCAGGTCTTTTGACAGTGGAAAAACTGGGTTCATCTTCTCTGAAGATGAGGGGAAAGTGCCCTCTTATCTTTGAGTCCATTATGTCCATCACATGTTACAATGTTAATCATTACGACACAATACCTGGCCAAAAAGACCAACTGGAAGAGAATTTTTTGATATCAGTTTGGTCACCATGGAGCTCTGGTAGACCATGAATGGTAACTCCTTGAAGACTCAACAGCAACTACCAAAAATAGGTTTTTCCTATGTCAAAACCTTTTATGTCTAATTTTCTAATACTGTCAGACATTAGACAAACTGAATTTTATCTCAGAATTAAAGCCTTCAGTGGAAATTGAGGACACTAACAGAAAATCTACCATAAAAATGATATACCAAATTTATCAGCTGCTTTGACGTATGAAGAAGCCAGCCTTTTCTAACATAGGTCAGAAATGAAAACTTGAATAAACTATTTCCACAATGCTCATAAAAAAACCATACTCACAGCTATCATCCTCCTCAGAAAATACTCTTATAAGATATGCAGAGAAAATCAAGCCCACAACCTGCAAAGACGATACAAAATTTTAGGCTCAAAAATACACAATCTCTTATAATATGATGATAACTTGGACTGCCACAAATTACCATATTGTGAGGGTGAAAATCAAGGTAAGTGCTAAAAAAACAGACACTGGGACTTCAAACATCATTTCAAAAATAATCTTCAGCTAGTTTCACAAATTTAAAAGTCACAGTCATTACTCAACACAGCTAAAATAGCAATTCTGAAAGGATAACTGTTAAAGTATGAACCCAAGTACGTTTAAAAGTTTTTACACCCCTGTAGGGGGTAGTGCTGTAAGTGCACCCCATGCGGTGCACTGTAGGCATTCCTTAAGGTTCTTTGCAGCATCCCTTCGGCCACTAGCTGCAACCCCTTTTACTCCTTTTACTGTATCTCCATTCATATTCTCTTTCAAACATCTTACTTTCTACCCTCTTCTAACAACTGATTTATAGTGCAACTGCGAGGTTTTCCTCCTGTTACACCTTTCCAACCTTTTTACTGTCAATTTCCGTTTCAGTGATGAATGACCTCTTAGGTCCCAACGCTTGGACTGGCTTAAATTCTATTTTCTATTCTCTGACAGTTTTTATATTTCTTTAGATTTATTCCCACCTGATTACCTTTTTCTTACTTCAATTTTTTTTAACTCTCAATTAAAATTGATTCTTTTGAGCAAATTTTCTAGGTCTAGAAGCCTAACAAACTTTTCTATAATATTATAAAACTAACCAAATTAGTGAAATTCATAACCTCACAAAGGTTATATATTCTTAAATGGTAAAAAATGCAAGAAAACATTGAAGTGGATGGGCACCTAAGTAGAAAAAAGTACAATGGCAATGGAAGAGAGAAACTCTGGAAGGCATAAAGCACTACAACTTACAGCAACTGGAATTCTACAATTAACCACTATGTACTACTACCAGAGCTGTGCAATGTGTAACATACACAGTAGCAAGTGACTGGTGTGAGAATTTCATAATAAAAACACAGTTGAATATTCTACACAAGATATAAATGCAAATACTTTGGTGTTCTGACAATAAAGTATGTGTCTCTATAAGTACATGTCATTATGTGACAATGTAGTGTTCACCGCACTCCAGCGCATAGGTGAACACCTGATGATCTGCTGAGCTCAGCACAGAGTGCCCGAATGTAAGTCACCTTTAGACACAGCTGTATCTGTGACACGTGGCCAGAAGACCTCATCAGCATTTTGTCTCGAATGTTCTAGAAGCTTTGTCCGGTTAGAACCTGAATATGGGTGTGTCGTGAAGGGGTTTGTGCATTTGTCGGTAATGAAAAGTGGTTTGTAGGTGTAAGTGTTGAGAGCTTTTGTGAAAAGTCATACATTCATTTTGGAAGACCTGGTTCCTTGCTGTAAGGGTGAGTGTTAAAGATAAACAGTAAATTCACATTTTAGTGGCTTATCATTTCTTCTAATACTTATTTCTATGTGGGGTAATGGGGTTAATGTGAAATGATGGCCACTTAAGTGAACTGGTGACAAAAAAGACACATAACTAGAATGGGGGCTGAATAGTGATTGGGGTTGAGATGGGAAGAATCCCACTTATAGTTCTTGTGACTGATAACATGTTTGGGAAGATGTTCATTTACCTTTTTCTTTCCATTTTAGCACTGTATTATGTTTATATTTGCCATTTTTAACCTCTTATGTTGCATTTGCAAAATAAACTAATTTTGTAAACCAAATTTGATTTATACACATTAAATGTAGGGTTTAGTAATCCTGAGAGAGAGAGAGAGAGAGAGAGAGAGAGAGAGAGAGAGATTAAAGAGAGAGAGAGAGAGAGAGAGAGAGAGAGAGAGGGGGGATTGCTCACCCAAGTCTACCAACACTTTCGGGTAAGTCTGCTATTTTTGGTTATAAATGTAATAAGCTTAAAAATAAAGTGGAAATTCAATTAAGTCATTTAAAAAGATATGACTGATAGAACACATATGAACTGGTCAAAGTAAAAGAGTACAAAAGATAAAATCCAAGTTAAGGGGAAACAAGAAAAGTTTAAGCATGTCAAATCCTAGGATTAAACTATAAGTGGGAAAAGCTCCCATCTGACATTAAAGCATTTTGTTTATCAGTTATAGGTTGTCATAGGATGGCAGCCATAATAATTCTGGCCTCTTTAAAAAATTAACTTACAGTATTACAAACATTTCCTAATGCACCAAGGTTATTCTTGTCACTGATCCTATAGTAAGTTACAAAAAGCTGTGCTGAAAGAAAAACTATACAAATAAATAAAGCAATGATACTTACTGCAAAAGCACACTGGATACCAGCATGTATAGTTTCCACATATATATAATCGACGAGGCAGTCATTTACCACTAGAGGACGGATGGGTCGAAGAGGATCGATGTCTGTTAAATTTGTCGCATACACCGCACGACAACCAATACCATTGACCTGCAAATGATAATTTTTGCCTTGCAGTGGTAACAGGAAACTGGTAACAGCAAGCTTTATAGCCAACAATTGTGTGCACCCAAAACACTGGCAGACGTGATGGTAAAATAAAAACTGGTAAATATAATTACAAGGCATCCTGTTAACCCTTTTGGTAAGTTTTATGGAATGAAAGTGATAGTAACAAATTAAAGCCAATTACACCTCTGCAAAGTTAAAGTTGTTTTAAATTTAGAAATAAGGAGAATCATTAGTAGTAATATCTTGTCTGAGAACTGGAAGCACTTGTTCAAACAATGGTGACTTAAGTCACCTATCATAATCTAACCCCCTGTTGAGAAAGCATGGAAGCCTAAAAAAAATTCTGCAATATTTTTTCAACATTTCCAATTTGATGAACAATTATTAATCTCTATTTTTAGGATGAATTAAAAGTACAAAATATGCTTAATACCTTGTGGCACAAATTATGGTAGCATTTGTTTCTGAAAAACTATACAAATAATAAATCAAAATGATTTGAATGCATATATGCCAGAAAAAATTTACAACTTAAAAAATTCCTGTTGCAAAAAAATTAACTATGCATGTGCAAGAATACTTTCAACACTTACCTCCCACCAAGAGGCACTTCCAGTACCAAAATTGAGCCAATCCCTACTGTTGTCCAAGGCACCTACATTGAGGTAAAAACAAATAACAAAAATATTCCATCCCAGCCATAGCAGCAACCAGGCAACATACTGTAAAAGGGAAATTTATAAAAATTAAAAAATGCTACTTTTCAAAAGAAATGACATCTCAGTTAAAATTACTTTATTCATGTCAACTGTTTTATTAGTTCCCCTGAAAACTTCATATGATTCAACATTATCATTACAAAGTTAAACCTCATGTATAACTGATGAGTTCCTAAATGAAAAGAGTCCAATCAATTCCTCCCAATATTTTTTTTGTATATACAATACAAAATTCACTATATGGATCCAACAAAGACTCATCATTAACACCTACAAGAACCAAAATGTCCACCAAAACCTTGTTCCAATTTCCAAAGTACTAATCATGCTATACAGATGAATAACAGGAGAAGACATGAACTAACAACAATGTCTCCATTCATGATAAAAAAATTTGGAAACCAATATTACTACCGGAAAAATGTATAAAAACGAAACAAACTAATCACAAGATCCTGTATCAAAAAATGAGTTTACAACAAAGTAATGAAAACAGAAAAGAGATAAAAAAAAAAGTACAGTAAGTCCAATATAGTGCAAGAAACAATACATGAGGTTGGAAATTACTTTAATCGCCTGCATTACTTTACAGCATTCATGGCTGACTACAGAACATGTGACAAAATAATAGGGTGTAAAGGTATTAAATGAAGGGAAACCAATACCGAAATAAAGTATTAATTCTCTTAATTAAAAGATTACACTGTACAATGAGTAAACTTGACATTTTTATGATAAAATAAAGTTTTATATATACTTACCAAGTAATTACATTGTATACTTTCTATTAACCAGCAGCTAAAAATGTTTAAATTTGCAGGTTGCGCTATTTTGTTTGGCTAGGTGACTGACCCTCCCCACTTTTGGGGTAAGAGAGGAAAACTAGCAAAAGTATTCAATTTGTTTGTGCCATAATGTTCATGTGAGGAGGAGGAGGGAGGGCTCCAATCATGTAATTACTTGTTCCGTAAGTTATATATAAAACTTTATTTTATCATAAAAATGTCATTTTTATATAAGTAACTAAATGCGACGCGATCCGACGAAAGAAATATGGGCCCCAAAATGGTAAATAATCATAATTTGTTTTTTGATGTTCAATAATAATGCCAACATTGACAGGAGATGGGATGATTTTCGACGAACATGTTCTACCCCAAAATAGTAATGGTGATGAATTTGAGAATATAAAAGGACATAAAAGCATCAATTTTATAAAAATGCCTGCTGCTGATTGTTTCACAGGAGGTGGGATGCATGAACAAATTACCCAAAACAGTAATGGTAATGAATTTGCTGAAAGGATTGCTAGCATTAAAACTGCCTCTGATTGGCTGCAGGAAGTCTCCTCTATTGGAGTATAGTGGCGTGGCGGTATAGCTGAGACTTGCCTACTATATTAGTGGACACCTTGTAGCAAGGATGACTCAAACTGCTGACAAAGGTAATAATGTTGCCCCTGCCCAGGGTGCAGTGCAGAAAAAACGACAATGAAATAAATGTCACCTGAGTACCATAAAAAGTTAAAAACCATTGCCCAACTACAAAGCACAGGAGGGCACTCTGGTACACTGTACCCCCAGGCTCCCTTGAAAAACTCAACAACCTCAAATCAAGACAAAGAAAGGAAGGAAGGATTGCTTCCTGCGCTTCTTCCCCCAACACCACGCCAGCCACCGAAAATGGACCCAAGTACTGCAATTATCGTAAACTGTTTCAATTTCCTTCAAATAATGTGCTGCAAAGACCAACTTACATTTCCAAAAAGTTGCTTGCAATATCGAGGAGAGAGACAAATTACACTTGTATGCCAATGAAGTGGCTACAGCTCTAATTTCATTAGCTCTCATTTTACACAATGGAAAAACCTCATCTTCAACAGAAGAATGGGTTTCGGGATGAGGTCTCTAAAGAAGAATGCCAGGGCATTCTTTGAAAGTAGCCGAGAAGGATTCTTAACAGAACACCATAAGGTGTTGGAAGGACCATGAATCTTCTTTGTTCTGTGAAGATAAAACCTTACAGCTCTCACAAGAGACAATGCTCTCTCTTCCTCATTTGGGCCTACAATCTCAGACAGCTTTTTCCTGCAAAGGAACGAGGCTACGGATTGGAACTGGACTCGTTCTTGGACAGAAATCCCAAAGAGAAGGAACAGACAGCATTCCCTTGGGAAAAACCCACTCTTTTTCTATTGCATGGACCTCACTGGTTCATTTTGCAATCACTAAAGCGACTAAAAAGAGGGTCTTTCTAGTTGGATCTCTCAGGGAAATCAAATGCATAGGCTCAAATCAGGGTCCAGACAACCATTTAAGGACCACATCCAGGTTTCATGGCACTACTGCTACCTCTTTCTGTCTCATGGTGTCCAATGATCTAATTAGATCAGATAAATCCTGATTAAAGGAAAGGTCCACTCCCCTGTGACTGAAGACAGAGCTTAACATGGCCCAATAACTCTTGATCGTCGAGGATGAAATGTTCCTGTTGGTCTTAAGATATAGTAGAAAGTCTGTTATTTCAGCTATAGATGTCTGAGAAGATGTTATTCTGCACTTTCTGCACCACTCTAAAAATTGCCCACTTAGCCTGATATACTCTATCAGAGGACTGTCACCTGCATCTGGCAACAGCTTGCGAGGCCAATCTTGAAAACCCCTTCTTTCTAAGAAGTTTCCTGATAATCTGTATCCTGTCAGGGCCAGAGTAAACAACCCCTGATGAAAATGCCAGAAGTGGGGTTGTTTTAGCAGATGGAGGTCTTTGAGGTAGCAGCCTCGGAAAGTCTGTAAGGAGGTCGAGAAGACCCGGGTACCATTCCTTTGTTGGCCAAAAGGGGACCACTAGGATCACTGACAGAAGTTTTGGTGAGTCTGGAATTTGTTGATCACCTGTCTTATCATGCATTTTTAAAATATAATAAATTAAATTAAAAATACTTTGACGCTGGAATGGGACAAAAGCATGAAAATGACTGACTTTGACCAGTACTGAAGCATGGCATCAGTTGCCCATGCTAAAGGATCTGGAACTGGTGAGCAAAAAAGGGGGAGACAATGGTTTCTGGAAGTCACAAACAGGTCTATAACCGTAGTCCCCAACAACTTCCAAAGATCCAAGCAAACTTGTGGATCCAGAGTCCACTCCATGGGTAACACCTGTTTCTGGTGACTTAGCTTGTCTGCCAGAATGCTGAGCATCCCTTGAATGAAGTGCATAAGAAGCTTGACTTGAAATTGCTCTGCCCAAAGCAGAATTATGTGCCAATATCTTTGTTCCAGAAACCAGGTCCCTGAAATTTCCTTGTCTCCCAACATAGCTCCCCAACCTACGTTCGATGTGTCTGAGAAGTAGTCTAGGTTGGAGTTCAATGGAAGGAGAGATTTCCCTTGCAACAACCTTCCTTCTATGCCCTGCCAATGCAGATCCTCTTTTATCTCTGGAGTAACTCGGAACACAAAAGAGTCTGGGTATTTTTTCCTGTTCCAGCTGATTCTTAAGAAGAACTGGAATGGTCTCATATGAAGTTTGCCCAATAGTATGAATTGTTCTATAGAAGATAATGCCCTGAGAAGACTCATCCATTCGTTGGCAGAGCATTGGTCCAGAAGAAGAAATCTGTGCACTATCTTGTGGCAAGACTCTATTCTCTTCAGTGAGGGAAAAACCTGAAAACTCTGAGTCTATTATCATCCCTAAATAAAGAATCTGTTATGATGGAATCAACTGAGACTTCTAAACATTGATCGTCAATCCCAGTTTCTGGGCTAGGAGAGTCTTTTGAAGGTCCTCTGAACATTTCTCTTTTGATTTGGGCCTGAAGTAGCTAATCGTCCAAGTAAAGGGAGATCTTGTTCCTGTAACATGGAGCCATTTCGCTAAGGGAGCGAGCACTCTCATAAACACTTGAGGCGCCGTTGATAACCCGAAACATAGAGCACAGAACTGGAACACCTTGTTCCCAAACATGAATCTCAGAAACTTCCTCAATTCCCGATGTATTGGGACATGGAAGTATGCATCCTGCATGTCTATTGATGTCATCCAGTCTCCCTGGTGAATGGAGACGGTTTGATGTGTCTCCATCATGAACTCTGTCTTCTGAATGAAGACATTCAATGTGCTGACGTCCAGGACAGGCCTCCAGCCCACTGAAGCTTTGGGCACCACAAAAAGGTGATTGCAGAACCCCGTGGAGCCCACATTCTCTGCTAATTCTATCGTCCCCTTCTTGAGAAGGGACAACACTTCTTCTGAGAAGACCAAAGACTTCTTCGAGCCTTTGGAGTAAGCTGACAATGTTATTGGAGAGCTGCTTAAAGGTGGCTTTTCTTTAAAGGGGATAAAATAGTCTTGCCTCAGAATGCTGACAATCCAGGGTCTGCCCCACTCTCTCCACTTCTCCCAGAGGAGAAGGAGCCTGGCTCCTACAGAAGTTCGGAGGATGAAATTCTCACTCACAAGAGGCAGAACAGGATGAGGATCTCTTAATGGGTCTGGAGATGAATCTGCTGGGAGAACAGGATCTAGAAAGGGAGCCTTGTCTGCTGCCATGAAAGGGCCAAGTCTGCAGCGGGGAGACTGTCCTGGAGGCATGAGCAGGAACCTCCTTAGGTCGCCTAGAGGATTGGGCAGGAAGATCTTGCATATTCTTCTTCTGAAGATCTGAAGAAATCTCCAGAACTGTAGCCTGCGGGAACAGGTGATGATCATGATTCAGCGGGGAAAACAGAAGGCCTGACTTCTGGGAGGGAGTCACTTCCCTAGAGGTGTAGGAACACCACAGTTCTCTCTTCTTTAAACTCCCAATGTGTACAGGAAACTAGTTCCTGGGAACCATCCCTGATCCCTTTATCGATTCACGAGGGGACCCCCAGCAAGTTGGAGGCACATCTTCAGGAATAGTAGAGCAGTCCTCAATCTTATGGGCTAGAGAACCCACTGCCTAATCAAGAAAACTCAACACTTTGAACACCTTAAACAAGTTTTTAAGGTGTGAGAGCTCCATCGAACTGAACATGATCTTCGCTGAAGCAAAGGCAGATCAAGAGGAATCGATCAACCTGGGAAAGTCCCCCTGGGAGGAGGCAGAAACTCCCAGAGAAGGAGCTTCCCCTGTGGCATAAGAGAACTGTTTCCTCTCAGACAAGCTAGAAGGGGGAAGCTGAAAATGGCTTGTCGACCACAGCAGAAAGAAGACACTTGCTTCCACTGCTGTGAATATAATATGCCTCTACATCTGGAACCATGTTTTGAAGAATATCACACTCTTAGAAATTTGTAAAAGTGATAGAGAAAAAAGAAAATGTAGTTTGTAAGTTGTATTACTGAATGAAAAGTAAAATAAATTTGTTTCTAATTTCAATTTTGTAAGAGAAATTTATATAAAAAATTGTTCGTATTAGTGGAAAAAAATGAGTGTATTAGGGGACCTATAAGGGAAGGTATGGAGAGTCTCAAAAAAAAAAAAAAAAAAAAAAAAAAAAAAACCAAAAGGATTATGTCTCAACAGCCAGTTGGGGATCGCCCCTAATGCAAACTTACAGTTTTGGATCTTTAAATGTGGATTGTGTGCCTTTTAAATGCTATTTTCTTTCTTTTGGGACAATTTGGCACTGATTAAGCCAAGAAAATAATTTTCAGTTTTTTTGTAACCTGAGGGAGTAAATCTTGTTTACAAGAAGCCTATGTAACCTCTTACGGGTTAAAAGCATTCATAACACCTATCTTAAGTTAGTACTAGTTAAAAGCAATATTTTACAAACTGACAGAACAGCTAGGCCACATACACCAATACCTAATGACCTGTCTGCTACTTTACCTATAGCAGCTCAATAAGACAGTGATAAATAGACTTTCAAGGTACAAAACACTATCAATGACATGCGATTATGTCAGACTCCGCAGAAATGGATCTACTTGAGTAACCAATGAAAAGGTCCATTCAATGACAGTGCAACTGATAGGGCTTCCTTGCAAACAGGAGTATGTAAGGTATCGCAAGATTCCTGACACATCAGTGGCAAGTCATACTAACTAAACCAGAACTACAGATCATGGGGAGGTGCTCACCCCAAACAGATAGGGTAACTATAAACCACAACTCACAAAGCAGGAACCTGTTTACTTTGTGGTTGTGAGCACCGTACACACACATTCTCCAAATCCACAAGAGAACATTACAGAAAACTCTGCTTTGTAATTTTTGTAACTTTGTAGATATACCCAACTACCTTGACAAACTTTTCAACTCAAAACAATATGATATATGATTTAGTAAAGTAAAATGTTCCAAAACTGTGGGGCAGTATTGACAAATATGTATCTCATCTCACAGATTCAGAGCCACTTTTATCTGACCATAAACAATAAATAGATCCCCTTGCCTTTTATACAGAATAGTACTAAAATGAAGAGCCAAATTTTCTCTCCAGCTCCTTATAAGAATAACTTTCCAAGTTCTTACAGTGCTGTGTGTGCAGTGCTAAAGGTTCTTGCAGCAGTGCCTTGGCTCCTATTTGCATTGCCTTCTTTATTCTATTTTCATCTAGTTCCTCAGCTGTCCATCCCACCTAAATATCCATCTGTTTCAATTTTTCCCCTTCCTTAAAAACACAAACTTATAGTAATCTCAACTTTAAGAGAATTTTGCACATGCATAAAAACACCACTGTGAAATACAGTGAAAAGATTAAATATCAAGGCTAACTTACATATAATGTAAAAAATATAAAATGTAGTGCTAAACACTTTTCCTTAGATAATGTAAATGAGCAGCAACAAACTCGTCTCTTTGAATTTTATGAGGACCATTAACTTTGAATCTAGAATAAAAGTATCCTTAAAAAATTTACAATAAAAATATAATCAATACAAAACATACAGTGCCACTCTGCAATTATGAAAATCAAAATAAAAATATGGTACATAAATACTTACAATTATTATATATTTGGTTCTGTACTGAAAAGCACCAAAGAAACCAAATATGACAAATATGAAGTTAAAGAAATTGGCAATAATGGGCAGCCACATGTATCCCAAAAAGTCAAAGACTTGTCGTTCTGCTGTCGATACCTGAAAATAAGGAAAGTGTTAGATTAATCTATAACACTGATAAATCAAATAATTTTCATATGAATTATACAAACGATAAGTCGGATGGTGGAACATGGACACTAAAAACAGCATGCAACTTGCGCCTTGAGAAAACTTTTCAATGGGCATTGAGAAAACTTTTCACTATGATTATTCTTTAAGAAAGAAAAACCCAATGCAATCACCATGGAAATGCTTGAACTTATTTAGCCTTGTAGAAGTGAAGAGTTTTGATCTAGAAATCTGCTTACAAAAAAAATAAAAGTATTACCCATTATCTGTTTTCAGCCTATTAGGTAGGACAGCTCAATGAATACTCCTTGGAACTTAGTGACTTTAATTCAGGGATAAGAATGTGTGCCAGAAAACTGACTCAGTAGGCTACTGGGCCTAACTTTGCAAGATTCAAATTAAGATTGCTGATAAATACCTTTTTCTGATTCATCTTCTATAAATAATATGGACAGAAATACTTCAAAATGAAAGACTTGGCCTTAGAACACATCTTGAAACTCAGAATTTGCATACAATACCTCCTTTCCTTTTTACGGGAATGCAATTGTTAAAACTTGTAGAATACCTTTAACTCGCCTTTCCATCATCTTTTAAATAATTGGTTTATACTGTTTGACCAATTACTGCATTTTATATATATATATATATATATATATATATATATATATATATATATATATATATATATATTATAGATGTTATGCATTATAATACGTTCATATATGAAAAAATATCATAGTTACTCACAAACAGCAAATTGTTTACAAGTAAGGAAACTGAAAAGTTTGTTTCGTTTCGTAAAACGCAATGCAGTATTAGTTTCCGGTTTACCAAAATTCTGTGCCATTTAACGCACAAAAATATACGTGCATATATTTCTACTCCATTCCCTTCATCTATTTCTGATAATACGTAAACATGTACGAGTATATGCAGTGTGAGCAGTACTGTACAACCTAAGTATGATAAAAAAACTTCGTTGTCTTTATTTACCTATTAATGTACAGTTTCTCATCAAATTAAAAAAAATAGTATATTCTGAATAATTATAAAATAAAGACCAAAGTCTGCATTTTGATATTTATGCGTCAGAGGGGAAGCTACTTTTTTCATTAATACCGCTTTGATTCTAAGTTCATTGCCGCTGGACACCAACAAGCTTTATCTCTCTTGCTTATCTTTATGAGCATTCATATTACTGGGTAAATCTGGATGAAAAAAACTGATCGGTACCGTGAACTTTTTTTTTTTATGTTATTAACCAGTACGTTTTACATGTACACGCATGCGTGGGTGTTTCAATATACCCCTTACATACAATTTTATGCAGAAGTAAATGCAGCGTAACCTCATTGCCACCGGACGCTAGCAATTTTTTTTTTTACCAGTCATCTTAAATACGCTTCGATGGCGATCTTACAACTAGCTGAGGGGAAGGGGGCGGGAGCGCGAATGTAATAGGTCAGCATGGCGAAAACAATTGATTGAAGGCTGAAGGTCGGTCAAAATGTTGTGCGTGGCTAGCATACAAGGTGAGGGTTAAAGGCTACTTCATAACTGTAATGGTATCCGGGAAGTGGGGTCGAGTGAACACCCCCTTCCCCCACCAAACGTGCGCGCGCGCCCACACACACACAAACCCCTCTCTTTCCTACCCGACCCCCACCCTCCATCATTCCGGCCAAAACCCTATCCCCAACTTTTCCCATGGCGAGGGTATAGCCGGTACGACTTGGTAAACCACGCTTGTCCTACACCGGGACGTACTCCGCGTCCACGTTAGTCCTTGAAAAAAAAAAGAGAAAGAAAAGAGCGCTACATGTGTTATGGCGGTTCTCCTGAATGGGGGTTTGTGATGCAGGCGTTGTCATGGTAACTACTGTTATGCGAGAGGTTTTTTCTTTGACATCGAGTCGATATTATAAGGTATAATTAGTTCTGAAGCTTGTATTTTAAGGCAGTTTTCAAATACGACAAATACAGACGACCTTTCCGGCCGTTTAAAGTGTTGCAATTTATAATTGACGGGAAAATAAAACTTCTTTCATCAACTTGCCAATTCTACGTAGGTTTCAAATGGTCAATTATTCCAGTTTAATTCTCCCACCTTCTATTTCCAGTCTCTCATTACTTTAGACATGTATATCAGATCTGTAACCGGAAATTCGAAACCTGAATTGTGGTTCCCACGGACTAACGTTGGAAGAGATCAATAAAGGAACTGGATTATTAAGTAGAGCGAGAGAAAGTGAATCGGTCTTTCCTAGCGGAAAAGCAGTTGTTCATTTTTTTTTGATTAGATGAAATCATATTATATTTTTTGCAATTAGATGTTATATATATATATATATATATATATATATATATATATATATATATATATATATATATATATATATATATATATATATATATATAGTTTCTTTTGATATCAAAGGAGTCCAGACAATGGTTGCTATACCACATTCATATAACTTTGACTGCTAAACTGTGGATTAACCACGTGCAGCGGAGCTTCCCTTCTGGGACTATAAGTCCCTCTCCCATTTCGCCATTTATAAGCCTTCATCTTGCACACACTCTCACGCTTTCTTTTATTACGGCCCTCACTTTTCAATAACCCATGCACCCCGCTCTTTCAAGCCTGCCATACATTTTCACTAGTGCGAATCTTTTAACCACTTCCACATATTTCCACATTTTCAACCTCTTCAGTCTTATTATGCCAAACACTAAGCAAACCATTCACATCAACAGCTTCGACCATTTTTTTTTTATTTGCATTCAACATATGCACTTAGCAAACCCTTCACATACTCCACCATTGACTCCCAAAGACTTCTAAGCCTTTACTCGCTCGTTTTATCATCTTACATTTACTCCCAAATACCTTTAAGATATTATGGCATCCTTTCTTCAACCATCCATATTATCAATCATTGCTCTGTCTTCCAAGTTTCCACTAATCAAGCCCTTACTCTGACTTACATTTACTCTCAACCGTCCGCAAACATCACCATGCCACACTCCACCCACGACCCATTCTCTTATCAACATCCCTCGTCTGTCCTACGACCAGACATGAGCCAATCCCATATGATACAGTCATACCCTTACAAATTATCTGTAAGTTAACAGTACTAAATTCCTCTTCTTCTTGAAGACTGGATGACTTGTCTGCGTCTCTGGTCACTTTGTTCATCCAACAATCAAATCGAAACAAGACTAACCTACGAAGCGAGAAAACACGACCCTACCCATTGCAGTGAGACCATACTTCCCAAGAGCATCTATGGAGCATACTTCCAAATTATGTGTAACTGACAAAGGTCTCAAGCAATATGAAACCAAACAGTCTTAAGAACGAGTTAACAAGCAATCAGATTACAGAGATCTCACAACGCTCAGGCATTCAAGTTTTCTTCCTTATTACTTGATGCGATCGTAAATGTACACACGTTAGCGTGCATCAAAACACATAATACATATATATATACAAATATATATATATATATATATATATATATATATATATATATATATATATATATATATATATATATATATATATTTCTGAGAATTAAAAATTTCCAGTGGCTCCATGCCTTATCTGGAAAAATTTAAAAGATACATGTACAGTATTTAACTGAATAGGTAATGTACATTACCTACATTAAGTGCATATGTGTCTTCAATTACCAAACAGTCCGAGGGTAGCATCTCTCTTCCCGATTCCCTTTGTTTCTGCCATATAGTGTATCCATCGATAATCGAAGGTATTATTCACAGGGAACAATCCCAGCAGGCAGCTTGTACATCGAGCGGGGATTCGAGAGTCGACACCACATCGCAGTAGTGAACGGATCTCCAGTCAAATACAAAACAATGTGTATCGCGTCCACTACCACTGCATTTTCAAAGCTCACACACGTTAAGAAAATAAATGATCAAGGGTTTTTCCTAAGTAGGTTAAGGATTATGTTATGGAGGCCCTAAAGTTTTTCATTTTAGTAACCCAGGTCGGTTATCTCTCTCTCTCTCCACCCCTCCCCCCCCTTCAACTATAAGCGATCGACAGTTAACCATCGAACTTAGGTTGTACCTCTTCGCCAAGGGATCGAACCCAGGACTCATAAATGACGAACCGGAATTTCTATCAACAAACGATGAGAGCGAGGGAGACAGAGAGCGAGAGAGTTCAAATTGCCGTTTTAGTAGAGATCAGTATTAGAGAAAAATTGTTTAACCAGCCTACCAAGTTTAAATTATTTTACTAAATAAATCCACACAGACTTTCTAGTCTGAAACTGGTTAAAAGGTGCCTATGCAATGTTCAACATATTTACTTTTCACAAAAGGAATGCTGTTTCCGGCTGAAGGTAAAAGATACATCTTAACAGTACGTTTAGTAAAATAAATATTTCTCATGTTCGAGTTCATATAACGCTGCTTTAACATATATTTGTGACTTACACTGTGCCCCAATGTTAAATTATTCGCTACTTGCGCACAATTTGGTGGGAGGATGCTAGACTGAGCCTGGAAATATATTCGTGTGACGTCACAAGAATGGCGGTCACGTACCGAAACGGGAGTAAAAAAAACTGTTGAAATAATTTCTTCAATTAGTTACTTGAAAAAATACATCGAAAATTAAACGCCTTCCACACACAAACACACATACACTGCCACAATATTAAATTACCCAGGCTCCCCTCCTCTGACCATAAATAATACGTGAGTGGGAGAAGGATGAGGTGAGGGGATATACGTTTCCCCCCGACAAGGGTCTTTTAATTCCCGCCAAATCCTTTCCACTGAAACGATAAACAGATATCTTTACAGACAGGCTGGCGGTTTGAATTTCTGCCTATCTCATTTACTTTGCGACTAATAATAAACAGACATGAGAGAGAGAGAGAGAGAGAGAGAGAGAGAGAGAGAGAGAGAGAGAGAGAGAGAGAGAGAGAGAGAGAGAATCTAAAAATAAAGAACAAATAAGCTGCAGCACCTCAGTTTCCTGAAAGCCAGGCCGCAAAAATTTCTCTGCTCTAGCGCGTACGACCGCGTGCGTGCTTGTGTATTCCTATAACCCAAGTCCATTGTCCCCTTCTCCCTCTCTCTCTCTCTCTCACACATACATACATACATACATACATACATACATACATAAAAGAAAAGCAATACATTCTCCCAATAAGCAAACCATCTATAGATGCTACAAAGGCGCCAAGTTCAGGAAATCGAAGATGGACATTTCATGGTGCGAAAACACGACCCACACCTTGGTAAACAACCTCGAGTCACGTGTCAAGTTGTCAAGTTGTCTGGGCTTAGTCGGAACCATTTCAAAAATTCCAGTACAGAGAGAGAGAGAGAGAGAGAGAGAGAGAGAGAGAGAGAGAGAGAGAGAGAGAGAGTTTGTTAAATAACATGTTTTCCAGATTAACGGATTCTAAAACTGGCGACCTCTACAGTTCGTGGCCTCAAAACAGCACCCGCGAATGTGACCACAAGTGTACAGAATTTATGTTTTTCCACCATTCGCCAAGTACAATGCAAACTGTACAGCAGTTCAACTGCTCTACATAGTGAAAAGACCCAGACTGAACAACCGACATTTATTTCTTACTTCAAACCAACCAATTAGAACATCTGTCGCCATGTTGGTTAGTCCTTCATCTTTAAGCAATATTTACCAAATACAAAATACGTACGTACGAAAAAGAACAACCGACTTGACGGCGTTAACTTTGTATATACTGTACAAAAGCTCTTTCATTGCTTGGCAACATATGGCCAAGCGCCGAGGTTAATGACATACGACTAATTGCTGGTAACACATTGCCATCATTTTAACCACTGTTATTAAATGTATTATTTTGGGAAAAATAGTGTTATTAAATGTATTATTTTGGGAAAAATAGTCCGTCACTTTAATTGGGACGGTATTATAAACTACTTGGAGCACAGCTATCGATAATACTGTCAGAGAAACTGTCTGAAGATTCAACATTAAAGAAAATTAAAGACAAAGCTTTTGAGCGAGAGAGAGAGAGAGAGAGAGAGAGAGAGAGAGAGAGAGAGAGAGAGAGAGATACTCCTACACCAATATTGATGTTTAAAGATATGAATCCTGCATTACTATATCTTGGAAAGCAAAGCATGAAGACGACGAGAGCTAGTACGAAAATTACAATACAAAGGATTCTCTCTCTCTCTCTCTCTCTCATACGAACACATCCAGTGACCACACAAATATAAACTAAATCACCCCCCTAGCCGTAACATCATGCAACAAACACTCATTCTGTCTCACAGCCAATCACATCCTTTACTATTCAAGTACGTCCTTGTACAGTATACTGTCACCGCACACCCACTATCTTCAATATATATAAGGCGAGAGAGTATGAGCGTCAAGCGCAGTCCCAACAACAGTGTGTTCTTGTCAACATTTGTTATTAAGGAATTAGAGCGAGAGAACCCAGACGCTGCACCTGCCAAGGAGAGGAAAGGTTGTTAGGATGGAGGTGGGGATAGGTGGAGGGGATAAAGCCAGAGAAAGAGCAAGCTTGGAGGGGGAGGGGTTGCGTATGGCAGATTAAATGTTGCAAGTAAAAGCAACAGAGTGTTGTCAAGTACAGTTCGAAGAGTTAAACAAAACCAGGACAGTGCTGCATAAAAATGTAGGTGACAGCAAAAGCAGGTGCAGTAAGGCTAGACAAACAAAGCTTTCCACTTTAGAAAACAGTGTACAGTAGTAGTAAAAAAACACACACACTTTTATTAAAGATATCAGTGTTACAGCAAAAGCAGTAAATAAATGTAATATGTCCAATAAAAAGCAGCATTAAGTTACACTGAAAGAGGGCAGCTCGGCACTAAAAGCAGAGCAGTGCTGTAATAAAAATAACACACTGTTTTACTACTGAAGACATCAAAGTGTTACAGCAAGAGTACTAAATAAATACAGTATGATTTTGAATAGGAAGCAGCACTGAGTTACACTGAAAGAGGACAGTGCTGCACTAAAAGCAGCGTAGTGCTGTAATAAAAGCATGTGTTGCACAAAAAAATTCAAGGACAAACATAGCTACCTCGAGTGGATGTTGGCAGCTAGAGATACTGTAACAACCACATTTCTACAGATGGAGCTAGATTAAACGAGAGAGAGAGAGAGAGAGAGAGAGAGAGAGAGAGAGAGAGAGAGAGAGAGAGAGAGAGAGAGAGAGAGAGAGAGAGAGAGAAAAGCATATGCATATACTGTATTATGTAGGCTACATAATTTACATTATTCACACGCAATATCTTTGCACGTTTTTTTTTTATAGAAAATACCGTCCTTTAAGGAGATTACTTCTGGTGTAACCCTCCTGCCCTAAGCACTGACTTTGGGATGAAGTTTCCACTGATGGTATTTGATCTTATGTGAAAGGATGTTTGGTACTTTACTGGATAACTATTCCAAGTGCTTACCAGACAATGGTGCCTAGCTTCAGAGGCTAGACGACCAGCAATGTAAAAATCATGAGTAATCCATTACAATTTTTCATGCTACAACAAACAAGGTTGTCCTACCGTGACGATTAACTTTATACACACCCATCATAGAAATACACTGCTAAAAGAGATCTCATTTTACAATCATGAAAATGCATTAGTATTTTTCGTTACGTTTTTATTGCACAATAGCTAGCACTAATAAAATCTTCAATCTATCACTACAAGGCCAACATATCAGTTTTGCATGGTGTAAAAATGTATACATCTCTAATGCTGTCATTCAGTTTTGGAAAATATCTTTTGTACAGCTGAGAGCAAATATTTTTGTTTGTAATTAACTTCAATTCACCACTTTAAAAATACTACAATAAATTTGAAGAATTCAGCTTTAAAATAGCACTAAAAGAGCCGTGACTAAGAGATTGTTCTTTTGTCAGTTTTGATTTGCAGTTAACTTAGGTTTTTATGTTCCTTTTTACTTTTATATTATTATATATTTTAATGTGTTGTCAATTATAACTGTTTTAATACTTTTACATCTAGTCAATCAGTATAGTTTTCTTACCGTTTCTCTATTTTTTATGTCATTCTATAGATAAGTGACCCTGATGCTGGGAACAGTCGTGTATTCCCGAAAGCTCGGCTGTGCCTCTGTTATATTCTAAGAAATAATAAAGTCTGCAATGTCACCACCTCCTCATATATATATATATATATATATATATATATATATATATATATATATATATATATATATATATATATATATATATATATATACATACATATACTGTTTACTGAAGATATGAGATCACAATTGACACAATTCTAGAAACGTCACAATTCGAAGATTATCCGAGTCCAGGATGCTAGTCCTGCTCACAAAGTTGTTTAAGTCACAGCATTAAGATATACTTAACTTTTTAACAGCCTTCAGCAGTGTCGAAGAAAGCCCGTGGCTTACAGCACAGAGAAATATACACGACAAGTAAGACCTTGATGAAAAAAGGAAAGGAAAGAATTTTTATACTGTACTGTGAACGATCTCTTTGCTCCTCTTAGAGAATACGAAGACGCATGAAAAAGTGGTTTGGTATAAAAGTTAGCCTCAAACAAGGATGCATTATATTTTTTACAAAATGTCAAGAGAAATGATGAATGCACAAATTTGTGAAATAAGAACAGTGACTAACTGGAGTATGTAGAGGCCGATTTCTGAAGATGATACACATTTAATTTGTAAAAATGATGAAAGCCTCAGAGGTGTAGTTCGTGAGAAAACTGGAACTGAGGATCACCAAGAGTAAGAGGGTAAATGGCAACCAGGCAGAAGGAGCAAGGCCTGTTAGGAGAGCGAAAGGGTATCAAAAAGAGGAAATGGGAGTTTCAAAATAAATGGGGGCGGAAGGTGGAAGACTTCTACAATATCAAACTGTAATGGACACAATAAAATCACAAGTTTAGAGAACTGGAGTATAACTGACTGACAGCAATAGAACGTGTTTTGAGGCTATTTAGTCACACGGAGAGAATGAAAAGCTGTAGACTCGTGGAAAGGTTTATAAGTCTCGTAATGGAATGAACAATGAGATGGAGACATAGCGTTACCTAACCAAGAGCTCGATATCCAGGAAACTCATATAACAAGAAGAGAGAGAGAGAGAGAGAGAGAGAGAGAGAGAGAGAGAGAGAGAGAGAGAGAGAGAGAGGGCATTCACACAGCTGATGACCCACGTAGGGATAAGTGGCAACTGCTGAGGAATATTTCCGCACAGGATGCTCATGCTCGATTCAGGATTTAAAAGAAGGATGAACATGAGACAGACACAGTTGTCTTGTATGCACCGGAAGCCACCATTATGAATGAAAAGGGGTCATACAACAGTATAATATATACGTATACGCATGTGTCCCATGACGTGATACTACTGATCTCCTTTGATGTGATTTCATCTTTCTCTTGGCAGAAACACCGATAAACAAGAGCATTCACAGACAGCAAACCTCCGCCTGGTGAACAATTCATCCCTCCCCCAGTAGTAGTCCCTTCTCCAAAAAAAGTTTCATTCTCATCTCTCCCAACCTCAAATACCTTGTTATCACTTACGCAAGGATGTTCATTAACTTTTGGCGTAAAATTGCTTAACAACAGACAAACAAACTGAACTAAAATTACCTCCTTCTAACTAGAGGAAAATACAGCATGAGCAAATTGGATTCCGCAATTCTGAATTCCTAAATTTCTACGAAGCGTGTTGTTGTGCAAGTCAATTGCATGGCGACCAGTTCTTACCGGGAACAGGGGTGACATAACGTCTTGATACCACCCTGTGATGTATATCCAGCGCAGCGTGACCGAAATTATTCATTTGTTACCACACGCTATTGCCAAATCACGAAATCTCTGTGCAATGATCTATCCAATATGGTGGCTCGGCAATAACAGCGTGTGATATAAAGGTGACCACAGCGCCTGGAGGACATGTAGCATCTTACGAGTTAGAATAACTAACAAAGATAATTTAGCAACATATCACCACCACTTTCAGAGTAACGGGTTTATCGCATCTTTGCATTATCGGTTATCCTATGCCATCTTCCCTCGCAGAGAAATACCGGTACTGATAAATGTGATTGGGCACTTTTTCTAAAAATGTACAAAAGAATCAATTCATGTACGATACTGAGAAAATATATACTAATACTATGATGTTCTCAATGAGAAATACTAGTAATTAATATGAAAAATAAAGGTGTCATGACAGTCCAGACATTATTTTGAAACTACGCTTACTTTGAAGATCTCAAGTCAGATGGATAAAAACTGAAAACCTAGCGTAGTTGCTTACTGTCTACAGAGAATTATTCATGGCAAATGGCAGTGCTTTTGCGACAGTTGTTACAATAACAGCATTATTACATTCCTTATGAGGTTTCACCTATACACCATTTCCTCTTGAAGGATATGACTTCAGTAAGAGTTAAACTTCCGTTTCTCCGGTAACTGAGTGTGCGGTTGCTGGCCAAAAGCTCACCTTCACCCAAGCTGACACCCATCACAGTCTATTAACTACCAGGTAAATAACGAACAGTAAGTCAACGGAAGAAAACAAGGGAGTTCTAACTACCACTTGAGACTGCCCCGTTCTTGTTTGATATTCGGAGCCCCGGTTCTCTTGCTACAGAACCTAGTCTCAGTTATAAGGCAGAAGTGCAAGACCCGAGTAAAACGCAACTCAAAACCTAAAGCTGCATTTGATACTGTTGTTGTAATAGCTATACTGTAAAAATACGGTCATTTTTTTCTCGATTGGTACAAAACAACATCACATTACATCGATCCACGTATTACTGACATCAATATATGCTATTTCCGAACCCGAGCAATAAGAAACATACCTTGGCAAGGGTCCTGGTCTCCTTTGCAGTCCAAAAATACAGAACAATCCACCTTGGATTATGTACATGCCAAAACCAATAATTAATGGATACATAAAACGACCTATTATGAAGTTCTCAAATGGACAAAACCTTTAAATCACGTTTGATTTGCACCGCTAAATACTACAAATGTAACACAACCCAGAGAAAGAGGGAGGGAGAGAGTTATCCTGTTCAGTAATCTTACTATATATTGAAGCCCCTGAGTTCGATTCCCCGGCCGGCTGATGAAGAGTTAGAGGAATTTATTTCTGGTGATAGAAAATCAATTCTCGCTATAATGTGGTTCGGATTCCACAATAAGCTGTAGGTCCCGTTGCTAAGCAACCAATTAGTTCTTAGCCACATAAAATGAGTCTAGTCCTTCGGGTCAGCCCTAGGAGAGCTGTTAATCAGCTCGGTGGTCTGGTAAAACTAAGGTACACTCTCTCGCACACTAAAGCTATCTGACCATATGCTCTATGCTTTTCAACGTAACCATTTAATTGAGGATCCACAATCAACCGATATACTGTACAGTCTAAAAGAATCGCTACTGCATGCCAAGCAATGGTAGAGGCAGGAGCTAACTCAATTGATGATCATGCATGAGCTGCAATTAACCCTGAGTAAAAGTAAGGGTATGTTGGTTCATGAATAATAAACAATAAGCGCGCATGCCCAAAAGGAAACGACGTATGCACAGGTGCATGACCGCAAGCAAGCACGTGCACACACATTTGCAGATAATTTCGATAATATTTGAAAATGTTGTGTTCCGACGATTTTCTAATATATCAAAAGATGCAATAAAGGGTACGTAGAACTTCCGGGAGCCTGCACAACCTCCCTTGTCAATTTGGTATCACATTGACATGACTGCGTAATTGCTATCGTCATTATTAACGTAGTACTTGTTCCTATTGTCAGCAGCACCATCAACGATATCTTTGAGTACAATACCTTAAAACTTAAAACAGGGTTAGTAAGCCTTACAATTACATAGCCAACCCACAACAAAACTAATTGTGCGCCTGTGTGTGTGCATGTGTGTATAAAACGATATACGAGCAATCTCGTCTGGGTTTAGATACAGAGTAGGTAGAGGTAGAGAGAATCTGACACCAGTTCAAGGTTTGTGGTGGAATTGAAGGCCAAAGATCTCCGATTTTTATGGATGTATTGGTAAATCTGAAACAAACTCTCTTGACAGATATTTATTTGTTTGTTTGTTTATATATATATATATATATATATATATATATATATATATATATAATATATATAAAAAGAGAGAGAGAGAGAGAGAGAGAGAGAGAGAGAGAGAGAGAGATTGTGTGCGCGCGCGTCACTCATACGCGCATGAAATTTTATATTTCCCAATATAAAGCCAAAAATATCGCTTAATAACTGCATATATCATACATACACACACGCACACACACATTAGTCCTAGGTACAAGTTATTTTATTGACGAACGATGAGCGTATTGAACCATCGACGTCACCACACCAACATATTATAATAACCGGTTTCGCTTAAAACGAACCACGTCTGAGAACAAACGCTTTAGTCATTACAATTACAAAAACCGTATCTAATAAAGTTAAATACACAAAGAACCCATGTACCAACACATTAACTTGGTTTAAACATTATTCTCCCTCTCTCTATTACACACACACACACACACACACACACACACACACACACACATATATATATATATATATATATATATATATATATATATGATTATTATATTCTAATAATGCACTGGGAAGGAATATCATTGAATCTAGCTTTATAAAAGAAAGTTACAACCATAATATGAATATCAATCAAGGGATGTGTAAACCTGATCCTTTAATATCAAAAGAAATTTGTAAGTTGTTTGAATTTTAAGGAAGGCAGTAGAGATGTATGAAAATAGGATTATCATATTTGTAAACACCGCACAGGGGCAGTAGTGCTAATGAGTTTCCAAACTCCCTGAGACCTGTCAGGTGTGGATCTGAGGTCGCCTATGGTCGGTATGTTTATCAGTATTGTCCCCTGAGAGTATACTGTGATTTTTAGCCAAATGAGTTTTGAAGGCCACTCCTACCTCGACACCGGCCTGTGGATGGATATGTAGTCTCTAACGGTTGTGTATGTTCGTCAGTACTGTTCCTGTAGTGTATTTATTAGTGACTTCTTATATTCTGTGTCAGTCCTTCGTCAATGGCTAGGAAATAAAGTCGAAACCGGTCAGGACCTACACCCCGTCTCCTATTTTTCACCTGTGGTAATGTGATATATATATATATACACATACACACATATATATATATAATATATATAGTCACAAAATTAAGTGTTTTGAAAAGTGTATTTCACAAAACGCTAATTAGATCCCACAATCAGTGGAAGTGATGGACCCCAGGAAAAGAAAAACAATAAACAGCTACCCACTGTGTTCATATTTCCACAAAATCCTGGAAAAAGTGTCCCGTTTTGGATGTACTACACTACATTATTGCTACGTGTAACCAGGATTCGCTTTTATTCCCAGACATATCAGAAATTTCAAGCGCGCAAGCGCGTGCATAAACCTGTATGTTTGAGTACGCGTGTATGTATGAACGTACATAATGAGTACTTCCCAATCAATGGGTCTTCTCTCTTCATAAACCACAAAATACGCGCCTGGTCAGTTCCCTAATCGAAGTAATTCTAACCGTGTCAGACACCACATCCAATCCCAAGGACAGATCCGATATCAGCGCTATTAATGCACATTGCTCAAAGCATTTGAATGCTATCTCGGGGTTGGAGAGGGGGAATATGCTAAGAACTCCCCATGGTATGGGATTACCGTGATGCAAGTACAGTCAAGTTTAAGAAATATTAAATTCTCTCCAAACAAAATAATTCATGTCTCAGTAATGAACATATGGAAAAATATCGATATTCCCTATAGATCAGAGATTTTCAATTAATAACATCATAATAGGCATTATACTATAGGTCTGTAAAACTTGAGCATCAAACGGGAATGGGAAGTTAATATTTACTATACGCACACAGAAAGTACAACTGCAGTTAGAACAATTATTATGGTTTACTTGATATATATACATAAAATTGGCATCTTGCTACAACGCTTAAATTCTGTGCATAAATCTGGCACATTTATCTACAAGTAGTAAATTTACATGCCAGACATTACCTTTAAAAATGTATGTTCCCAAACTATATTCATCTCTTCCTTATACTGGATATAATATGCTCTTTAGTTAATAAATTCAAAAGGATACAGTAACCCCTCAGGACATCGTCTATACTTTGTTCTTGCTTTTTTCGCATATGATCATTATCTGGGATAACAGGAAGGTATTCTGTTCTGATTAAAAAGAACGATTGATTGATTGATTAACTATAAATATAGTTATCCGACGTACACGAGTTCACAGACACATTATATATACACACACACACACACACACACATATATATATATATATATATATACATACATATATATATACAGTAGTAATATATATATATATATATATATATATATATATATATATATATATATATATATATATATATATACATACATACATACATACATACACACACACATACAGTATACTGCGGTTCCCGGACAATAAGAGAATTATCACAGGCACAGAGGCAATATACTTAAGCTTGTGTTTCGTGGATGAAACTCTAGTGAAGGAAACGTGAACATCTCCACTTTATACACAACAAAGTTGACTCACCATCACCGTGTTTTACCACTACAGTGACTACACGCACTGTGCCACTCAACTTATACGCACTCTTACTCTCTGGATGATGAGGCCCCTCCCACTTCTCAGCTACCACTCTGTCGGTCGCGAGTTCAAATCTCCGACCGGCCAGTGAAGAACAAGAGGAATTTGTTTCTGGTGACAGAAATTCATTTCTCGCTACAATGTGGTTCGGATGCCACAATAAGCTGTAGGTCCCGTTGCTAGGTAACCAACTGGTTCTTAGCCACGTAAAAGTAAATCTAATCCTTCGGGCCAGCCCTAGGAGAGCTGTTAATCAGCTCAGTGGTCTGGTTAAACTAAGATATACTTAACTTTCTCCCACCCAAACCTTTCACACCATCTAACAAGTCCCTTTTTAGGTTTGGATCCTGGTGCTCACAGGAGCCCATCTGACATTATTCTCCCACGGGTTACACAAAGAACATGTTTAAGCCATCTCCATCCCCCAATCCTCACTATCTCGTCTACAAATGGAACTTCCGTTTTTCTTATGGTATCATTTCTCACTCTAACTTACCGTATGATAACTAATTTTCTTAAAAGTTTTCTTTTCAAATCGGCAAAATCTTTTAGTTAGTGCCATTACCGTACCACGATTCATGTCCGTATAGTCTGGTCTGCCTTTTCAAGTCTTCCAGTAGTGCCATCTTCAGAAATGTGTATTAGATATTGTTCCTAGGTATTTGAAAGACCCAACCTTATCAATCCTTTCTCCGAATATCATCATTTCATCCCTTTGGGCAAACTCTATCTTTATTACTTCTTTTTCTCTTAGATTTCTTTTGAGTCATCTCCCTAGATATATGACGCATTCTCTATAGCATGCGTTGTAAATCTTGTGTTTTGGTAATTAACACAGCATCATCTGCATATTCTAATCCTGTTAACTTTCAACTACTTCTAATATGTAAACCTTCTCTTCCATCTCCGACCACTTTATTTTTTTATTATACGAGCTAAGAGAGGGGCAAACAACCAAGTTGAAATAACATTACCTTGTAGCAACCCACTACTTACTGTTGTGCCTCACCAACATGAACTTTTCATCTGCTTTGTCTACGGACAACAGGAATGTCATGCAGACGCATGACCTTACATAATACAGGCTTGTAGGCACTGTCAAGAGCCATGAAAAGGGTTAACAAAAATACTACAAGCACGACAGAGAGAGAGAGAGAGAGAGAGAGAGAGAGAGAGAGAGAGAGAGAGAGAGAGAGACTATGCATGTAAATAATAATCATAACATATGCATACATCGAATAGCGAAGTGTGTTTCAACAAGGCAAGCCGTTAAAAACCAAAGACAATTATACAGAGGGTACAATGAATGCGAAGTAAGTACAGCGCAGGTATGCATCAAGGCGAACCCACCGCCACATCAATACCTACTTATAACTTGGATAAAATCAATAGGTGGCTGGCGATTATGTTCGTGCATTTCATGGTACAGGTCCCTGAAACGGGCATGACACGAGAGAGAGAGAGAGAGAGAGAGAGAGAGAGAGAGAGAGAGAGAGAGAGAGAGAGAATTTCCGTTAAGTCGTTAACTGACCGCAGATGCCATTTGCTATATAATGGAGACGTGCATGGTTTCATCAGCGTACTGCTAAACAGTTCAATACCGGCCAACTTCGAACTTATGTCAGTTTTAATAAACACTGCAGAAACTGCAAGCATACATGCATGATTATGCACATGTATAAATATACGTCATGCTTGTAACTGTTTGCATATTACAGTTGCAAATAATCGTACCGGGTACACACCTGACAGCATAAAACACTATAATTAATGCACATTGCATGTAAAAGCATTTCAAGAGCATAATAAAACTACTGATTCCTTTAGCATGAGCCCTACGTAAAACTATGCGAATATATTCGTGCGGAAAACGTACAATAGAGCACAAGAATCTTAAAAATTCGCATAATCACTCTTCGCCAAGTACGATACACAGCGAGAATTCCGCTGGACAAGTAGAACACTACAAAAACAACACACATGAGGCACAAAATAGTGTTAAAAAATATAACTGAAACATATCTCCGATGTTGATGGCTCATCGAAACGACGCATAAAATCAAATCGTACATTCTCTCCCTGGTTCTCTTTCTCATTCATACTTATGATCTCAACTTCAAGAGTCTCTTCTGTTGCTATTTTTAAGAGAGCCATTAACGGCTATCTTTCTTTCCCTATTTCCTTTTCAACTGAACGTGGCAATCACCCCTTATTTTCTCTGTAGCTATGCCACCTACAGTAGCTAAGAAACAACAAAGCTCATCAATGTAGAGATTTCCAGGTGTTTATGGAAGTGCGATCGGTCAACTCGAGCGGTTACAGAACCACTCAAACCTTCCCAGATGATTCAACACTGCACCAGCGAGCTGTGATGTTCCGGAAATGGATACCGTATGACACGTGCAACCGTGCAACAGAGTATCTGAAAAATTCTGAATTTTAGACTTTACGGTAATTGCAAGGGAAAGTTGTCGAATACTGGCCTCCTGGAACAATATTTGGTGAGAAGACTCGTATCCTAGTAACTGAAACAGCAACACCTACAATAAAGTTTGGAATTTTGTCTTCCGTAATCACAGCTTCTCAGTGGGATGTAACTCGGAATGCCGCCTCCCAAGAGAAGCTCCCTCTTACCCGGAGCAAATACTCCCGGAACAAGGATACTTGGAAGGAAGCTGAATGTTTGGAATGCTAGATACCAGGATTAAGACTACTTACAATGCACAGGAATCTGAGTTTCAGGAGAATTTCTATTTTGAGGAAAGACTAAAATTCTGGCTTAGTTCTAAAACGAAGAATCTCGAAAGAATTCTAGAGCTTCTGACTTCTAGAGTAAAGCCTAAACTGAACATTTTACCCTGGCTCCGTATACAGTATTACAGATTTTGCACTAGCTGCCATAGTAAGGTTATGGAATTCTGGGTACAACACAACGATGTACAGTGGCGGTCTGATTTCTGAAACCAAAGGCTACAAGAGCGTTCAGTGACTGTAAGCCTCCGCAAAGACATCCTAAAATGTTCTATAGCTTGCGCAGCTCTTGCCCGTAGTTGCCATCTAGAGACAGTCCAAAGAGGTCACTCTTTACCGAAAGTTGCATTCTTATCTCTCCCAAACTTTACTATACTGTGTGGCCACCCATGAGATCCACCTTTTGGTAGTTTTTTCTCCAATCAACAGAATCTATTAAGCAAACTGTACCCGAGCCGACCTAACCTCGTCGTAGGTAATTACTATAACGTAATGTGATTGAGCGTTCTGCAGTTATCAATAATTCAATTCAGTTTCCCAAGAAGGAAGCAAAAATGGAAAGAGAAAATCGAATATTATCATAAAACAGAATAATCGAATGTAAAATCCAGCTAAAACATACCAAACTATATATAAAATCCAAGATACTTTATAAACTAATTCGTTCCGATGACAAAGCAAACAACGGACGTGACGCAACGCGGACATAATGACTCGGAAAACCCAACCATAATAATTAGCGCTGGGAACGAGAGCCATTACGCAGTTAACCTTCAAGATTTATATCATAAGAAGTCCGCTGCGCAATGTCTACTATAACTGAACATATTTTTCTTTTCTTTTTTGTACCCCTGAACAAAGGCTTCTTTTGAAAAGTCACTTTGCTTTTGCTTCTTCCGAACGTCGTTTTCTCTCCGAACTGGATCTCAATAATCCACTGGCATTAATAATGAAAATAGTAAACTGGATAAACAACTCTCATTTTCTCACTCTTCTTACGAGAGTAGACTATTTTAGTCTCTCTCCTTGATGATCCTTTGACTTGCGCCCCATAATCACTCAAACTAGTCTAAACTAAAGGAACGAGTCCGTATGGTGCTGAAAAACTGTAATATTCAGTATTCAAGAAGTTATGAAATTTGAGTAAATAGACAATTACTGTTCAAAATGTACACATATACAAAGCAAACTGAAGTGATCAATAACCTGTGAATAAACCTACATAAACTGCACGAATATGATAACGGTGGAAAAGACCTACGAAATGCAGCAAAATACCATTGAAAACACAACCAAGGAGCAATAAACATAAGGAGCTGCTAAGAAGACCACCCTCAAAGGGGAAGGGGGATTTGTCCAAGGAAAACGAAATCGCCGCTTCACTTATATTCATTTAACGTGTGGAATCCAATGATCTTCGAAGAACATAGCTATAGCTGACTGATATATTTCTCTTAAAATCCTTTGAAAGTTAGGTGGTGCAATACGTCAACTGCTGATGCAGCCAAATAAAAACTTACTTTAACTTTCGCCATTTAACTTTCTCTTCCGACTTCCGTTGTGTATCTGATGACCATAAATAGATTCACGGACTTATAAACATCAACTTTTGCTTTGAATTAATTTCTCTTCTCATCTACTACAATAAACCCGGCAACACAAAGGTACTGATCATTATTATTAGTTAAAATATGTATTAGTTTGATATGAAACTGAATTCCTAACTTGGCCAGCGGGCATCCACGAAACAGAATACCGAACTTTTGAACAAAGGGAAAAAGTGACCAGAGATTGACTGAAAAACAAAATAAGAACATATAATCCGAACCATGCAAAATTCACGTACAAACAATAAAAATCAAGCACCAAACGCTAAATAAAACAAAGCATGACACCCGATAATTGCCGGGGATCACTTTTTGTTTTTCCATTCTGCAATCTGTGTTAAAATTGTCTAGTAAACCTTAAAAAAAAAAAAACAACTGCTACTTCAGTGCTGCAACTCTGGATAACAGGTGAAATCATTCCCAAAACACAACCTTAACCAATCATCTTCTGCCGCTCTTTTATTACTGCTATTGCGTACCTGGCTAAGGAAGATTCACGGACTTGTAATTAACTTTCACTCTCGAAATACCTTCCCTTCTCATCTCTTCTCATCCTCCTCCGCTACCGAGTACCTGGCCCCACAAACACATAAATGTGCCGATTGTTTGGGTGTATCTGTAGCTTTACGTTTGTCTCCTTATACAGCAGGGGGAACTTCCGAAGGGGATTAAACTTCCGATCTTCGGCAAGGCTTTCTTGGATGAGGTTGTTGTAAAAGCACTCTGACTGCAACCTACCAGTCCAAATAGGCATTAATTCAGTGCCTAAAGAGGGCCACTTATGTCAGATATGCAACTCGGCTCTTCTCGTTCAAGTTGCAAGCATTCTAACCGGTTGGATAAAAGGATCCATATCATTAATAGGTTTCATTTTTAGTAATTTTTTAAAATGGAAAATAAAAATAAAACTATTACAATATAAGAGCTCCGAACTCTTTCGTACCTGTTAGGTTGTAATGCACCAAGTGCAGTTTGATATGCACCTCTAGAATAATCATAATTATCATTATTGTTACTATTCTCCGTTTCCCAATCCCGGACAGGGAGGGTTGAACACGGAAAGAACACTCATCCGCAAAACATCTGCCAAAATAGTTTACGAAATGACCCGTTCAATGCATGTAAGAAACACCTGGAGAAGGATCACCAAAAACGGCGGCCCTGACTACAGATTAGGCTGTGAAAAAGTAAATTTTTTTCCATAATTTACTTCATCTCAACATTGTTCCTTTTCAGTTTATCTATTCAAAAGAACAGTAAATCTGAGCAGACAAATTCAGTTTCTTCCACAAACAAATCTAATTTTGCACAAAACCAAATAAAATAATTTTTAAATTAATGCAAACTATTCAATGGACAGGACCAGAAAAACTCAGAACAGTTTGGAAATAAAATCATGGAAAGGGTCCTTCAGACGGGATATGAAAGAACCAGAAAGTCCTCAAACGTGTTAGGCTTAAAAGCACAACCATACAACAACATCCAGTCGCTTAATATTTCAGTGGGTTATTGGAGATGAAACTGTAATGTTGAAACGATACACAAAGCACTTCACAAACTTAGACAAACTCCTTATGCCGATATAAAAAAACTACAATGAATTACCGCACTAACAACATATACATTTGAAAGATATGCACGTGCTCATAGGGGAAGCCAAAAAGGATATTAATTTGCTGAGCACACTACCACAGCATAGAAAAAGTATACGGAAAAGGTGAATAAAAAGAAACTAAGTGAAACGTGAATACCGATACTTCTGACGAAAGTAAAAATAAAAGCTGATATATAATAAAAATAATACAAAATACGCAAACAGCAGCTGAGAAATAATTGGGAAAATATTTAATAAATTATCATTATTGAGCTAACTTCGGTCATTCATTCAATAGCAATCGAGTACAAAGAAACAACAAAAAGACAAATATAATAACGCAAAGAAAGAAATGACTTTCGAAGGGTGGAACACTACAACACTAAGCCACGGATAAAGGAAGCACAAGAATTGGACAGCCTACTATATATATATATATATATATATATATATATATATATATATATATATATATATATATATATATATATATATATATATACGTTACGTTTATAAATGCTACTTCACACTCAGCCACTCCACCCAACCAACACAATAGGAATGGAACGTCATGCACAATATGAGCACAGATCAGAATCAAGATTATATCTAGAAGCCATATGTGTTATGTAACTAGACACCAGGAATCTTTATCCAAGCAGGAAACGGCAGCTAGCTACGCTTTCATTTCACTTTATATAAATCTTACCAGAGAGAGAGAGAGAGAGAGAGAGAGAGAGAGAGAGAGAGAGAGAGAGAGAGAGAGAGAGAGAGAGAGCTGGACTCAATCCTGATATAAGAAAAAACAGAGAAAACGAGAATATGACATACCAGATTCTCTAACTAGAACAAGGGACGTGTATATTCAGATGTGCCACAGGGGAAAAATGAAAACGCAGGATATCAATCCTAACCGGCAAAACCGGTCACGATTTACATCCCATGTTTCGTTTTATCCCTGTCGTACATCTGCACACACACACGTGTATATATATACACATATATATATATTAACTTTATCACATACACAATTGTTCTGTGCAATAGTAGAATTACTAAAAGGATCTCATTCAAACTGGATGGTATCTAATGGAGTATTTATCCAGAAAAAGTTACAAGCTTTCTTGGACTAACAGTCCACATTATCAAGTATGCGTACCAAGAAAGCTTGTAACTTTTTCTGAATAAATACTCCATTAGATACCATCCAGTTTGAACGAGGTCCTTTAGTAATATATATATATATATATATATATATATATATATATATATATATATCTTATAAACACACACACATATATATATACATTTATTGTTGAGCTAATTCTTTAACGAAAGCGAAGTGTGAGTGTTGAACACGGGTGCAAGAAAGGGGCTGAAGCTGGTGAGATGAAAGGCTGGCGCAGTGTGGGATGCGTCAGATGAATCGAAAGCGTGAGAAATGCAATAAAGGTATACGAAGTAGTTCATGTTGTGAAAGTTTCTTTAATTGGGGTTCGTCCAAGATTCACCAGCTACTGTGTGAATATATCAGTGACAGCGCAGCTTTATTTCTCTACCCACATTCCTTTTGGACAAGAAAAATGTTCAAAAATTACACATACGCTGTAAACAAAACCTTTAACTCGCTTTTATTCTTACAATGCAACAACATAGAATCTACCTAGACACTTCACAATAGGAAACGTTACGGCTGATGCCACCGAAAGAGGCTCCAAAAGCAGACCTTGGCAAAATGTCTCCATTGTCTGCCAGACTACCAGACCTTATCGTAAAACTGCCAAGTAAAAAAAAAAAAAAAAAAAAAAAAAGAGCTCTATATGACGTCGCTAGGCAAAACATTCGAGCAGTGATTATGGTACACCTTATTTTATAAGTTGGGGTTCAAGATATATGATGATGAGCTTCAACAACCTTGATCCTTTTGGCTTTTCCCAAGTGAATGTAGGCATTATGAGTAATAATAATAATAATAGTAATAATAATAATAATAATAATAATAATAATAATAATAATAATAATAATAAAAGTGTATTTATCCCAGGACTTCAGCAAGCAGTGACATAAGTATACGTAAATATTATCACACCAAATAAAAATACTAACTGCGTGTGGCAAAGAAATTTTGTTTTTTATTTTTTGAGTGAATACCTTTGTGTACGACAATAAAAAGTTGCTACTGAGCCAGAAGAAAGCAGAAAAAACATATCCAAACCTTACTAACAATACCAGCAATTTTGATTCTATTCTACCCCAAGAGTAAGGCGAAAATTTGCAAGATAGGATCATACCCTTTGCCGAACCAACGCATGAGGAACAAAGGTTCACAACCTTATCGCTTCGAAAAGGACATATAAGGTGAAGAGTGGGGGCATCCCCATTCCCCGAAAACCGTAAGAAGGAACAACATTCACGTAAGAGAAATCGATACGGTAATAAAAGAATACAAATAGGAAAGAAAAGAGTTCCGTAATAACACAGGCTACCAGTCGCCAATCCATCCCATCTGGGAGGATGGCTGGCTTGCATGGCAATTATAAGGACTCATAAGCAGGTGCCCGTCAAGCATTCTAGATTTTAAGCAATTCAATGGGTTAATTGCGACCAAATTCTTTCGAGCGTGTGCTTCTCCCAGTTCGCTCAGACTCAGAGAACCTCTTTCTAGTTTTATCTCCACGTAAATGGATGCACAGATTTGAAGGTCACTGGTGAATCTTTTGTCCCCTGTCTCGTTCCTTCATCTTCCCTATCGCAGTTCCTTCTTTCACTTGCGGTTCTCTTGCACACATTCTGATCCTTTCTCTTTTCCAGTGCCCCTATTCATCTAACATTTAGTAGTCCCTTATGTCTCCAACTGAACTCTTTCAATTCTTTCTCTTTCCCTCTCTTTAGTCCTTTATCCCTCATTCCGTATTTTTCTTCATTCAGATGCTCCCCGTCCCATTCACGCATACTACATGTTGGTTATTGTACCTCACTACATTTCTCAAGCAAATCGACTCTTTCTCTAACACATCCCTTGCCTTTACATTCCTCATATACTGTACAATCCAACGCCTGACACCGTACCGTACCCCAACCTCTCTCTCTCTCTCTCTCTCTCTCTCTTTAATATTCTGGAAGGGTCGTTAATGCATTCAAGTGATGCCGTGGTTCGACACTGGTATTAGAGTCCTTCAACTTACCTTCGGGTGCTTCATGAAGTCCAGTGCTAATGATCAGCGGCAGCAAGAGACTGAAATTCTGGTCGAATTAAAATCTCTCATAAGATTCACTCATTTACTGGCTGCGGTTACAATAATGCTCACATAACACACGAATTACATCATTACATTTGCCGCCATTCACAAGAAATATTAACACTATTTTCAATAATTTTGTGAGACAGATACCAATGTCCCTGAACCTCAAAACTGCAGACTTGATCTTCTAAGAATACTTTCAATAACTTAAATTCCGAAGATGAAGCTTGAAAATAGAAAAAGATGGGAGCATGGAGGGAGATCGAAAATTCCATAGCAACTCGTATGTAACAGTCGCGTTTTCGCCCGACCTCTTCTGACAAAAGAGGAAGAAAATTAATCTTGCGTCTTCGGGGTAATAACACATCGAGTTGACTTCTCCCAAGAATAAATATACGCTATAATATATACCGTACAGAAAATCATACTCTTGCCTAGAATTTCGGTTTTATAAACTACATTATGATTACTTGCAGATTACATCCTTACCCACTTCTGCAATTACAACCAGTCCTCGTGGTGCAATCGTTACGATATCAAAGCCAAAGCTATTTTTTATAGAAACCAATGCCCGCCCGCCTTACGCAGCTTCTCAATTAATCCAGCTTTCAAAGAATTCAAGTATCTATTCTCCATGTGATTGATATACCTAGACACACAGGTGGTGAGAGAGAGAGAGAGAGAGAGAGAGAGAGAGAGAGAGAGAGAGAGAGAGAGAGAGAGAGAGAGTAGGAGGAGGAGCATTTTAACAGGCTGCACCCAAATATATAAGAAGGGAGCAGGAAGTGACTCACTCAGTAAAGGTTATTTGATTAGTCACAACCAATGCAGTAGAACGGAGATAAAAAAAAAAGTCATAACAGTCTTGCTGAAATAAAAAGCAAAGCGCGAAATATCAATCAAGCCCTGACAGCATCCGTCGTAGCTCCTCAAAGTAGTTATCTTATTATTAATCTCAAACGCTCGGTGTCTTACGCCTAAAATACGCAGTGCTTCAATCATTCTCTTTTTCAATAAAGCATTTTTTTTATTTTATACTATGTACAAAATAAAACACTGAGAAATGTAAGTGGCTGTCCGTTCCACCAGTCAGCAGGTCTAAAAAAATCATATATATATATATATATATATATATATATATATATATATATATATATATACACACACACACAAAATGTATGTATATGGATGATTAGGCAGACGAATGTCAATGGCCATATTAAAATAAAACGTCATGGATGATAAAATACAGAACAGGAGAAAGAATGCCACAAGTTAAACAGGAACCAAAGTGATGAATATTCATGAATTCTTCAAGTACTCGAAAATATGTCTCCCCACTTTCCGGTCTCACTTCAGCTGGCCCTAAGCTGACACATCCCTGAATACATATCCTAAACTGAGGTAAATTTTCATCGGAAAGTACGGAATAAGTACAACGTTTCATCATTAACCTTAACACACGTAATTACATTTCATTTGTGAAGAATACAGGTTTGATGCCAATTTTCATTAGTACAATTTCAGACAGTGCTTTAAGCCGTCAACTCCAATCTGGAGCGTTGCTGAACTCACCAGATTAAGAGGAGCTCCATGTTCATTTCATACGCGGTCCTTGGGTCATAAACAACTACTGAACAGCCTCACCCACATTTCTTGACAGCCAAATCTGCCACAAATGTGTTTTCATTCTTGCAAGCTTTTTAACCAATTGCTAAAGTGAACAAGTGCAGTGAAACTTCCCGTATGCATGCGCAATCAAGTATTTTAAGCTCGTTCGCGTTCGCTATGCATGTCGATTGCACAGTTCGACGCGCTCTCTCTCTCTCTCTCTCCCACCGCCAAAAAGGGATTCATTGCCCCCGTTTCCTGCCATCTTCTACGAAGGAAGGATTCGACTTTTCCTTCAGGAGTAGGCCCTCCTCTGTTTCCCTTCCGTCTTTTACCAGATCTACGATTTATAAACGAACCTGGACAGCCATTTCAATTGATCACTAGGCTACATTAAAATATGAAAAAGGCATTGACATAAATACACAGTAACTGAACACAAAAACTATAAAAAATACACGTACAAAATACAAGAACAAACATACACCAGGTAAGACTAACCAATGGCAAACTAATTTTAAGATATTAACTGACCTTCAGAAAAATACGGTAACAGGTACAAAAATGAAAGTTGCAACCAATGTCAAATAAAAACAAATTTTCAATAAAACTTAAAGGCGACGAGTGCTTAACACGTGTGCAATACAAGGCTGCTACAGAGCACAGCTCTTACAATATAACAGCAAATGGCAAAAATCCTGAGCTTCTATGACAGCTACACAAGATAGACTTCATCGTCTTGTGGCAAAACCCCTCACTTGAGGTCCTTTGAAAAAGTATCAATTTTCTCACACAAAAATAAACAAACCCGCGACTTGGTGATATTCTAATAGGAAGTTCCCACCACCCCCTCTCTCTCCCCCTGAAGTATAAAACAAAGACGTAACTCATGCAAAGTCAAGTAGATGGAAAGAGGTATATAGAGCGTCGGGGGGTCGTTGCTCATTTCTCGGTCTTGAAGCCGAAGCCAAAACAGACAGTTAAAATCAAGAACGCAAAAATTTCATCAAGAACGCAAAAATTTCTCGTCAACTTTATATACATCAACAGTTTTCAAGGCTTTCTTCAAGTTCTGGTAATCTACCTTTGTTGCCTACACTTACATAACCTCTTACTTTGTTATCTGAAAATTAAGTAAATAGCCTATGTACACGCACACACATACATACACGTGGCACTTTTTGGATAAGCTTGTCACTTCAAAGCTCAAGAATTAAATGAAGAAACGATTCAAGAGACCTTACGCCCGTGGCAGGATCGAACCCGAACTTGATGTCAGAACGTTATTAACCTTAGACTATTCACCTGACTAAAAAATATGTGAAGAAATCGAGAGGTCAACATAGAAATTACAAATGCAGACATATCCGGTAAAAAAAGTGACTAGTAAAATATCTCTCTCTCTCTCTCTCTCTCTCTTTTTGATATATACATATATATATATAATATATATATATATATATATATATATATATATATATATATATATATATATATATAAATAAATAAAAGGGAGAGAGAGAGATAAACCTGAAAAGTAGTCAGCAATTTCACCCCGTGCATTATTAACTTGGGAACTCCACCCACTCCAAAGCAGTCCATTAACACCAGCACACATCTTCACTGGTCTCCCGTTCCGTTCAACACTTTTCGGCTGTCACGGAAGGCGTCCCGTGATACAGCACCTGCCCGTAAGCTTCCGTTGGTGAGGAGTTGCAACGCTGAATAGTCTAACAGTGGCTAAAGTTTCCTTTGTATGCATTTGCTCGTGTGGTGGGTAAATGAAATCATTACCTGCGTATGCAAACACATTCTCAATAAAGATCTTAATGCGGCAATAATCACCGTGTTTTTTCTTTGCAGCCACATACTTAACAAAACAGCTTACACAAATATAAACGGTATATTTGGTAAATATGTAAGATGTGTGTTTATATGGACATCTAGCATCGTCGGTGGTCCGAGGTTGCCGATGTTAGCAAAAAGGACATTTATGCTCTATCGCGTTTGTTCCGTCCATTGCATATAAAGATGGTTTGGCATTGTAATCATATATGCGCATAGAAAGGGAGGAAGAATAAACGATATCGTTCAAATACTGCGAACATAAGCACACAAATGTGAATATGTGTGCTGGAAAACAGTTTTAGCTTGAACTGGTCCAGAGAACATCTCATAATAGTTCAACGTCGATCAGCAGATTGTATGTATTCTTCATAATTCTCTTGATCAACTGGACTATATTATGCAATGTTCTAATATACGAATACTATCACACATTCGACAGCGAAAAAACTATTATTTACTACGATTTAAATAAAAAAATTAATGGTAAGTAAAGATACAAAACCAGATCTAATATTATGAATATCGTTTTCCAACAGCAAACAATATCTTAGCCGATACTAAAAATACAATTCCAAAATACGGGACTCCCACACGCAATGTAGACGTGAAACACAAATTGAAATGTTCACACTACTGTATAGCACGGGAGTCTCCATGCTACAATGAGCACGGGAGGACGTCACCGGAAAATAGCTGGCGAAACACCCACTTCAATTGGTAAAATCTTCTTCCCGCCTTCGAGATGATAGTTTATATTGTCGATACCACTACAGGAATTAATACCATGATTATTATTTATGATGTGACCTCAACTATTTGGAACGAGCCAAAAGGACAAATATATATTGTTCTTGACTGGCATGCTTAAAAAAATATACCGTTCACATTCAAGAAACAAATGCAAACCAATTATGAATTAAATGAAAGAATAAAACCAATAATGAATAAGCAAGCAATTCATAACTAAAGGGGCCTATACACGTTCAAAAAAAGCGTCAAAATTTCGCATCAAAATTTTGATAAAATTTTGATGCAAAATTTTTGTGTGTGTAGGACGTTTTGATATCAAAAAAAGATTTGATGCATCCATGTCGAAGATTTTGACGATACTGAATTTTGATGGGAAAAACGCCTAAACGTGTGTGGGCAATTATGCATCAAAATTTTGTATCAAAGTTTTACACGTCAAAATTTTGATGCAAAATTTGGACGCTTTTTTTGAACGTGTAAGGCCACCTTAAGAGTGAGTCAACACACACTCGAGGAATATATAATCCTGCCAGAGTACTGTGCAAACCAAGATTATTCTACGAGCTGCTTGTACGACCTCAAGTCTGACTTGAACATATTCATATACAAAATACAGAAATGTATAACTACAGTGAGGTACTGAGTGTTCCTAACAGAAAACTGCTTGATGAACTGAGAAATCAAAGTATGGGAAAATTTTGCAAGAATTCAAACAAAATTTTCGTATGAATTTTCTAGAAAATGAATGAAACCTTAAACCTCTATCACAACAATAATTTTTGAAGGCTTTTTACGTGAACTGTGACAACTTTCAAAATAATTTTAGTACTGTAAGTTTCTGAAATGATTAATGAAATTACTGTACTGTATTAAGTAAAATGTTTCTTCAACTATTCAGTATATACCAAGTCAAGTTTTAAAAATAAATTCTTGCAAACCTTCTGAAGTACAAATCTCAATAGCATTATAAAATTAATAAAATCATCTAGCATATTCTCATAAAGATTCCAACTTAAAATTCAAAACAAATTTCTGTATCTGTTCCATACACATACTGTTTATGCTCCATTATGTACTATTATACTGTATTTTACTAATAACTGTACAAGCAAAAAACAAAACAAATGGCACAAAGATATGAAAACACCTAAAAGCACAAAGATATGAAAACATCTTTGAAAGCCTGTGAAAATATTAAATTTTTTTTTTTTTTATGAATATTAAACCAAAAACTACAAAAAGGAGTCAAGGCAGTTTTTACCTTATATTTGTGACAGAAATCTGTGCTAACAACTCCCTAGCTTCCCAATCCAATATATTTTTTTGTCACAAATGAGCAACACAATCTATGAAAGCAATCTTAGGAGAGTGCCCCTTTGATCTATTTCAAATGAATATGTGTACATAAAAAAATATTACAATAATCTAAAATATAAACACTAAACAAATAACTCACTTGCAAAGGTAGTCTTCAACCAAGCAAACCTGATCTCATAATAAAATACGTACGTCAGCTCACTGACTGAATTTACCTATGCTGTTTCATCCTATCTCTACAGCATTTAGTCATATGAGAAAAAGTATTCATGAAAACCATTACAGTAAAGGTAGGCAGGTAACCAATTACTTGTAAAATTTCTCAATGGTTTAATAAAATGACAAAATGGCTACGTATTGCTGCTCAATCACTTTTTCTTTTCTTAACTACAAAGACAAAAATAATAAATCAACATCCCATAAATACCTATGCTGGGTCAATGCCTATCAATGCCAGAATCACAATATTGGGCCCTGGTCTCTGGGTTCTTTCTAACTATCAATCCAAACTAAGTACAAAAATAAGCACTAATGACAAAACACTCCTTCCAAACATTTCTAGCACATTACTGTAATAAACTGAGAAGCAGGAAAAAGCTCACCTAATGATTTATTGTCCACAGAATCACATAAAGTTTACCACATCACCACCATGACAGAACCAAAGGTAAGACCTATAGAAATCATCATAGGGGATCTCATGATTGCTCTTGATTATTCTTATATACCACTTGTAGGCGACCTGAACAATGCTGATGCGCAATCACAAAAATCACTAGAGATTTAAGTCTATCTAGTCTAAACGGACGGTGGGGGAATCCCTAAGTACTGTACTGTACTGTAACTGTATGTGTAAGCAATACTGTACAGTTAATGAAAGAAGACACTATTAAATTTAACATAGTGAGGATTTTATTAAAGCAGCTAACTGGAAACAGCAATAACAAGTGGGTTCCCTACAAACATAGCTCTAACAAGATTTAATGGAAAATATTTACAATATATCCAATACTACGAAATCTGGGAATCCAATACTTAAAAGTATATAATGAAAAAGCTAAAGCAGACAAAACCTGAATGTAACTACTTCAAGTCTTCATTCATCACTAAAAATAACAGCAAAAGCTAAAGAATTATAAGGGACTGCAAAAGTTGCAGGAAATCACCAGGCCATAAAATTAATGCAGCCTTAATACTTAACCTCATGAATTCCTAACCAGTAGTGACACAACACAAAATTTCTTGTAGTGAATATCATTCATGAAAAATCCTTTGGGACTGCATATACTGTGTGGCTACAGGTGAAAGAATATGAGAGCCAATAAATACTACAGAAATAGCTAGAACTCACAGCTTGGTAAGTTAGGAATAGGAATAGATTAGTATGTTCCACAGCTGGTACACACATTTACAAGAAATACTATAAGTTCAACTACATTGCTGGCATCTCAAGAAAACATGTGGGGGATCAACTTAGCAATGTCAAAACAACTACCAGTACAGACTTTTCTCAAATGTACAACATAACTGACCCACTCTTAAGACTGACAAAATTCTAGAAAAACAGTGGTTGAAGAAGAAAATTATAAAAATCAACTTTGCATTTACAACATAAAAAACTGTACACATGTACTTATATTTTATCAACAGAATACAAAAGATGTATGACTATCGCCTCACATATCAAGGTCTTCAAGATCAGTGACCTGTCACCCACAAGGACACTTTCACATATGCTTTTACATAAATGTAAGTAGTTTCCACCAAAAACACCCCATTTTATTGTACAGTTTTACTGTTTTCAGTCTTTTACTCCTCATTCTTTCATTTTCCCAATTTACTGCTTGAATTTTTGCTTCCTATGATCTTTTAACTCTAGAATTCTGATCCTTATTGGTTACAACAATAAAAAAAAAAATTTCTTGGAATGCATTGACAAGAGGGTCATTGAACTGATAGAACAATTCATCTGACTGTTTGTCCTTCAGTCATAAGCAATGACTTGTAGCCCATAGCAACAAAACAAACTAAAAATCTTCAAAACTTCTAATAACTACAATGGCTTCTATCTTTTGATGAAACTCTTATACTGTAGTACTGGAAAGGAGACTGAAGGGCAAGAAGCTGTCTCAAAACTTCTGTTACTATGAGAGAAGTGTTTAACCATCTTGAATTCTTAAAAACAAACCAGTCAAAATGATTATGAGAGCACAAGAAGCTAAAAGTGATCACATTCTACCAGTATTTTTCTTGGAATAGTTGATTTATAGGAGGTTACCTCAAAGAGATCATTCAATTCCAAATGATGAAAAAGTTAAAGTACAGAAAGTCAAGACCTGGAACATTAAAGGGATTTATACCCTTAAAAACAAGTCACAGGAATCACTAATGAAGATTTTACAAAACTAACGCCACAAGCTGAAGCTTATAACACCTATTACTAGTAATAAAATTTAAGGGGTTAATCATATTTTCCATGAAAAATTACTGTAACATTTTTTAGATTAAGTTCCAGTTATACTACATTTCAATCTCATTCTATGTTTTGCCCATTACAGGCCCAATCTAGTTTTAAGATAACAGTATATATTCTTTACTATACTGCAACTTCCTTTCAACAACAAACAGCCATTAGAAATTTTAGTTTAAATATTAAACTTTCCTTAAATGTATGACAATGAACTAAAACAACAGGTGCTCAATGTGTATATCCTACTTTGCAATGACCTAGTTACCTTAGAAAGCTCACTTTAGCTATTTTTTACTCACCCTGTTAATCTAACTAGTATAAATTTTGATTAGACTAAAATTCCACACCTTGGAAAGGCCCTGTAGTACCTTTAATCTGTAGTGAAACTGAAATTTTTAACATACATGTATACAGCAACTGGCAAGTCACTGTAGCTCTTAAAGTTGGGAAATAAAGTGCATTTGGTTCCCCTCACAGTTGCATTCTATGACACACTATGGATGGTAATAAAGGTTCTTTCCGTATCCTTACACCAGCTATTTGCAATTTTCTTCTTTTATTGTCTTCCCTTTGGTCTCTCCCACCTACCTATCCAACTTCTCAGACTTTAGCTTGCGCTAATTTTCACCATTCATTTATGAGCAAGTCCTATGGGGACACCCTAAATATCTGGAAATGTCACTCAGTGATCTCAATGAGCATTAAGCTATGCTGATGAAAAATGACGACCCATGGGATATATAAAAACTCTAATGCAATTTTGAATTTCTATAAACCTCCCTTCATTTGCAGTAAAAAGTTTGTTGTAATAAAATTTACTGATTAGTAACAGTACTTATGAAGAGTTAATGAATCTTACTCTGAAACCTTCAATTTTTTTATCCCTGTTGTTGGTTTGATGCAGAATGATTTCTTACTGTCATCAATTTTACATCCTTTCAAGTTGATAACTTGAAATGGAGCCCAGATCCTCACCACCCATTAGCTTAGTATAGAACACTGTGTTGTTCATCATGTTACTCCAAGTTACTTTGTGTCACTTGGCCATAAAAAATTTTTAACACTTGATTTCTTCACATACTTGTAAAGAAAATCCTATCCCATCTTACATGACTGCAGTGCCCCTTACACTTCCTTTAGCCCTATTCCTTTACTACCCACCCTAGGGCAGAAGCTGCACTCAAACTGAAGATACAAGTGTACCAACCTTAGACCAATAGATTAAATGGTTCTATATTTAATGCCTGGCCAACATATTATCATACAAACATCAATACTTGATAAACAAGTGTTTTCAACCTGGAAGCAAACATGCTACAGTCTAAACTGAGGGGGGTGAATTAAGCGGTGACCCCATTCCTTAAATTTCTCTGGTAAAATTTTAAAACTGATTTTTGTGATTCTGTGAATTTTAATGAAGCTCCCTCATATATACATTTCATTCCAATATGTTTTCTTCCCACCATAATAACAAATAAAGCATAAGACTGCTTTACTTTTATACTACTGCAAGACAAAAAAATTTCTATAATGCATTCCTAATCAACTAATGGGGCTATTTTTATACTACAATACAAAATAATTGGATTTATGGATGTACACATTAGTAAGAGTCCAATATGGCTGAATTTTGGCCAATTCTGCCTGACAACTTGGCTGCTCCAAAACATCTTGAGATATTCATTTTATTTAATAAACAATAATGAAAAACTCTATCCATAAACATAAAATTCACTAAATTAACTTACACAATAAAGTAAGATATTACAGTATTACCTTTCATTATTCCATCACTCTTAACACAATAACTACCTGGAAAACAGGTAAGAATTGTAACCATCTTATATAATATCTTACCCAAGTCGCAGTAGGCTAGTCTCTCCTACTATATAGCACTAGTTCAGACCCGTGGAACAGGTTTGGTGAGAAACTATAACGTTGAATTCTTTTCCACAACCTGGCTATTTGCTTATCATATTTAGCAGATAGATATAGTACATAATAAAACTTGATTTGTATGAGAACACAATACGTTATATACAGGACATGAAACTAATTTAGTTCCATATTAAAATAACTGGGTACCATGAATAAAATGCTTATACAGTGTTTAAAAGCCTACTTTTTATTTTCATTTATAAAATTGATCACTGAATTTGTTTAAAACATCCATATTTTCTTTATAATTTCTTGTACTTAATTTTGAAATTTATCCTTTAATGTATAATGAAAATAATTCAATTATGTCTCAAATGGCAGCATTTCACAGGAGGCACCAAGGACTGATGTTGCTATTCATTAGCTATTTTAACCATACCAACCTTACATAGCTGGGGGTCTTTACTCCTAAACTACAACTCCAGTAACCAGCTCTATTGTCCCCAGGAGTATTCAACCCTTTTACATTCAATCCAGTTTCCTTTAATCCAATCTTTGCAAGGTCCAAAGAAAATACTTCCTAAATGATGAAGTACCACTTAGTTCCTTGTTGGACGAGTCGGTAGAGTTCTCGGCTAGCACTCAGCTAAGCCCGAGTTCGAGTCTCTGGCCGGCCAATGACGAATTAGAAGAATTTCTTTCTGGTGATAGAAATTCATTTCTCGGTATAATGTGGTTTGGATTCCACAATAAGCTGTAGGTCCCGTTGCTAGGTAACCAATTGGTTCTTAGCCACGTAAAATGTCTAATCCTTTGGGCCAGCCCTAGGAGAGCTGTTAATCAGCTGAGTGGTCTGGTTAAACTAAGGTATACTTTAAGGGATAAGAAAAATGGGTCAGGCAGTTCTAAACCATGCAATTATTATGAAATATGGCAAACAAGGCAACTTCAAGCATACCCTATACTACAGTGGTTACGTTAAAGCCAGCTTTTCCTGTAGCATAACAAATCTGCAATCTAAATGTATCAAATCGAGGCAAATACCCAAAAGCCCAATGCGATGGCTGTTGTGGGTCTTTATAAGAGGAAATAACCTAAGGAGCTAGAGACAAAGGCTAAGGGACTTTGTGCTTTGGCTTATCGGGTTACGCTGGCCTACCAATGACCACCTTGTTAACTTTCCCTTTCCTTCAAAGTCTAAATCCTTCGTTAGATAAGTGAAACCCACTTTTATTTGATGTTAATTCTGCTCCGAGCACGTTATTATGCGTTAAATGCGATCTATACGTTAAACTTTTTTTCCGTTACCTTGTTTAGGGTCCAACTCCTGACGAGGTTTGCCCACTTTACACAGCGAGGTTTAAATCCCCACCAGGCCTGACCTTACATTATCTCTCAAAAGTGGAAATTTTCCATCAAAATGAACTTTCAACGTTATACCACATGTGTATCTGTCAAATAATTAAGGGATAAATGCTCGAAAGAAGAGAAATTTGGTGAAATGGACGAAAGCACGACAGTCATTTCCTTAGCGAGGAAACGCTACAGGTGTTGAGATACCTAGCCTAAAAGCAATACTCTCAGGTTTCCTTTGTTTACGAATGCATTTTGGAAACTTACTATTTGCAGGATACATATCGTGAGGAGGATACATCTTCCCGAATGCTGCCCACACCCCATCGTCACGCACACATTCAAAATTTCCTTTCAAGAACACAATTGTGACAGAAAAACCTCCAGGCACGGACAGAAACAACCAACTCACACCACGGCTCAAACAGTACTGAGTGATGAGTTTTTGTCTCGGTGAAGGTGAAGAGGCTCAAGTACGTCCAACCAAGCCAAGGGACTGAGCAATGTTGCCAATGCTGTGGTTTACCAACTTATAGCGAATTTTGAATTTATCATATTTTGCAAATTTAAAACTGTGTACTAAAAACATAACAAGAGAAACAATACTCCTCCTTTAACCTTCTGTTGAGATTTGTCTTTTACCAACATGGAATAGTTATGTTTCTTTGAAATATCGATTCTTCCAAAGTTGGAGTGATAGAGTTTAAATGGACATTAGCATTCTCGCTCTCTTTTGCAAGTTTTTGCTATGTTTGCACCATAACGGACAGTCGATAGAAAGGAAATGATTCTACATACACGCACACACACACGCACACACTCACACACACACACATACACACACACACACACACACACACACACACACACACACACACATATATATATATATATATATATATATATATTCCTCAAGCCTTTCAAATCCAAAATTTTGAAGTGAATCGAAAAAATATAGATCATTGCCATAAATAAACTTGTCAAAACGTTACTTGTGTCTTGGATATACTGTAGATATTTGATTCCAACACTTAGAAGAATCACATCGCTTAAAAACAATAAACTAATGTATTTTTGAATATCAGGGACAAGAGACTAACAATGGATCACACGATGCTGTAAGAATTTCCCGTAGAGTAGAGAAAGAAAGATTATTTCATTTGAAAACTAAATGTGCGGAGGAAAAGAAAATTCTTGATAAAGAGTAAATTTTGACATACATATACACACACACACACACACACATAGAGAGAGAGAGAGAGAGAGAGAGAGAGAGAGAGAGAGAGAGAGAGAGAGAGAGAGAGAGAGAGAGAGAGATTGTAGGTCTTCATCCCTATGTGCAACGCTATTGCCTTCATTCGCTTCACACCTTATTATCGCTCTTCTGACCTTTCCTTGTAAACTGAGCATAGGTCATAGCTTTAGCTCTGATTTTCTGTGGATGAAATGAGAGTCGGTGTCTGTCATGTGATTCATTTCATTCTAAAAGGATAATCTAATGTTAAGGAAAGACTAAAAAACCAAGCGTTTTAATTTTTTGTAAGTATTTATTCAGCGTGACATTCTTATTCACCTTTTAAATGACGTCATGTGTTAGGACTGTATCTATGTGTACGCCCTCTCGTCATCGCTGTTTCATTGCAGGACTGCATACAAATACAACGCGCGGATACAATACAATGAAGACAAAGAGACTCTAACAAACTTTGTGCAGGGGAAACATGGGTCCTCCAATTAAAAAAAAAATCAATAAACTTTTTTCATCTTTCCATCGCTAACTATGGGTTTATTTGTCATAGTTTGGCACACACATCAAGGTTTACAAAGTTGTTCACACTTGAATGAAAACAGAAAAGAATTGCAAAAAGATGATAATGAAGGAAAATTAATTCTCCTCTAAGGGGTAATACCCTGACATGTTTGGATGACTGATTTTATTTCATCGCTTAAAACAATATTTCTTTGTGGTACCACTTTACATTATTTCCAAACAAACCTGTGTTACACGAATGCAAATGTTGGTATAATTTACTGGCAAAGCAGTACATTTCTGCCCTGTACTGATCGTATTAAAACCAGACTGAAAAAGCAAAAACTAGCATACCATTTTCATTAATTAATTTAACATACTTTGCCATGGCTACAGTATAACGAGATGAACAGAGATGAAGTTTATAAGACAAATATTCTTTCTCCTTGCATATTGAAATAGATCTACTGATACAAGAAGCCACAGGCCATACTCACGTAACTTGGCTCAGATGACCCTCATCCTCTCTGGTACTCATGTAACACCTACATTAATTTTCTTAACAGCAGCAGTCATGAGCATCTTGCTTTGAAAATCTTCCGTTTCCGCTTCTCGATAAATACACAGTTCCCTTTCCTGCAGGGTGTGGACTATCACTGCTTACGTGGTTAGGCCTAGACTACGTCTCTTCCTAACACCAACAACCACCCCTCCCTCCCCACTTTCTTAATCTCTAAGCGTAGGCTACGGTAAGCTTTTAGCAAGTTGCTTCTCTCGTCGAATTCCACACAGAAATCTAGGTTCCTACTCCGCCCTGAATTATTCGACTGCCTCTTTCCATCAAATGAGGATAATAACTGAGGTTTAACCATTTGCAAAGGTGAGTAAACGTTTCACTTGTTTCAGACATGTATTTGAGTAAATATATATCGGGTCGCAAAGCCTCGTGCTGAAAACCATTCTTATTTGCTTTGCTTCGTTTCCTTTAATTACTTAAAATAATTATTTTATTCATTTAATTTAGGCCGTCCATCTCAACCATGATCGTCACCAAAATAGGATTTTACAAGTAAAGCAATAAAAGGGAAATGAACGTCAGTGAACGCTACACAAAATCTTTTTATTATTATTATTATTATTGTTATTATTATTATTATTACACTCGTAAGACGCCAATAGATTACAAGTTGGTAAGAATGAGGCCAAAGATGTCCTATTTCTAAATATACATTCTGTATTGCTTGAATTTATCTTGTCTCTGTTTCATTTACTTCTATAGCTATGCTTTCAACCGGACAACGTATCCGCTATTTTTATAAAATAAAATGTGAACTTAAATTAACCGGACATGATCTCAAATTAACGGCTTAAATGCTTTGGTTATATTTTCAACTGAGCATTATCAGGAAATTTTGTCTCCCTTTGTTTTTTCAGTCTTAGGAAAATACTCCTCGTTAATTTTCTTCTATCACGTAAGACCTGCACGCTTTCATACACCAAAAAACCTGCATGCAATAGTTGCAATTAGGAAAAATATATAAAATATAATGTAAACAACGACACAAATTGCAAGTTATAAACTCACAAGTACTTGAATAACGAAAACTCGTGCGATAGACAAAGCTAGCCAAAGTTGGCGGCCAGCGTTGGTATTGGTAGCCCTGGGTATTAGGAGTACATATTCTACTCATATTACGGGTTGAACTTTCCCAAGGTCCAATCCACGCTACGGTACTACGGTATAGTTCAGAACTGGTTTCGATTATTAGTTATGAAGAAAGTAGTTTTTCTATGCTTCTTGTAGCTTCAGCGTATAATTTACATACGATATATATATATATATATATATATATATATATATATATATATATATATATATATATATATATATATATACATACATATTATTTGGGCATATTTTTCTCATGGAATTTCTACTTAATAGCATTTTTGCAGAGACTATCTTTTCATTTAGACTGAATCTGTAATATATATATATATATATATATATATATATATATATATATATATATATATATATATATATATATATATATATATATATATATATATATATATATATATATATTATAAATTCCCAGGTCAAATGGTTGAAGTTGTTTAACAGAGGAAGACCAACATGAATCTTTCCCAATGGTAACGTGAACCACGAAAGATTAAATGTATCCTTATCCCTGGGGTTTAGGTAGAGCCTAAAGGACCTCATATCCCCTAAGCGCTTGCCATTCAGAAATTCATCGTTGAGTAGTTAATGATAATGCAAATTACCCACACAAAAAAAATCTGTCTGGAAGGGGTATTGATACTACCTATATATATATATATATATATATATATATATATATATATATATATATATATATATATATATATATATATATATATATAAAATCTAGTTGAGTTGCCGTTTTTCACAAATCTTTTCCACGTGTTTCTACCTTTTGTCCTCACTTCGTTAATTACTCTTGCATTTCTTCTCGAATGCAGTCTCTCCATCTTACCTTGGGCTTTCCGCTTCTTCATGTTCCTCCCACTTCGATTTCCCTAATTTCTCCTGGAACATGTTCTTCACCATCTCCCATACCCATCAGGTACCAAAAACATCTCAATCTTCAATCGGGCTTTCTTTTACTATTAAGTGACTTACTTATTACTGATGCACTCATTTCTTATCATTAAAAAATGTATGTATGGATGTATACATGCATCTATATATATATATATATATATATATATATATATATATATATATATATGTATATATAAACATATATATATATATATATATATATATATATATATATATATATATATATATATATATATATATATATATATATATATATATATATATATATATATATATATATATATATATATATATACACACACGTGTTATTTATAGTCAATGACCATTTCAACCTCTCGACTTCCTCACACTTTTTGGGTGCAATTATCACTATAAGCCTTTCAATAAAGATGAGAAATAAATGAAAAACCCTCTTTCGCAGTAGGATTTGAGGCCACTCATACTAGTAAGACTATGTTTACCATTTAGTACACTGTGCTAGCAAGATAACAAGGTGTATGCAAAAGATAGGGAACAGAACTTACTTATCTGTGAAAGGCAAGGCGAAGATGTCTGTAGAGGTTCACTGAGCAAAAGCTCCTTTCTGAAGGTGAAATGTGGTTCTTGAATGTGAATAACAAGGGAAATACGGTTGATGCTGTTGAGATTAAATATTTCTGTAATACATGGAATGTGAGAAGAATTGTGGCGATATTTACAATAAGTAGTAAAGAATTGAACATAGAATTTAGGCAAAAGGCCAAGGACTGGGACCTACGAGATCATTCAGCACTGAAAGGGAAATTGACAATAAGAAGGTTTGAAAGGTGTAACAGGAGGAAAACCTCGCAGTTGCACTATGAAACAACTGTTAGAGAAGGTGAAAAGTCAGATGGAATAAAGAGAAAATGAATGGAGGTAGAGTAAAAGGAATGAAAGAGGTTGCAGCTAGAGGCCAAAGTGACTGCAAAGGCCCTTAAGTAATGCTTACAGTGCACCACGTGAGGTGCATTGATGGCACTAATCCCCTATAGGGAAAAGAAGTGGTAAAATGCTCAGCATATGTGAAATGATGACTCAGAGTATTTTGTGATGGTTTGGTTCTGTGGAAAGAATCCTATTTTGGTTCTGCCATATTCTATTCAAGAATTTATTACAACTACACAATGTTCTAAGGCTTAATTCTTAAGCCTTATTCTAAAAGAAGCAATTAGTAACTCCCTCCCATGAACGAAGACTGGAGGAATAAACTGACCTTTATATTCCAAAATTAAAACTCGGCTTATTAAGTACTCAACTGCATATTTATTATCGAAAAGAAACCTAACAGCACTTTTTAGTGACATTTATACTTAAAGGACTAGCCTTCAGGCCTTGATTTTAAAAGGTTTGAAAACTGGTACAAGTTAAAGTTAAGTATACCTTAGTTTAACCTGACCACTGAACTTATTAACAGCTCTCCTAGGGCTGGCCCGAAGGATTAGACTTATTTACGTGGCTAAGAACCAATTGGTTACCTAGCAACGGGACCTACAGCTTATTGTGGAATCCGAACCACATTATAGCGAGAAATGAATTTCTATCACCAGAAATAAATTCCTCTAATTCTTCATTGGCTGGCTGGAGAATTGAACCTGGGCCAAAGTTGAAAAGGCTGTTGGGTCCTTGAGCATCAAGCAACAAACTGACGTCTTGTGGATAAGGCTTGTTGTACAGTGGTCCACCAAAGGGGTGTCCTACAGCTGACAAACGGCCTTGCCAACATCTGGATGGAAGGATCATTCTCAAGAAAGAACCAAATGAGTCTCTTTGAGCTTTGCCTCCTTGACTCCACAAATATGCTAGTAGTCAATGTTGTATAACAACTTTCATTGGAATGATATGAAACCTTAGGGAAAGTACAAAAGATGAGCATCTCATCCTTCTCTTGAAGAGGCTATAAAAAGGATGAATTCTTGGGAACGAGGGATCAGAGGTACTCCTATCTTGAAGTTCCAAAGTCCTGCCATCATATTTGATGATGATAAGATGGCTGTCAACTTTTGTTTCACTCCAAGACCTGAGAAGCTTCTACTGCCAAAAATGAGCCCTGATTTGGCTACCACATGTGATGACCTATCACGTTTGCCACAAATTAGCATCCACATAAACCTCTACATCAACACAGAAAACCTCTAGATTGTAGTTTTTGTTGCACAAACCAGGTCTTCCATTGTGTCCACATCCCTCCCCAATAAACTTCCCACATAGTAGGCAGCAAGTCCATCTGCTACAAATTGATCTGAAAATCTAAGTACTGATGTAGATGGAGAATGTGATGGAGATAATGACAAAGTCCTCCTGGATGGTTCATCACAGGCAAGTTATCACGCATTTGCAAACTGTGTGTGGCCATACTGCAACTGGTGCAAGAGCCATTGTAAAAGCTTAAGGGCTGTTGTTCCATATAAAAGAAAGATGCATCAGTCATTGAAGGGTAGAAAGTCTCCCTTCTTGAACAGAAGCAACTGTTTCCATCTAAACTCGGGCTTGGAAATGGTGCATGATTAGTGGGCTGAGGTTGATTAAAGTTGATTAAAGATAAATTGCTGCAATACCATTATTTATGTTGTCTGGTGTACAAAAAATAACATCATTAAAGCCTAAAAATGCATCATAGTTACTTGAAAGTAAGTGTCCAAATGTACTTAATCATACAAACCTCTATTTGACTAGCTCAACAAATTTAAGTTTCTTGCTCTTTTGTACATACACACATACAAATTTTGTCTATTAAAATATTTTACAGCAGTATCTTACCTAAGTGGTATGCTATACAAAAACAGTCTGCCATCACACCATCCAAGACAGGTTAGGCAATTTAAATTGCACCTGTACCAAACTGAATGCTTATCAGCATAAAATCTCCCTTTCTCTCCTTTATATAACTGATGTAATTTCCAGGATATCAGATTTCTGAACTTATCAGTTACATACCTGTGATGATTTATTTTTAGGTCAGCTCTCTAGACAGTGTGGACTTTTAGATAAATCATTAAATATTAAATGTAAAGTATACTATGTACAACAGGGTCATTTTTACTTATCAGACCCCTGAAGCATTTACTAAGCTGAGGAGCTATAAGTAGAGTATGCACACTTTAATGCAGACTACAAATCTTTAACATTGTTGGATATTGTGCTGGAGGCAGGTTGAAAAAGCAGTAGAGGCAAAATTGGGAGATTTACGAAAGCTAATGTAATGTAACATTCAGAAGAGACATAATGACCAATTAAAAACGATCATGTTTTATAACTGGTGAAGCTACTTCTTTATATAAAACTCTTAAAATAGTGTGATGAAAAGATGTACTGCTACTTTAAATAAGTTACTGACAGTTGTCAAGTGTGATAGTAACTAACTGATAAAATGATTTCCTCCCAGGACAGAACATATCATATTTAGGTTTATTTTTTATTTGATTGTACTTATTTTTTATGTTACCTACCTTTGTAAGTGGAAGTAGAACATTCCAAATTGCAAATTAATATATTTTCCTGCGTGCCTCTTATATCTGCAGTCTGACTTTGTGTTTATATATAAGGGTGGGTTTTGTCACTTGTCAGTGAAACCATTTGTCCAAAGCATTGAGGGCAAACCTGTATACTCAAACTTCAGCTTATAAAGTGAACAATGAATTTCCTTGACCATTTATCAAAAAAAAAAAAAAAAAAAATGCTAGCTAAAGTGCTGACCTTTTAGATGAGACACACATGAAGTTGCAAAATTTCTCTTCAGTACCCACATTCAGAAAAGATGAAGACAACCCTGTAACCAGCAAAGTACACTATAAATGGTGAATTATTCTTATTAAATTTCCTTATTACACCATCAAGAACAATGAGATAAAAACACTGAAATCGATGTAAAACATGCTTAATCAATCCTTGAAAATCTGAAAACACAAAAATTCTTGGGATTAAAGTGTAGAGCTCCATGTAGTTAGGAACAATCCTGAGGCAGTTAACCGCTGAGGATCTGTAGAGCTAGGAGAGCATGCATGGTAGCATCATTGTTATCTTTTTTTTCTGCTAAAGATACGACTTGTATTAGGTACTGAAAAACCACAAATGTGGGCTATTTTCAAGTACCATGTTTGTGATTATTTTATGTATATAGCCCAGCAACCCTCATATTCTGATAATTGTGATAGTCAACATTAAAATAGGTGAATAATCGAAACCTATAATAATTAACAATTTATTTTTACGGAAGCATCAGAAAAACAACTCGAGCAAAATTTATGCCATTTAATAAAAGAGCTTGAACCATGAATATGGAGATTATTTCAAAATAAATAGACATCTCACCTTATTTCTTTTTCTTTGTATGCTTCTTTGGTCTTGAACCTGCATGGACAACTGGATTTATCTTATTTCGATTCTTATTCTTTACGTTAGTAACTTCATAGAAATTGCTACCTGTCTTAACCCTCTTTTGACTTCTCTCTTCTCTCCTCCTTTCTTTTGCTGTTGTAGTTACAAACTGTAAGTATTCCTCATCTCCGGGACGAACCTTTCTTTTTCTCCTGACTTTCCTTAAACTAGTAACTTTGAATGAGCCTGCTGTTGTTGATATTTCCTCATCACTTGATAACTCATCCTCTCCAATAATCTCATCATCATCAGCTTTGGCATCCACGGAATCTACAGCGCAAGCAGAGTCAGGCATTTGTTTCTCATCATTTACTGTTTTATTATCCTGACTTGATTTGTCATCAATACTAGTTTTACCTTCTGCTTTTTCATTGTCTACAATATCATCGGTTTCCTCTTTCATCTCACCACTTTCTTTGTTTTCCTTTTTATGCTCAGCAATTTTGTCTTTGTTTTCATTTAAGTCATCAGCATCATTTTCTTTGTCTTCATCACTTAAAACTTCCTCCTCAGAATCATCAGGTAATTTGTCTGTGTCTTCAAGAGGTCTGACATCATCACCTGAGTATTCTAAACTTTGAGCAATCTTCCTCAGGTTCTGAATCACAGCTGGAGTGTCAATAACATAGTCAGGTTTAAGTGCATCTTCCTCCTCCTCTTCCTTCTCCCTTATTTTTGTTGCCATTTCCAAGTTTTCCTCTGTTTTCATTTTTTCAAATTGTGATGAGTCGTGTCCAGGAGGGGGGACAAAGTAAGGAATCTTACCTCGCTGCCAATCATTAAGGACCATCTTGGCCACGGCATTACAATCAGGTTCTCCCCCCTTCAGAAGCTTCCCAGTACGTTTACCTAGTGATTCTAAAAAGCCCTCTGGAGTGTCCCAGTCATCAACCTGAAAATATTGCATACATAATTTTAGAGCACTCAAACACAATGATAGCTTTACAGAACACCATAAGTAGAAATACAAAGTTACACTTCACAGCAGAACATATTCACTACTTTACCACAGTATGAACTTTGTGCTGATGGGCAAAACCTAATTTCAGGGGTTGATAAATGAACTGCCAAAATCTAGGTAATGATCTACACTTCTGCATTGCAAAAGACGAAATGGAGTATTTCACACCAAAAATACAAATAATTAAAGTTAGGATATCTACAATCAGTTATGATAATTTATAATTAAACACGTCAAGTTATAAAACAAAAGTGTACTAAATGTACATTCTTTGTTGTAAAGATATGATATAAATAAAAAATATTACTGAACCTGAAAGTCCTAAAGTACTTAAAAGTAAATCAGAAGAGTTTCAAGAAAGAAATGTTTTACAACAACCAACAAGGTTTGCTTTACTATTTCAAGAAGTAGTGAGCCTTCAAGCTCCAGCAGGGGAGAGGCAGGGAGGATGGAGATATATATATTCCGATAAGCGGAGGCTAAATCGTAGTTGGCAAAATGAGAAATTAGGGGGACTGAAATCACAATCTATACACAACAGAGGGTGAAGAGAAAATATCCAGGACAGAAAAGTGGCTGAGGAAAAATGGAAAAGGTATAAAAGGGACAAAGTGTATAAAAGTTGAAAAATAGAGAAATAAAAATTTGAAAATAAGCACTGGAATAATGAGGGAAGTATTTTATATAACTGAATGAAAAAAGGGGCAATAATGACAGTGTGTTAGCAAAACAGATTGAACATGACAGTTGATGAGAGACTGAACATGACAGCTGATGAGCCCTCTGAAAGATGAATAATAAAAAAGTCCCAGGATCCTTCATTAGTTACTACAATAACCTAATGAGGAAGCAGCGAAGCTAGTTATCCATAAACCAGAATATATGAAAACCTGATATACGAAGAGGTAGGGCAAAAAGAATAAGAAAAGAGACTCATAATAATGGTGTACTAAGAGGATGAAATGAATAAAACTACTTGAGCTTGCTTAAAAAGTACTGGAAAAGGTACTGGAGGAAAGTTTGCGAAGATCTGTTAAAATTAATTATAATTAGTTTGACTTCTTGCCAGAGAGATCAGCAACAGAAGCAGTATTTAAAATGAGGCAACTAATAAAAAGGTACCACATGACCAGGAAGAGATGATATCACACATTTGTGGCTGTTAAAAAAGAGACTGAACAGAGTACCAGGGGAGTACAGTAATTGAATGAGCATTATGAAAGAGGGTACCAAAAAGACTCATTATACTGGTGATGTTACTCCACTACAAAACTAGAGGGAGTACATTGGTGGATTTATTAAAAGAATATTATTCGAATGCTGGTATATATCGAGGACTAGCACTGACCCCTTTATTGTTTATCGAACCAAAGGAAGCTAAAAAGGGGTGAAGGAAAAGGGGTCCCTATGAGCTACTTCACAGAGACAATCCAGTGCTATCAGCAAAATCCAATGAAGAGCAAAAATGTTTGAAAGGTGAAAGAGTGGAATGGAGAGGATGGATCTGAAAATCAAAGTAAGCAAAACAAGGCTCATTGTGACTGGAAAGGACCGTTATTGTAGGAAATATGTGGGTGCAAACTCTTGGTGCCAAGAATATCATACACAAGCAATTGTGGAAGACAGGGGAACTGAGAACCGTGTTGTGATAGACAGGTCTTACAAAAAGTAGAGGATTTCTGTGAATCAGGATCTGAGAGAGCAGGAAGTAAAAGACATGCATGGATGAAAAGGGGACCAGATGAAGACCTAGACTTGATGGGGGTTCATGAAGAGCACAAAAGAAGGTGGACAGAACCCATTTCATGACCAACCCTATACAGTCATGGGAAATGTTGGTGTAAAAACAATCATGATGAAAATTGCAAGGATGTCTTTAATACTATAACCCTTTTGTTTCCCTTTATAAATTTTTTAAAGATCTGAGGTAATTACCTAACATTTAAAAAAAAATTACTAAAATAAACTAATATTAATAATCTATTACTCTCCTCATTATTGTGACCTACTACTACATACCCCAGAATCCCGAAGTTTCATTTTTGTAACAACTATTTTTCACAAGGCAAGGACATTAACCTGAAGCTCAACATCTCTCTCATCTGAGCCAGCATCAGGTGAGGCCTTCCCTTCCTCCAATTCCTACACAATAATAGTAATTTCTGAAGGAAGCCTTAACAGTACAGAATACTTTTTTTCTACAAATATAGTGTTAGAAAACAAAATTCAACTGAAATATTTTATAATTACCTGATATGTTTTAACAATATATTCTCTCTTCACTCTCTCCAATATCTGACCTATATAGTCAGTTGGAACTTTCAGGTATTCAGTTCGAACTGCTCCTTTCAGCACCATATCAGAATCTGTTTCATGAGAAGGAGGAACAATTCCTGGGCAATCTACAAGGTATATTTTGCGCATCAGAGTAACATACTGCCAAACTTTAGTCTCACCAGCTAGTGGAGCTGTATTACAAACCTGGAAATTTGAGTCAAAAGTTACAAATTCTGAAGCATATATCATTATCCTGTAGAGGGAAGTGCATTAGTACCTACGAAAGTAGTTATACATACCTTTAATATATTCATATATTCTACAACATATTTATAAGCAATAAACAACAATAAAATCTTACTTTAATTACAAAAACATTCAGTAACAAACTTAAAATTTCAATATACAGTATCTACAGTGAAGAGTCAAGATCTTACACTAAACTAAAGTCACCAATGCATTTATACTGTTAAAACAAAATATTTTCCAGTAAAATTTCTAAATTACAAAGAACCAATTAAAACAGGACTATCATTAAGAGACTAAAAATTTCTTAATCTCTGTCTGTGATGTTTTCCAGTTATTGAAATTTTAACATCCTGTCTCTCCAAACCTGAAAACCAAACTCTGTAAAAACATAAAGATCTCTATGAATAGCACTTTTCTCAGTTACATGTACAATGTCTAGAGAGAGAGAGAGAGAGAGAGAGAGAGAGAGAGAGAGAGAGAGAGAGAGAGAGAGAGAGAGAGAGAGAGAGAGAGAGAGAGAGAGAGAGAGACAAAACTGTACAGTCACCTAAAGATAAATTCCTTGCAGTAAACCTGCTCAAAATTTTTGGGACCCACAAGAAAAAACATAAAATATATAAACACCTTTTTCTTCTTAAGGGTATTTATGATAGAGCTCTTTCCAACATTAGGATAACCAATCAATCCAACACTTATTTGTTTCTTGTCGCTATGCAATTTGCCAAACTGTCGAAGCAGGTTGATCAATGCTCCTTTGCCATACGGATTTGTGATAGAAGAATGGAACGCCAAGGTTGGGTATTCTGAACTCAAAATTGCAACCCACTTCTGAGTCACCCACACAGGAACCAAATCGACCTGAAAACCGATAAAAATATTTATATACAGACCATCAATAAGGCAGTGCTCTGGCTGGCACATTAACAATGGTATTGATTATAAAACTGCAAACAAATTATAGATGAAAGTGCCACAAGAACTTTACCTTGTTGAATTATGACTACTTTCTGTTATAAAACTACAAGAAAGGCCTCATGTTTATAGTCAGAGTTTTAACAATAACAAACATTGATTATTATTGGACTCTTTGATCTGCACAGTAATACAACTGATATGCTGCCTGAGATTGGACTTATATTTCAAACTTTAATATAAGAAAGATTTTCCTACTACCAAAAATGTGATAAATCTGAGAATTATAATCTCACTGCCACAGGAAATCATCCATGATAGCCACCGAAAGTATTTAATTTCAGATAAAATTCTCGAAAGACTTTATAAACAAACAGCAGAATTCATCTCACCTTATTCAAAACAAACACAAGATGTTTGTGAGGTGCTTCGGTTCGTAAATATTTCTCCACCAACTTAGAACGTGTGCCTAAAGGATCTCTAGCATCTAATACTTGAATAACAACATCAGACGAATCTATTACTTTATACAGCTCATTCCAGATGCGTTTACTCTGACCAGCCTGGATTTGAAAAACAAAACAATGGAAAGATTAATTTGTTAAAAATAAAGTTCTTATAACAAAAATTTTTTCACACAAACCCACCAATCACAATTAGCCTTAATTCAGTGTCAGATTCTCCCAGGCTCATAACTTCTGAGGTCTTTTAAGAGCCAGCACGTGAATTAGCCAGAATGACTGGTGACATAAGCACACCTTTGACTTACTGGTAAGTAGTGACTGCCATCATCTTTCTTATGTGTAATTCTTGTTACAGCTAAAATGAAAGGAACTTTAGAAATTAAACATAAAATTTTCTTTCTGCCCGCCATACAAAGCGTCTTTCTCACACACAGCTAAATCTTGCATTGTTATTGATACTTTAGTGTTAAGGATAGTAAGCATATTTTACATCAATAAAGCAAAGTAAAACATGAAGTACATTAGTAGTCAACTGATTAAATGTTCTCCTCCCTATAGAAAATGTATGTGATATTTTTTCATTTTACTTCATTTTTTACAACTTATTCACCACAGTGAGCTGTATGTCTTTATAAAACTTTTAAACACTAACAGAACAGAGATCAGTGGTTTATACCACTGAACATTCTCTCTCTCTCTCTCATCATTCTGTGGCTGTCACATAAGAGCAGTAGCAGTGGTAATAATACTAATAATAGAGGTACAACTGCAATTTTGACAATTTACTGCTTCTTCCTGCATTATCCACTTGTTATTATAAATCTGATATGACTAGATTTTATCAGCACATCAAGTAATTGTTTTACAGTTACAATTTACATATTCAGTACTGTGGGTCTAGTAATTATCTTACCATTATGCCTACACAACAGGAATTGCAATAAACAATTTATCAGTAAAAATAGCACCTTTTTTATAAATGCTTTTCAACATACAATGCAGAAGTACTGTAAACTGTACAGTAAATACCACTTATCCAGGGTAAATAAAGTTCAGAACATGTTGCTGAAAGCAGAACCTGCATATAGTAATTTCCATATGTAATGTGATTTCCGTGCATGTATATACACATACTGTACTCTATGTATGCTAAAGCTCAACTGATAAATACATAACAAATAAATGAACCTTTTCCATTACCATCAAGTATTATATAGTGTTTCCCTTTCTCTCTAATGAATGGTATTCTGATGACCTTATGTGACTAATTAGCAAATGAAAATGTAAAAACAAAAATTACTATTTTTTACCCCTCTAAAGATAAATACATACATTACCCGAGTACTGATCACTTTACTTAATCTATGCCTAAACTGGCCAGTTGTAGCACTAGTCACAACCACAGATGGTAATTTGTTCCAAACTGAGGTTACTTTATATGTGAAGTGGTTCCCGAAGTGGTTGGAGGTAAACTTTTGTAGTTAAATTTCCATCTGCTGAATTTTGTTTGATTACTGCTCAAAGTAAATTGATTTGTATAGTCTGTTATCTATGTTTCTGAGTATCTTAAATGTTTCTATCTACTGACCTCTTAACCAATGCTCTTCCCGAATAAATTGAGGTGTTCTAGTCCACTGTTCCTAATCTTTTTATGTACTCTTCCAGAATGGCAACCATGGTATGCAAGCTCTAAGTGGAGTCTAATTTGTGCATTCTATAATGTAATTATTGTCTTATACTTCTTATTAGTATGTGGATATTTAATGTATCCTACTATTTTCTAAATTTTCCTTTAATTTTATATATGCATATCAGAAGTTACGATTGCCATTCATTCTCTTCAAGACAACTCTTTATCTCCTTGTCAAATGGGTCATACTTAGCATTCCAGTCTATATAGGCTCTATGCATGACTTTGCATTTATCTAAGCTTTATGGTATCTGCCATTTTGTTGACCATTTACCTATTGTCTTCAGGCCTTGCAAATGTTTTATTGTTGTATAATTATTAGCACCGTTACCTATTCATGTATCATCAGGCAACTTGTTTATTTTACAAGTCAGCTTTAAGTCTAGGTCATTAATGTAGATGACGAATAACAAAGACCCCACACTGAGTCATGAAGTATACCACTTATGACTCTTTGCCAATGAGATTATCTCCTCTTCATAACACCTTTACTTTCTGTTACTTAGCCAGTTTTCTACTTGGTTCATCTACGATACAAGTTAGTTAGTTATAAATGATTTGTTTAACCAGACCTCTGAACTCTCATCTATGATACAAAGACTTACTTTTGCCAGAAAATAGAAAAATTTCTGTTGTCATCTTCATAAAATTTCTGTTGATATCTTCAAAATTATACCCCTCCTCAAAACTATTAAGGACAGAAGTGAAAGTCTTTAAGGAAGAATGATGATGGCAATTACTTTTAATTCCCAAACTTAGGTAAGCCTGAGGACAAAGACATTCTTTACATATGGTAAGGTTAGGTTAGGTTTCAATTAGATTTATCCATGAAGAGTAAGAATGTGTTACTGTGATGACTTCTTAAGCATTCTTTCAACCAAAATCTACAATCCTTACCCTTTGGTATCCTTTCAATTACCTTTCCAACTATTCTAACTTTGCCTTGTTCCAATATCAACTTTTTATTTTACTATTTAATCCTTATGGATAACCCAAGAAAATCCAGAAATGAGGTACGGTCTAATTACGTAACTTTACATTTACGTCAGTACTCAGACAAGCAAGCAAAATACACTGGTTTCTACATGAAGGGATAGAGAATTCCACCAGTGAAGTGTTCATTTACTGACAATTCAACTCTTAATAACCACATTTGTTGATGAGAGTGGTTTGGTACCAGGTGTGACTAATACCTCAGTCACATAATATAAAGTTTTGAATAGCTCAACCAAAGTAAAACTCGAAAGAAGTATTTCCAAGAAAAATGTACTTAGGATAAACCTCCTGAAATTTAATACAATCATATACAGGTAATAATTACAATGTCATAAACCAATCTAGCCAAACAAGTGAATCAAATTCCTACCCTCATAAAAATGGCTAGCATTTTTTCTTCATGGGGTGACAAACTGAGACAAGAAAAAAGGTTGAAGCTGGACAGCCAAGTGGAAGGAAAGCAAGGCAAAAAGAGGAAAAGTAAAAGGCAAAGAGCAATGTGGTTTCCAGGCAAAGGATTGCTGCAAAAAACTTTTACATGCTCATGAAATACTGTTATAAGAATAGATTCCTATAGTGCTAGAGAAATTACAAAGTGAACATCTTCAAGAAACAAATAAAATAATTATTGATAACATCATCATCTGCAACCTGAGTTCACTAAGAATAAACTGCACTTTCACCAACAACACTGAAACATCACATCTTTTCTCCAGTGTAGAATTTTACACACTGAAACTGTCTTAAAATAATTATTGAAAATCAACATCATCTAAAACCTGGGTTCACCAACAACACTTTTATTTAACCATTCTTATCATAAATTTTAACCGTTCAGTCCTATGAAATGACAAGAAATATCCTTGCATACCTTGAGAAACCACTGAGGTGGCAAATCTTGTGTGTCTGGTGCTGGTCGAACAAGATCTGCATCTTTCTCTGCATCATATTTTTCTGCTGCTTCTTCAACTTTTTTGGCAAAATGAGCAAAATCTTCTATCTACAAATCAAAATGGAACACAGTGGTAGATAAAATTTTTTTCATTAAAATTAAGAATATGATAAAGAAAAAACAATGCATATATCAACTTCAACTGGAGAAGGAAGATAATAAGTGTACAGTACTGTACTTAAATAAATAAATATACAAATAAATATACAAATACTTAAAGCCATTCCCACCAGCTTAAGCGTTATTTGGTGATTAATGCCATCAATTATTAATGACTAGCCTTACAAAATTTGAGAATTCACAGTTACTGTTCAACCTATAAACTAAAACACTTTCCACTGAAATCTTAACATGACAGTCTCTGCTGGCTTCAGGTTGCTCTGATGTATATACTTAAACAAATTCTGGCATTTACCATCAAGAAACTCTATTCTCACAAATTTTTCTTTCAGTTTATCATATAATACACTTGAAAACATAAAAAAAATCTTTAATACAAACATTATTTCATTAGTTTGCAATCTGCATTTTCATTTTTTTTAAAGACTTCATAAATATTACAGTACTGTACTGTACTTACCTTCAAATTTGGCTTCTTTCTTGTCTTTTTCTTCCCAAATACACTGTCAAAGGGCTCGGAATCAAGAATGTGGACACGAGCATTCTTAGCCTTTTCATTCAACAGTGATATGGGCAGATTTGTCTTGCTCATCACGACCTAAATAAATAAGAGAAAATTCCTCTCTTGAAATAATGTATCTATAAAAATATTTTCATTTCATACATAACCATTACAGATGACAGATTTTAAAGTTTCACAGAGATTAGCACAAGGATTATAAAAAATCTGTTTAGGGGTACAAAGAAAAGTTTTCTATATTCATTACGATAGACACTTCCAAAATATTGAATGCAACATTACTTACTATCTCAAAAAATAAATTACTATAATTGTTTTTATAGGGTTAAGTACCACTGTCCTACAATGAGTTTAACTTTCTTTCATTAACACAGTGGCAGAGTAAAATAATTTTCATTTGTTGTCATGCAGGCTTACCTACTTTGAAAATTATTTGGACCATGCACAAGGGTCACCAATCTCTTTGAAGAAAATGGCAGCTCTTAAAAAATTAAAAAAATTTTCATGAAAACCTATCTATCATAATTAGCCTTAATCTGCAGTATCAAATCCTCCAAACATGTAGCCTCTCAAGAATAACTAGTGAATGGATGAGAGAAAATTATCCCCAGTTACAGTGAGGTTCCAGTTGGTCTAGGACCATTTTAAGAGATACACATAGGTCAGGGATCAATGTCCTAAACAACTTCAAAGTGAAGAAATGGTTTGTATCACGAATACACCAACAAATCCTGAATAGGAACCAATCAATAGTGTGAGACAGCCATTTTTGAGCCTAAAGTCCGTGTCTCCATGGTAAATGATGATGAATTAGGAGATTTAAATGAAAAGGAAGAATATACTCCGTCACAAGTAAAAAAATTGCCGAAGTTATGGCCTAATGAAAATGCGTAACATACGCTTTACTTTTATAATGGAATGTCGTAACATCCGAGAATTACTTTTAATGCAAAACTATTATCGCCGCTGCCAGAAGTCTAACCGGTAAACAAACCATCAATGCAAATGGCATTATTTACCGGTGGCTCGATGATGACTGAATCACTGTAAAGCCTAACAAGAAAAACTCATCCTGAAAGATTTCAGCTTGAAGGCTGCAATATACTTGTTCTGATGGTTGATTTAAAGAATCCTCCACCGAAATCCAGTAAAATAACATGAAAATAATGAAAAAAGCTACTGCCAGACCAGGTGTTGTCACCACGGATAGCAAGAAACGAATGAGAATGGCAAAATGGCCTTGTTCAGGTAACAAAAACCTTTAGGGCTTGGCAAGGATCCCTGGACCAAGGAGGGAGTCCGCCAAACTCCTACAAACACAATTAACAGTGTCCAGCACAGAGCACTGACAAGTATAGCTTTGATGGTGTTAGCCAAATTTAATACATATTCTCTGGCTCCTGAAGTGAGAAAAGTGGCTTAGCAGGCACAATTGGATCCCAACATCTGGATCAGGAGAAAAGAGGGAAAACATCCCCAGCTTGAATACAATAGTCTTCCTAGCAGACAGCAAGGGAGACAAGAGAGGGGACTCTGAAAAGGGAGAATCTTTCGCCAAACATTCCCACTGAGTGAAGTCTCCAAGTACAGAAACAGTTATGTTAAAGGATGGACTACAGAATCTGTCTATGAACAACTGAACTAATTCCTTACAACTAAGGGGATAGGCTATATGTTTCTCTTCCTGAAAAGGAGGCAAAGAAGAATGGTGTCAAGAAGAGCAAGGACAAAAGTAGCCCAAAAAATAAATGAACTAATAGGACTCATAGATGCCTTGCGCTGAAGCGTCATGTGGACTCACTGAAGCTTCAGACTCGCTAAACCTGTGTGGACTCGCTAACGCCTATGCAGAGTTGCAGACAAAAGTGCAGATTCGCAGACAACTGTTTGGACTGGCGACCAACTGTGCAGACTTGCTGCTGGCAATGCAGACTTGCTGCTGGCCATGTGGACTTAGTGCAAGCCAAGAAGCACCTGCAGACTCGCATACAACAGTACGGAATCACATCCAACTGTGCGGACTAGCTGCTGGCCACATGGACTACTGCATATCTCAGACTCCCTTGGACTCGCCGACAACTGAGTGGACTCCTGAGGAGCCGATGGGACAGAACAAGGCTGCGTCTGTCGTGCGGCCAAAGGAACAAGGGGACACTGTCCCTGCCAATGCACTGGACACACACACACTGCAAACAACTCAACTAGCTACACACAATTTAATTCTAGATTTAACTGAATCAATCTAATTGTATTAAATCTAGCTTACTACCCTCAGCTGATATTTGGGTGTAGAAGGATCTATAATTACTAAAGAAGAAACTATAGGCTTATCTCTAACTTCTTGACCAGGTGTTAATTCTAAAGAAAACCTAAGTCTATCTATCTCTTCTAATTTGGCAATTTATTCTCTTTAACTCTCCCAAAGACCAATCCTGGCAATGATCACCATGTTGTCAGAATCGTAAATCACCTCTTGATGATCCATGCAAGTATGTGTATATATGTACAGTGTCATGTCAATTACTCAATATCCATGTTAACCCTTAAACGCCGAGCCTCTATTTACAAAAACATCTCCTGTATGCCGGCGGCGTTCGGGAGCTAGCGCCAAAGCGGAAAAAAAGTTTTTTTCAAAAAATCACAGCACGCTTAGTTTTTAAGATTAAGAGTTCATTTTTGGCTCCCTTTTTTCTCATTGCCTGAAATTTAGTATGCAACCATCAGAAATGAAAATAAATATCATTATCATATATAAATATTTGAATGTATGACAGCGAAAAAAAAAAACTCATATATAATTGTATACAAATAGCGCTGTAAGCAAAACGGTTAAAGGTAATGAGTTACTTTTTTTTTGTTGTATTGTACACTAAATTGCGATGATTTTGGTATATAACAGATTGTAAAACGATTAAAGCAACACAGAGAAAATATTATCACAAAATAATGCATGAATTCGTAACGCGTGGACGTAAAAAAAAGTTTTTTTCAAAAATTCACCATAAATCGAAATATTGTGCTAGAGACTTTCCAATTGTTTCAAAATGAAGGAAATTGATTGAATATTACTAGACTGTAAGTTTTTTAGCTTAAAATTGCATTTTTTTACCATTTCGATCGAGTTAAAGTTGACCGAAGGTTGATTTTTTTCTATTTATCGTTATTTATATGAAAATATTTCAAAAATGGTAAAAGCTAAAAGCATGATTTATTTTTTGTTGTATTCTACATCTTGTTGCCTCACAAATACGTAAACACTCGCCAAAGTTCTGCAAAACACGGATGCGTCAAGATATCGCTCTCCGACGATGCGCCGCTGATGCTTTCTGGTGCGAGAAGGAAGAAATTCGCGCATGCGCGTCTGGGTGACGCTTATAAACAAAACAACAGCGTGATCCGTGAACTCCCAGCATCCCTCAAGGCGCGTGATTTGATTTAAAACCTTTCGCAAACTAGGCCTATAATTATTTTTCCGCGAATATTTAAAAAAACCATTTTTAGTCGACGTACCATACGTCCACTTGGCACCCAACAGACAATTTTAGTCGACGTATGGTATGTCCAGTAGGCGTTTAAGGGTTAATTACTCAATCTGGTCTTGTAACTTACCTTACAAAATCTAACAGATTTCGATAGGGAAGATACAAAAGAAGAATCCATATTGTCAAATACAGACCAAAACCATACGATCCAATCATTAATCCGGAAAACAAACAAATTTTAGAGCACTCGTCTACACGTCTGGCCATATTCACCGACAAGAGACGACTGATAAACCAAAACAATTGCTGTCTTACCCCCACCCCCTAAAAGGGTGGGGGAGTAACTATTAGGAGCATTCGTTCGTTAACGATTGTTTCAATTTTAACATTTGTTGAACCTGTGCCAAGTAGTCGCAGATAAAGCTAATGATGGAGGGTTTCACCTCAAAAATATAATTTAAAAATGGTAATAGAATGTGTACCTCAATCTACCACCCAAGTCAAGGAATCTACTTTCACAGCTAAGACATGCAAAAATATAAGTAAAACAAAAAAAGGTCTCAGAACCTGACTTTATGGTTGCTATTAGACAACTAAATATGATATCCTAGATGACTGACAACAGAGCTGAGAGGAGGGAATTTTGAGCAACCCAATATTTTATTAGGATCATTTTTCATGTACCTAATAATGGGTAAGGAATTTATAACTATCAAATCTACAAATTCATTTAAAATAAAAAGAAAGCAGTCTAACTTGAATTTAATCTTCCAAGTTACAGTGAACATCATTCCTATCATTATGCTCTAAAAAAAATGATGATTTTATGCTAATCCCTCAGAAATGTGTTGGATACTCCCTTGACAAACCTTGGATTTAGACCTATACTGGCATCAACAGGAGCACAACTAATTATACCAATTATGCCACCATGATTTATATCTATCAAACAAAAACACAATTACTTCTCAGAGTTGTAAGGGATGAATATTTTTTCTGCACCAAACATAGGTAAAAATTTCAAATAAAATAAAATGCAAGAGAAAATACTGTTGTGAAATTTTGTGTAGATTTTTTGGTACTTGCTTTGAACTAAATAAATGCCAAACTCAACCGAATCAAAAGAGATGATTTTAAATCTATGGGAGTCTGATACAATCATTTAATTACAAGAAAAAACCTTTACTTTACCTGATATGGATCCTTCATAACTTTACCCATTTCTTCTTGAAAGGTTTGCAATGCCTTCTGCCCAATGACTTTAGTGTTACCAAACCACCGTTGATTTAGGAGCAACACGAGCACGGGTTCCTGCAAGAGTCAGGATTTTTAATACAATACAGCATACAGTACTAACAAAAGCTGTCTAATTATAACATCGCTTGACAAGAAATACTAGTATATTTCAAATGATACTACATATCCAAAAAGCTAAAACTATTACTTTTAAGATATTCACCATACCTGGAGCAACACTGTTCTGGAAAATTGCTGCCTTAATAATTTTTCCTTGTCTGTTCCTTTTTGCCTTTCCAGTGCGATACATCTGAAGGCGCTTGATAGTGGATTTGTCTCGGGCATAGGAGCACCTTTCAAGTTAACCTGTCAATAATGAACACCAATGCTAATATTATTATGCAAATTTAAAACTTACGGATAGTAAAACGGCAAAGTCACTAAATACAAACAAGTACTGCCACTTCATAAATAGATGTAGCAATGTATGCCAGAAGTATTACACGAAATCTACACATTTTTTAAATGTTTATATTATACTGCTTGAAATCACTTTTGACTTCCCACTCAAAGAAGTAAGCAGAGCATCTGGGAAGAACAAGGTCTTTCCCTGTGCCCAAGGAGAAAGGAAGAAGTAAGAGTCAACTGTACAAATATGCTCAAGCAGGAGCAAAGGGGACAGGGTGTTCAGAGAGGAGTCATAATTTAATTAAGGGTTCTGCAGTGCAACTATGCATGGATTGAATAAATGTGTGCTTAATGATGTTAGATTTATGATTGGTTTAAAAATGAGCATTAAATCTTAGGGTCACCTTAAGGGGAAACAGACAAGTTATTCACAACACACTGAGTGCTGGCATGACTAATGAATTAGAAAATCATGAGCAATAGTAGGCTCATAAGGATAAGGTAAAGTGATAAGAAAACCTTTTGTTACTATAGAAAATCACTGCTACTTTAAATCACCGATCAAAAAACCCCACAAAAACTACAATTACAGCTGATGCCTTTTTTTAAGTGGCATAAGCCACTGAGAAATGACAATTTGAACACCATTTCTCTGCCAACTTGAAACTAATGAACACATCGTTGGCATTGGGCTGAAAGTCTAGTCTTTATGGAGGCAACATAGATGTCATATTGTCATTGGAACCACAGGACCAAAGAAGTGGAATGAGCCATCTCAGTGATCACCTTAGAAACATGTAGAATGGCAAAAGGTGTAAGCTTACAGATGTAAATGAATACCAAAGAGGTCTTGCTTTGTTCACGGGTGCGAAAAGACAGAACAGAACACCGCCAACTTCAATAAGTTGAGAAAAGAAAGACTATGATCAAGCTTCCTCAGAGATTGAACGAATTTCCGCAAGTCAGTGAATGAACTGTTGTAATTACATCCATCCAGTTTGGGATGTCTGGTTGGTCACTGTACTGAATGTTCTTCTGTCTACAGTAAATCCCCTGTATTCGTGGGGATGTGTACAACACCCCCGCCCCCACGAATAGCTAAAATCCTTGAATGCTTAGAACCCCCTCTAAAAATACTTAGAACTGCCTATTTTGATAGTTTAAACACAAAAAACTCTCTAAAAATGCTTATGCCTGAGTATTTTAATTGTTTTATCACAAAAAGTGCATTTAGTCATGAAAATGATATGAAAATACAGTAATCAGTGAATATTTCTCAGTGAAAAATACTGCGAATGGGCGAATTTTCTGTGAATAATGGGTAGATACGTTCATTAGATAAATCTGTGAATAGGTGAGTCAGCAAACAGTGAGACTGCAAACATGGGGGGTTCACTGTATTCGTGTACCTGCACTGCAATAGAGTAGATGGAAGGACAACAGGACCTTTAGTTGACTATGACACTACCACAGTGTTGTTGCCATCACACCAAGGAGTGTCTATATTTGGATCTTGAGACTCTTGAAAATCTAAAATGAACTGTGCTAAAGTTCCAAGAAAGGAAGTGTAGGAGCCTGCCGCCCTGGTCAATGTTTCGAAGAATGAAAAGTCTCTGGAAGAGGATAGTGTAACCATCACAACACTACCTTGGTGCCGCTGCCATCTCCCACTCCTCACAGGGGGAGTGTAACTACATCAAGTAAAAAAAAAATGGAGCTCCTAGACACCACTTCTTGACTGAATAGGAACCAAAAATAAGTTGTTGGAACTTAGTTTGGAGGTGCTGTTGATCTTCAGATGAATTAGGCAGAATGACGGGAAGTTGTAAGCCCAAGACTTGAATCATGGATGCAAAAGATGTCTCCTAGGTGTCAACATCCTCTAAAGTTTCTAGGAGGTCACTTATCCAAGTACTGACTAGTTCCAAGGTTTCTAACCATGGATGCGAAAGATGTCTCCTAAACGTTAACAGAATCTGGTGCTCCAGGAGGTCACCTATCCAAGTACTGACCTGACCCAATCATTGCTAACTTCGCTGATTGGACGAGAAGCGATATTTTCAATGTGGCATGGTCAATGGCTGTTATGCCCACGGTCCGTGGAGACAGTTGAATAGTAACTGCTTTGGAGTGTCAAGACTGAAGGACTAACTGAATGTCTTCCTTGATCGAACAATTCTTCGAAACATCGAGGTGACAAGACCAATTGCTGCTAACACTGACCCTAGAGACTGAACTTGTCTGTCATACATCCATCATCCTGGAATGTGTCTGGTTGACCACTGGGCAGTGTGTGCTACTGCAAACCCATGCACCCACACCATCAATCTCCTCAAATATCTATTTATTAAAACGTAATGCAATCAGTGGTTGACTCAATTAAAAAGTAATACAGTCGATCCCCGCCTACTTGCAGTTCAGGATTCACGGCTTCACCTATTCGCGGATTTTTCTGTGGAACTTATCATCGAATTATTTGTGAAAAATTCTGTAATTCACAGACTTTTTCATAGAGAAATATTCACTAATTATTGTATGTTTATGTTATTTTTTTACTAATTATATTTTTATGACAAAAAGTTTTATTAATTTTTTAACATTAATATTAATTTAAACAAAGCAAACTATCAATAAAATGTATTCTTTGTTCAATGAATATTAAATATTAAGGTACTGTATACAGTAATTAACTTCCCAGTGTTTCCCCATGCACTGTAAAAAGAAAATGGGACTGCTTCAATATTGTATGAGAGAAAATAGTTTTCACACTTAGCTGTAAACCATATATTTTTATGGGTAATGTTTTAAGATGACTTTGAAATGATATCAAAGTGTTTTAGAAAATAGTTTATGGTATATTCTGTGTAGGATAATAGTTTATAGGTTCGAGAGAAAATGGTTGTACTCCAAAATAGGGGTAACTTAAAATAGTTTTCACACTTAGCTGTAAACCACATATTTTAAGGGTAATGTTGTAACATGACTTTGAAATGATATTAAAGTGTTTTAGATGATAGTTTACGGTATATTCTGTGTTGGATGATAGTTTAAGGTATACATCTGGTGTTTGAACTATTAAAATAAGCAGTTATAAACATTTTTAGAGGGGGGGGTCTGGTTTTTTAACTATTTAAATAGCCAGTTACAAGCTTTTTGTAGAGGAGGATGTTAAGTATTCGCAGATTTTAGCTATTCACAGGTGTCTGAGGTCCCTATTCCCCGTGAATACCGGGGGTTTTCTGTACAGTAAAAGAAAGAAAGTCTAAAACCAATTGCTCTTTACCTTGTCAATGGGTCGATCAGGATTCATGGAATTTGTCGACTTGACAAATCCTTCCTTCTTCTTCTTCTTTGCAGAACGTTTTGCTGTTTTAGCCATTTTGACGAGGGTTGAATCTCACAAACACTCCACTGTAATAGAAAAGAATACAAATTTTCATTAAAAAAATTGAAAACATACATAATGAATTCTATATTATGCTTTGTACACATATATCTTTGCCTTGTGGGTGGCAAGGGTTTTCTCCACTCTATTCAACTAACTTGTTACTAAATTTCTATCACTGTTCCCAAGTAGTGCTGAGGAATACTCTACATAAAGATAGATGGTTTATATTTTCTTAAAAACAAATAGTGAGATTGCTGACACTTACAGAAGCTCTATTGCGTTTTGTGCACTTGGTTTTATTACAGTAGTCTGTAGAATAGAATATAAAATTTAGGCCAAAAGCCATGAGCTGGAACCTATGAGGTCATTCAGCGCTGAAAGGGAAATTGACAATAAGAAGGTTTGCAATATGTAACAGAAGGAAAACCTCACAGTTGCAATATGAAACAATTGTTAGGAGAGGATGGAAAGTAAGATGGAAGAAAGAGAATATGAATGGAGGCACAGTAAAAGGAATGAAAGGGGTTGCAGTAGGGCCAAAAGGACGCTACAAAGATGCGTAAGTAATGCCTACAGCGCACCACGCGAGATGCACTGACGGCACTACCCCACACCCTACCGGGTGTTAGTTTGTACAATTTTAAATTCCTTTAGTTATGGCCTAGCCATCTTCAACCAACTTCTCTTTCTGATGCCACACAAGGTGATTTTTTTAAGACTCCTTCAAGAATACTGTTGCTCCATTACAATTTGGTGAAGAGTCCTAGCTATGAAAGACAGTTGTCAGGACAGAATGCTGTACAAGGAGAAATACAAGGTTCTCAAAATGGCAATTTCTTAAGAAGAAATTAATGTTAAAAATCAAATAGTAGCCTGGGCTACATGGTTTTTTTTCATAAGTTATTGATGTGATTCTGATAAATTTGACATTCCTTCCATCAGAACTGTTTAGATAATCCATCATATAGGCTCTTGCATCTACTAAAAAATTGGGGACCACAATGTAAAACCATAATTTTCAGTCATTTTAGGTCTGGGGCTACAGGGATCATCCATTTCCTTGAGGATGGCAACAAAGGATAGCAAGTGACCGAGGCAGGATACGTATGCAAATACTGTTTTTCTAAGATTTACAGAAAATTAAGCTACATTAGATTGGTGGGTTGTCTTGTGAAGCCATGCCCTACATCACCAAAGTCAGGTAGAAATAGGCTACCCTAGGTTGAGGAAGGTCACATTTCAATGAACTCCCGAATTCTGCTTGGTAAAACTACAGGGTAACTCCGCATGGACTTTTACCTTGGAAATTGATTTTTCCTATACTTTAAGTGTTGCTGATGAAGGAGGTGGTGTTGTTTACTGTCGGTCAATTATTTTTAACCTCGTATCTACCCAAGATGGTTGGGGACCCTTTGGGAACACGGGGTTTTTGGGTTTGGAAAATCGTTGGGACTTACCAGACTACCATGTTGTTGCTATGTAATGGTTCCGTGCATGCGCAAGTCATTAGGGATTCACATGTTCAAGAAGGGATGGGATAAGGAAACCTATTATAAAAGGAACTATACTAACCTAACATACCCTTACCTAACCTAACCTAACCTAACAGGCCATGTTACTCAGCCAGGGGGCGGAGCCCTCTGATCCCCCGGTGAAAGAAACTCCACTTTTTACCAGAGCTCCTCTATAACACTGTGCATGCTCGATAGCATTCCAGGATGGCCAGCATACAAAAACATATTAGTTCTGATGTTAATTATAGGTTAACTACAGTTGACCGACAAAAAATAACAGTAAATTGTTAATGAGCAACCAAAATACTACAGGAAAAGTCAATTTCCAAGGTAATACCCACTGTAGAGCAACCCAACAATTCTACCTTCTGCTCTGTCAGTTACAGTGTACCAAGTAACTCAGGATAAGCTGAGGGGGTTCAGTGGATGCAAAGGCTCCGGGCCTCCTCATGGATATAGCAGCAACTACCAAAGCATAAGCCTAGCATTGGCTAAGATAACGTTACATTAAGCTTCAGCCGACACTAAATTAGCCTACAAGGGAAATTCAATTCAGGGGTAGTTTGCAGAACAGGACAAGGCTAGCCTACCTACGAACAGAAACTAGGGTAAATGATCAGGGCTTGGACACATGCATGGCAGAATTTTCACTTTTCACACAATATTTGATTGGAGAAATAACAAAAAAATTAAACCTTTCAAAAGATTGACGCTTCATTAACAAAATGAGCTATAGGAAACTCCCATACGAACTAAAGTAAGCATGTGACGTCTTTATAAAATAGTTGTTGAAGGCAATTTTGAATCCAATATGGCGCCTTCCCAAATGCTGAGACAAAACTGAGAGGCGATTGGACACTTCCTTCTCAGTGCTCATTTAACGGTGTACTGATACTAATGCGTATACAGTATTTGTAATGTTTATAGATATTACTCAGGATTTTTTATTTTAGTTGTAATCAGCACGATAAAACATTTTGTTACCTATACTAGTGAAAGTATGAGACATGGAATTCCCGCCTGTCATGTGGTTAAGCTGAAAAGCATTTTTACTTTAATCCGTGGTTTTATCCTTACTGACATCACAAATGAAGCTCCACAGTGCTTATTTGATTGTAATTCACTCACAATACCACTTAAAATACATGAGAATGTTTGTTTACAGTACTTTACTCCATCAAAGCAGCGAAACTGTGGCAGGAACAATTTTCCAGCCTTATTGTACATCTGACTGCCACAAACATCCGAGAGCGGACGACGCATTTGGAAATTGTTTACGATAGAAATGTAGTATTTTGTCGTTAGGACTCTTCATTTATTTAAGTACATATTGCTATGTATACTTCTGAGACATGTAATTTATACATATGAGTGTTACCACTTTGGCAAAAATGCAGGAAAGTTGAGTATGGCAATTTATCTAGAACTGGTACGAGAGTCAAGTTGCCATGACGTCAAAATTCAGGAATGAAATAAAGGTTTTAAATCCCAAATTATTACTTAAAACACCATTATATTTGACAAAACTTACACTGTGTATGTGATATATGTATTACACTGTATGTAATATGTATTAATAAATAAAAAATAGGAAAACACGAAAAATAGCACATTGCAATGTTCACAGCAAAAGCATTGAAATTTGTCTCAGGAATCTGGTTTGCTCCAACAACAAATATTTTCAAATGAATTATAATAGACAAATGGGGTAATACATTTACTCAATTTATAACCTTATTCTGGTGTTTAGCTACCTAGTTATTTAAATGTTATCTAGCACTATGGCGTCCCGAAAATTCACTAGAGTTCCCTATCCAAGCCCTGAAACGCACCAGCATTTACCACTGGTGTCAAGGAAATGGTGTCAGCTTCTTTGGGTAACAAATATTTTGCAGGTTTAACACAGGAAATGGGCAGTTTGTTTACACAAGTGACTCGGCAAATATCGAGATGGCGTCACTCGTCCACTTGTAAAGTGTTTTAAGTAAAAGTTTCGAGAGCGTCATGGCAGGTACGTTAGCACCTTACACGGCCAAATCTTAACGAACCTCTGTTTAATTGGAAATATGCCATTATTCCGTAATTTAGGAGAAAACAGTTACTTTGATGGGAATGTAGAGGTCTCAGTGTGTTGTGTAGAGGGGGCACAAGTCTCAATGATCTTGATGGGGACGCGTTCGAATGCATTTTCTGGAAGTGTCCAAACAGTGGACGAATGTGCAGTGTCTCACGCTCCGAGTGTTTAGTGTTTACCCTAGATTTAGCTGGGGGTTGTGCCTGTTTTTACCTCTGAAACTGTTTTCTTCTACACTTTAGGGCTTCTGATACGGCGGTGAGTTTGTTTGTTGTCAGCCAACTGTTATTTGCCCCTAACTCTACTCAACAGTAAAGGGGGACTGTTGGAGTTCGGGGTTTTGGGTCGGGGCGAACACAGAAATGGAGCGGACATGTTTACGTTGAGGAGGAGCCCTCTGGAGGGGAAAAACGAGAGGGAGCCATTCGCCAAGAGGAGGGAGTTAAATGCATTTCGCTGTGTTTAGTACTTGCATTGGGGGGATGGTATGTCCCTTCGCTGTGTTTAGTACTGCCCTGGGGGGTACCCATACGTTAACATACCCATACTTGCCAGACGGGATATGATCCGTTCCAAACAGACATACCCGTGCTCTGTCTTTTGAAGATCGCGTATGGAAACCCCTTGTTGGATGGACTTCAGGGGTAAATTACAGGTTAATTATATTCGTGCTACAAAAATTGAAGATAAATCCATAATTAGCAACAAAAGACTGTAGAGAGTGTCAAGTTAGAAGGAAATCGCCGCCGCGGAGCTACTACTTCGATCTACCGCAGAGGGTGCCGAAGCCCAGCCCCCACCCCCGCCCAGATCAGGGCACGGAGTCGTAAGTGAGGTTAGGAAGGTAAGGTCTGGTTAGGTCAGGACCGGGCATGCTACGAAAGGTTAGATTTGTTTACGCCTGTAGAACCTGTCCCGTGGTTCTACAATCATCCCCAATCGGGATCTACATTAATGTGTAATGGTCCACACAAGGATAATCTCAAGAGGGAATTTGCCCACGGTACCTAAAACGCCCAGGTTATACTGGTAACTTTTGCTTTTTAGGTACCGTAAGCTAAGGTACGGTTGGCAAGGCCTAAACCTATCATATGAAAGTATTTATAAACTTATAGCATATTCTTACCTTAGTCCTAACTTTGGTCTGTAAATTGTTGTAGACAAAAATCCACCGATATAACCTGTCGTTTAGGTTTACGCAACCGTCAACATAAATGACAATATAACATTTGACGAAATTTCACAACCAAAACAATGCGGCACTGTTTCTTTTCTACTTGACTTTGGAACTCACACTTGATAGAAACGTCGTTCAACAGAAAAACAATGATGTTTCTCACTGACATAACCCGAATCTATTTTATAAATTTCATAGATTTTAAACCCAAGGTATAAATTTTGCCATATAAGGATTTAATTTACACATAAAATTTGTCTTGATCCATATGAACGATCATGAATTAATGATAACTAAAATTGAAACCAACAACTTCACTTTACTTCAGTATCATAAACGCTGCCTTTTGTTGAACGCCTGAAAGATAAGTGCTATGTCTGCGAAAAGCAGAACACATGGAGCTCTTCTATCAAAACGTGAAAAGAATCTGCAGCAACAATGAAAGGCCTCCTTATCGGACTACTCTTAAATTCTTTATTAAACTTTGATTTAAGATGTTTATGTAAACAATAAACGCGAAAAAGCCTTGCGTTCTATCTCCATCCCGAAAGGCTATGTTTAGTTTTATGTACAAAACTAACATACTTTTGTCAGTCCTGTTACTCATAGCACTTGTGAGGTCAAAGAAGACAGAACTGGGTACTGATTGATTTATTATGTTGTTGTTTCAGATTTAGCGGGCCTTGTGCCAGCACAGGCTCTTGCTCCTAGAACAGCCCGTAGCTTTATGTTGATGAGTCTGTGAGATGGTTAGGTTACATGAAAACTTTATTATGATGCATGAAAGTGATTTTGGTGGGGTGTGATTTATTCCGTTGTTGTTTCAGATTTAGCTGGCCTTGTGCCAGCACGGGCTCTTGCTCTGAGAGCAGCCTGTAAGATTTATTCGTTGTTTCAGATTTAGCTGGCCTTGTGCCAGCACGGGCTCTTGCTCCTAGAACAGCCCGTAAAAATTTTATTCTTGTTGTTGTTGTTGTTTTAGATTTAGTTGGCCTTGTGCCAGCACGGGCTCTTGCTCCTCGAGCAGCCCGTAACTGATTTATTCGTTGTTGTTGTTTTAGATTTAGCTGGCCTTGTGCCAGCACAGGCTCTTGCTCCTAGACCAACCCGTGGCAATGATTTATTATGTTATTTCAGATTTAGCTAAATGATTTATTGTGTTGTTTTAGATTTAGCTCTTGCTCCTAGAGCAGCCCGTAAATGATTTATTACCTGGGCATAAGGTATACATAACAGCGTGCGGACGGAAATGTGGTGCCCGACCCCAGGTCTCCAGGACCCGCACGCTGAGTGAGAGCAATTTGTGTTTGTTAACAGTCAATCAAATAACAAGAGACATAATGTACTGTACATGCAGTGATAAAATATATATTGGCGAAAAGGCCAGGAAATTCTACATACAAACATATACATGAGATTCTTGCTGCGTTAATAGATGCGATACATGATCGTAATTAATGGGTAAAGAAGACGTCTTTACACACTGGATAATTAACCTTTCACAAAAGTAAGTCTACATTTCTGAGAGGTGGCAAAGATTCAACAATCAGATTATGTTTCAAAAAGACCAGGAAGGGGAAAACTGCTGCACGTAAGTACAGAAAGAGAACAGCACAATAAGTTGGACAAAAATAGGTCTCGTTCAGATAAAATACTGCGTACAAAAACGAACCTAATAAAGGAGGAAAGATCAAGGGTGTTCCAACTCTACCTACCGAAAAAGTAAAGCCCAGACAGTGGAGAACCAATGAGAGAACATGAAATAAGAAATCGAAAGAGGTAAAAGGCGACAAAAGCAAAATACTATTTTAAAATGATAAAATAACAATTAATATTTAATTGCGATAGTGGAATGAAGATACCATGAAGCTAAGCTGGAGAATAAATAAGAAACTTCTGTGGGAGGAATATATACAAAATCAAGATAAAGTTTATACGGAATACGTACAGATGAAAATCCACAGAAATATCAATTAAAGAAGAAAGAAAACAAATCTATCAGGGCAAACATAACATCGACAATGAAAGGGAAACATGGATTTGATAACTTTAACAAGATTGAAAGTTAACAATCAACAGAGCTACAAGTAAATGAGGAAGAATGCTAAGAACAGTCTAAAAAGTCTATATGGTCAACAAAATAAAAAGAAATAAGTATGAAGCAAACCAGATTGCTTTAAGGCAAAGCATTCATGTCTCTCCCCATTTTTTTTTCTTTTGCATTTTCCATTTCCCTTGTAATTCATATTATGCCAATTCCTCATTTGTATTCACTTATACAGTGCAAATGTATTTGCCTGTCTATATCTGATCTGATTAACAGGTGTCCAAAAGGAATCCTACATTCTCATGGATGACAATTCCACAGACTCTGTCAAATAATTCCCAAAACTCTAGTAAATTGACGACTTCACACTTCTATATATATATATATATATATATATATATAAAGATAAAATCCACGAAGGAAACGGAAACACTGGAGTGCTGTGAGGCCTTTCGACGCTAGTCCTTTACTTAGCAGACTGAAGAAATATAAAAGTATGTTTACAAAGAAAGCTCATATAAATGACAGATGGGGATTATAAAGGAAACATATGTACCTGGAATCCAACACAATTGAAGAATTAGTAGAACTGCCAAAACAGGATTAAACAGTTATATATATATATATATATATATATATATATATATATATATATATATATATATATATATATATATATAGAGAGAGAGAGAGAGAGAGAGAGAGAGAGAGAGAGAGAGAGAGAGAGAGAGAGAGAGAGAGAGAGAGAGCAGGCATTCATACGTTAGAATTTTTTAGTTGAATTTGATTAAGGATCATAAACTCTAAGTGCATTTTAATCACTCTTATTTTTGGCTTACTGAATACATTTTAAAAGCTGCCTTCTGTCACTACAGCCCAGAATAACAGACACCTGTATAAACAGCAATGAAAATGCCAATAAGAACTGGCATTATGACTTGAGTGGCAGCGTTGATAGCAGATGGGTTTGCGCCCAAAACCAGATGATTTGAAAGCTTCGAAATACTTCCCGAAGTGACCCTCTCCGGTCTGAAAGGGACGACGGCCTTAAGTTGGTTTTGACCCCTGAGACGCAGGCCTTCAATGACCACCAAAACGAGGACGAACAGGAACACGATGATTATGAGAACGACGAACCACAGGTCAATGAGCTTGAGATAGGCCGTCCTTGGGATGCCCTGGCTCGTCTGGGTGAAGAGGGAAGACAACACCAGGAGCGAAGTGAGTGATACCATCACACGATTCTGCACGCGGGAAGAAGAAGAAGAAGAAGAAGAAGAAGGTTTTAGAGATAATCTTTCCTTATAAATGTTTGAAAATGCACACAAAAGGGAAGAAGAAGAAGAAGAAGGTACTAGAGGTAAGTTTTCCTTAAAAATGTTTGAAAATGCACACGCACGTACAGTATATATATATATATATATATATATATATATATATATATATATATATATATATATATATATATATATATATATATATATATATATATATATATATATATATATATTCATCATCATCACAGGTGAAAATATGAAAGACTGGGTGTAGGTCCTGACCGGTTGCAGCCTTTTTTTTTTTTTTTTTTCAAGCCATCGTCAGTGGCTTGGAAATAAAGCTGAAACCGGTCAGGACCTACACCCAGTCTCTCATTTTTTCACCTGTGATGATGTGTGATAAATGAATCAGGTGTTAAAGTGATTATGATCAAATATATAATTTATATATAAATGTTTGTGTGTATATGAATGTATATCATATATATATATATATATATATATATATATATATATATATATATATATATATATATATATATATATATATATATATATATATATATATATATATATATATATATATATATATATATATATATAGAGAGAGAGAGAGAGAGAGAGAGAGAGAGAGAGAGAGAGAGAGAGAGAGAGAGAGAGAGACGTCGTGCTATTCATAAATCATGTTTTCACAGACACCTGTCCTGGATTATTTCTTAATTGTAAATAACAAACATATAATTTTATTGTCATTTGGACCAGGCTTAAGTACACTTTAAATCTATACATTTTACATATTTCTTTTGAGATAAGTTAATCAAGTTCAAACAATCCCAAGCTAACATTTAATATTCTTATCAAACTTTCTTTCGTGAAACTAGACTCGATAATATTTCTTCCTGAAATGTTAGTGGGATAGATAAATTTTTTTTAGCTCTTGCTGAGGTAATAGTATGACTATATATTATGACTATCATCTCTTTAACTTCAACAGCGTTCCGGCGCCAGGCCATCGGACCACACTTTCCTATATCAGTCAACTTGAACGAAAACTGCACTGTTATTCTACGCAATTCCTATGCATTTGATGAGGTATAATCCTCTTTTCCAATGATTTACCAGTCTGACCAACAGAATTTGTCACAAGATATAAATGACATTTATGTACACAACCTTTTGTATCGTCAGGAGAATTCTTTGTCGAAGTTTTTTCATTTCAGTATTTTTGTAAATGCTACCTAAAAATTTTTAATCAGATGGGGAATATTTTTAGTTATATTTTAATACGGCAGTACAAGTAGTTTTTTGTGTTTCATGTTTTTCTCTTATTATTATAAAGAGTCTTTTCAGCTGTTCTTTGTGCATCTTCTTATAAGATACCACGATATTTTCATTACTTGCCCATATTCATAATAGCAACGTAACTCTCTCGAAAGCAGTGATGTGAACACTCATCTCTTAACATTAATTGTGACCCGAGTAAAAATTTAAAGAACATATATGGCAACACTGGTGGGTGTTCAGAGTTGCAATAAGTATTGTAATAACTAAAAATGTTCGCCATCTGAATATCATTAGATCTAATATCTCTTGGCTGAAAGAATCTATTTCTTTATTCCTTTGTCAAGTGATTCTTTCCTCGCCACGTACCGTGAAATCGCTGAGGTCGAAGAAGAGCGTGAGGTAGCAGATGATGACCAGAAGCGTCGTAGGAATGTAGGTGTTGCTGATGTAGTATCCGTAGAGATTCCTCAGTTCTATTGCGACCTGAAATTATGTGCTTGGTCTCAGTGAGTGTTCGGTGAAAAATGACACCGTTTTTATTAGCTGGTGATATTCTCCAGGTGCAGTAAGTTACAATACTTGTCAGTGTCTTGCAACATACTGTGAATGTGAGAATTTATGCTCTTATCAGTATCTGGCTGCGTTATTCCAGTGCAAAGAATTATATGAGAACCTGTCTGCAGCCTTCGTTCAACCTGAGAATATTTCATTATTATCATTTTATGAATGCAACTCTTTTCAGCATGAGAGTAGCTGAATTGTGTACACTGACATGACAAAGACTGAGGTCAAGAAGCTGCTTTCAGTATAAGTAATCAGCCATTATTTGTATTTGTCAAATTCTTTTTCGATGATAATGTCATCTTATCATTTTCTGACAACGGTCTTCCAGTGTGGGAAATCCAACGTGTATCCTTATATTATCTTTTTCTGAAATAAAGATTGTTTTTCAGTACTGAAGGCCTTTAGACTTGCTATTGCTCAGTCCAGAGTCAACCTATCTCACCACTGGATCCACAAGAGTATATAACGTCCAGAGGGTCGATGCTTGCTGTCTTAAACTTATCTCACATAACTGTTTTTGATGGTATGTGTACACTACCAATAATAATAAACTGAAAATACCCTTCTCATACTTTAATGCATATTAAGTGTGCTGACAATTTTCAGTAGAAATAGTGTTGTTAAGATATTGGAAAGTCCATATGATTCAATAAAGATGCATTATTTTGAAAAAAGTTTTGAAAGCACAGGTTTTGCCAGAGGGTAAGTAAATTATATAATTTTGCCCCTGGGGTGAGTTGCACTATTTTGAACTTTCGTTCATCCATTATGGTCCTATTGTAATTTTTTGCTTTAATTTGAGCCTCTATCCTTGAATTGTCGGGGTTATTAAGTTTCAAAGTTCGAATAATAATAATAATAATAATAATAATAATAATAATAATAATAATAATAATAATAATAATAATAATATCAAAATCAATTGCCGAGATGAATATTGGAAAAGGCAGGTTCAGCGTGCATTTATAATACATACAATTCTTCTTGCTTTTTAATAATTTACTCACATTTTTATATATTTCTTTATTAACTTGTTAATTTACTTTTTCCTTGTTATTAAGTGATCTCTTCTTTCTGTATTTCCCATTACCTTCTGTTACTTCTTTCTAATGAACACCATATTCTTTAGAAACCTGAATTTCAAGTCAGTGGCCCCTGTGGACTTGTTGCTCATGAATAGGTTTTACCTTCTGAATAATAATAATAATAATAATAATAATAATAATAATAATAATAATAATAATAATAATAATAGTCAACCGTGGTGCTTGTATTTACCTTCTGACCGACATCGTCCCTCGAATTGTTAATGAAGGTCATGTTGACCATCGTCACCTCGTATTCCAGGAGCATTCTCTGTCCCAGGAAGTCGGCGCCGATACCGTCCTGCAAATAGAGTGTTGTTTATCTAATGTACATTTGTTACAATATTGCTCTGAACCTAAAAGGCTCCGGGCAAGTGTGATTCATCCGTTTGCTTTGTGGGTTTCTATGAATTTTTTTTTCATGGCTAAGTCTAGTGGATTCTAACACAATTTAGATTGTATTTGCTAACATGAATTCTTTTGTGTCTAGCTTTCGTAGTCGTATGAATGTGAACATTCATAGTTTATTATACTTCTAGGTTCTTACTTTCCCTCTATTTTTATTACACACATACGTACATATGCCTAACGTTGTCTTGAAGCTTGCTCAGCGAGTTAATGATCATTTTGGCTTGTTGCTTGTGATTGTATTATATTTTGATAATAATAATAATAATAATAATAATAATAATAATAATAATAATAATAATAATAATAATAATAATAACGAAGTATTCACGTGGCATCTCATGATGGTATTTAAACAGAACTAGTAAAACCCATGACAAAAATGTAGTAACAAATTTCTTATCAAGACAAACATAGGGGAGACTTAGTTAAAAGACATTGCTGTGCTTTGTGCTTTGTCTACCATGCTGCACAAACTAAATAGTTTTTGGAAGTCGTGCTGCACAGGGTCAACAGCCTCTGAAAAGGCGGTTGAGACCTCTGGTCACGAGGAACAAACCAACCGTTGCCCGGTCTCGCTCACCTGCGTCAAGACGGCGAAATCTGTGGAAACGTCGATGAGTCTGAAGGTGAGCGAACACATCTGTTTGTCGAACGGATACCTCTGCAGCTGGAACTGGCAGGTGAAGCCTATGGTGCTCACCTGGTGCAGGTAAAGCGTGTTCTCCGAGCCCAGGTAAAGGTCGTCTGGAAAGGATGAAACAAACTTCAGAAATGATGGAAGCAAGTGAAAAATGCGTCGAAGTTTCTTTGGCGCGATGGTGTTTTTTTGTACGGCGCATAATGCTGTATGACACTCTCAGCCACGTCCCGTGAAACTCTCAGTCGCGGGCCATGAAACTTTCAGCCATTGCCAGGTGGAGGCCTGTGTTTTGGCCCTATAGTGGTGCCAGACGCACGATCATGGCTAACTTTAACCATAAATAAAATAAAAACTACTGAGGCCAGAGGGCTGCAATTCGTTATGTTTGATGATTGGAGGGTGGATGATCAACATACCAATATGCAGCCCTCTAGCCTCAGTAGTTTTTAAGATCTGAGGGCGGACAGAAAAAGTGCGGACGGACAGACAAATAGCCATCTCAGTAGTTTTCTTTTACAGAAAACTAAAAAAACAGGTCAGACTTTTGGGAAAATTTCTCGGCCGAAAAATATTCCCATGGAAGTGTAACTTTTCGTCTATTTTAAAAATGTTCATTTGCATTTTATTCCTTTTTATATCATTACATTGCATTTTTACTAATGTAAGTTCCTGTTCGCTGAAGCCTGATTAGGTAGTTCTTCTCAGCTTATTTCTAAGTGAGAATGTAAATTAGTAATAATCATGGTGAAGAAATCCAAAATGATGTCAGTGTAAATATATATTAAATTATGAAATTTTTATAATAATAATAATAATATAATAATAATAATAATAATAATAATAATAATAATAATAATTAATTATTATTATTATTATATTATTATTATTATTATTATTATTATTATTATTATTATTATTATTATTATTAAACGTCTTCGCAGTTCCTTTGTACGTTTATTAAAATGCTTCTCAGAAGCGTCAAACAAGTAGCGATTTTATTCTAAGAATTGCTGAATGAATGCTGGGGCCATGAAGTCTAACGTGTTGAGGTTTGTAGCAGGAGTGACAAATTTTATTGGTGCTCTGTCTGTCGCTATCCAGACTTATGTGATACAAGAATATGATGGAATGGAATGGAATACGGAGTTTAGGACAAAGGCCAAGCACTGGGACCTATGAGGTCGTTCAGCTCTGGAAAGGAAATTGAGGGTAGGTAGGTCTGAAAGATGTAACAGGAGGAAAACCTTGCAGTTGCACTATGAAAGAGTTGTTAGGAGAGGGTGGATAGCAAGATGGAAGAAAGATAATATGAATGGAGGTACAGTAAAAGGAATGAAAAGGATAGCAGCTAGGGGCCGAAGGAACGCTAAAATGAACCTTTAGTAATGCCTACAGTGCACCCCGTGAGGTGCACTGACGGCACTACCGCCCCCTACGGGAACAAGAATATGATGTACAAGATGTACAAGCTTGTTTTGGGTTTGTTAATTTCTTGGATCTTGTTTGAGCTGAATTCCCTGACATTATAACCAGTACTGGGGATCCTCTAGTAAGGAATGCTGATTATGCTTTAGTTGTTTCATGATTAAAGCTGAGCAACCTGACTGTGTGGTAACCTGTCTCTGATGTGTCTTACTCATGTAAGATATCTTAAATCTTAAGCAGACTGGAATGAATTCTGAATGATCTTCCATATACGAACTGATTACAACTGTGATCGACAAATGCCTCTAGTTTGTTTGATTATCGTATCAAAGACGAAGCCTGGTTCAGTGATGACTGTAGAAGCGTTTATAATCTTTGGAAAAGAAAGAGATCTGGTCTGACATAGAATAATTGCACCCAAGTAAGATCTGTTTATGCTTCAGGCGAAAACTTATACAATTCAACTATGAAAGAAACCCACTCTAATACACCTCAGGGACGTAAATGGTCGGTTACTCTCAAATCTGCGCATTTGGGTGTAGACTCAGTTTCTTTGCTTAAGCCAGATGGCTCCGCTACTCATCGTTCAGTGGGAAAGGCTGTCCTTTCGGCTGATGTGTTTGACAGTCAGTAGAACAACAAGAAACTCAGTATAGGCCTACCTCATCCAAAATTTCCTGATGGTAAACTGACTGGTTTAGCTTTTCGGTACTGTGAAATTAAGAATCCTTTATGCAACCTGGATGTTTATGGGGGTATAACCACAAACAGTATTTTCCCTTTGTATTTTATAAAATTGCTGATTACTTATCTACAAACTTGTCTATTATTTTTTGTAAGTTAGTTTGAAGGGATTCTTTTTGCACTTGGAAAATTAGTAATGTGGCTGAGGTAGTTCTAGCTCTGCTGATTACTGTACAGTTTCTCTAACTATATTATCTGAATTTTCTTTTATGTTTGTTGCCTAATAATCATCTGTTCTCCAGTTTGCATTTTGGTTTTTGCAAGAATCTGGGCGCTTGGGATGCTCTTCTTTCAATTAGCAGTGTCGTACAGAAATACCTGAATTAAGGCCAGGAAGTTTATAAGAATGTTCTTGACAGCAGTGTTGCTTTTAACCTTGTTAATTATTAGACAGATGGGAGTTGGTGGACTATTTCGTAGTATCGTAAATGAATTTTTAACTAACTCATTAGAAGGCGTATTTGTTGTTGGGCACCACTGAGACTATATGAGTGTAGCCTCAGGTGTTCTCCAGGGTAGTTTTTTTGGCCCATGACTTTATAAATTAACATACAATATGTGGTTATGTGGTTTGGCCCCGTAAACAGGCTTATTGCTATTGTTGTACGAGGACGGTGCTACTCTTTTTTGCATCGATCTGCCATGTAATATTAGATATTCTATTCATTCTGCCTTTCCTTTCTTCTGTGATGTTCAGTATCACACAGTTTTCAAGAAGTATTGTACCTTCTCTGACCAAACTGTGGAATGGTCTTCCTGACAGTATATATATACAGTATAAATATGTGTGTGCGTGTGTGAATATATATATATATATATATATATATATATATATATATATATATATATATATATATATATATATATATATATATATATATATATATATATATATATATATATATGTCAAACTTATTCAGAAGATACATGAGGAATGAGCAACCCGTGCAGCCTGTTTGAGGGTTAGTTGTATTTAAGCAAACAAGAGCTGCAAGGAATCACCTGCAATAGTGAACACAGGCTGTCTATGCTACAAGTACTGTATGAACTCCAGTTAGTATGTTTCAATAAAACCTACAACTTACTTTCGAGTCTGGTGTAAGTCGCTGTAATGCAGTTTTAAAGTGAATGCCTCTTTGCCCTTAATTTATGTTTTGTTTCTCTACTGCTGCTTACCAATGAATATTCGTTTATTTATTTGTTGACCATTATTTTCTTGTGAGCTTGTTGGCTTGCGCTACGCTGTGCTGGAACCCAGCGCTGCCCGTCATGTCTCCCCTACCTTCCCATTCCCCTACCTACCCTGTCCCCACCCAGGGTGGACAAACAGGTTAGCAGGAGGAGGGTGGATGCATCATGTCTCCCCTACCCTCCCGATCCCCTACCTACCCCGCCCCAACATGGGGCGGACAAACAGGTTTGCAGGAGGAGGGTGGATGTGTCATGTCTCCCCTACCCTCCCGATCCCCTACCTACCCGGCCCCCTCCCGGGGCGGACAAACATGAAAGATCCACTCGGCTTTAATTATTATAGATTAATGTCGTTTTTGGCTTATTCCGTACGAATATGTTTACATACAAATAATAATAGAAATAACGGATTGGTTTTAATCAACGAATAATCAAAATATTTGATAAAAAAACTGTGATTTACTTTTTGGGAGATGAATAAGTACTGAGAAAAATAGACCATAATAACAACGTCCTGTAGAGATGACGATAATGCACTTTTATCAAAGCAGCAAAATGATTTACAATAATGTAAACACGAACTAACCAATAGGTGATAGTATATGAACTGCAGCATCCTGATTGCATGCAGAGAATGTAAGAAGTGGTTACTGAAGTCATACCCACATTGTGGCTTAAACCAAAGTGTGCTCAAGCCCTGCACAGACAAGGGTAAGATCTTACCTTCATGAACCCTAGATTCGTCATCTGGAATTGGAGAGCTCTGTCTTTCAACCATCAAGGCTTTGGACCTGGGCATCACGTCGGCAAGACTAGTTGAGCCATCTTCGATCTGCATGTTTGGCTGCCACACATTTTTTGGGTCCTGTACCTTGTTTGCTATTGTATTTTCCTGTAGATTTTTCATGAGCAACCTTTTGTCTCTCCAGCGAAGTTGTAGAGTGACATCAATGGCCATTTTGAAGCCCAGTATATTAATTTCTCTGACAGAAATGATGCCTATGAAGAATCTTATGGGAAGTGGTGAGCCGATGGGCTTGGGTGGAGGTAGCTGTGTGGAATACCCAAAAGGGATCTGAATGATGCTGCAGTTAGCCTCATCACTCTTGTCAGGACAGTCTACGATCATATCACAGCGCTGATTTTTCTTAATGCACATACCATCATCGCAAGTGTACTCATTGGAGCTACATGCTGTGATTAGCACCTCTACCTGGAATGGGTTTTCACATCATCCTCTTAGAAAATTTTTACATGCAATAAAGTTTTATGACAGTAACAAGTTTGCTAAGGATTGATTGACAAAGCAGTTTATATACTAAATACTTATTAAAGCAGATAGCCTTGCATAAAATATAGTTTAACAGAATGAAACTCCTACGAAGTAAATGTAATGAAAGACTATGATCAATCTTACTCGCAAAATTCATTAAGCATAAGACATGCATATCCACGAATACTTACAACATTAGACGTACATTTATCCCCAGTGATGTTCCATGTCTTTACTCCAACTGGATAATCATCATGTGTTGTCATCTTCATGGCACCCCAAAGACTTTCTTCAGCACGGTTTCCTATTGTCCATGTCATCGCTTCGTTGTCCCAGTATATGCTTGTATAAAACTGGCCAACAAATTGTGGCTTGTTGTTTTTGTAGTCGTATAATGACAATGAATGGTCAATGAGTGTATCTTTACAAAGTCCTCTAACAGTGAAAGAAGCAGCATCAGAAAAATTGCAGAGTGGACAAGCATAGAATTCGCAGTTTGTAGCAAACCACACGTAAGGAAAGCTCTTCCCCCCAGCACTTATGCAGGTCTTGAAATGCAAAACTTTACCATATCCAGTCTCAAAGTTTGTCCATGAGAACTCAGCTTGATTGTCAAGGCGGATCCACTTACCTGTCTTAACATCTCCTTTTCCACCTATCCAATAGATTGACCCATATGCGTCAACACACTGTTCATTAAATCTAATGATTTCGTCATATATCTCTCTGTTCTCAGATTCATTTCGAGGAACAGCTAGAAGACCCTTCATCCTCCAACAAGCATCATGAGCAATGCGAAAAATCCTTTTCTCTGGAAGCATGAAGAGTTCTCGCTTTTCTTTGCACAGATTCTTAAGATCAACCTCTGATTTAGCTACAGATCCACGTACTTGAAAATTAACCATTTCTTCACCAAAAGAAAATATTGGTTTGAAGTCCGTTTTTGGAGTAACACATTTAACATAAGTCTCAAGATGGGACTGGCCAAGTGCTATGGGGAAGAGCTGGAGCTGAGCTATGTCGCCGTGTGTGGACTGACGAAAATTAAAGCCTCCTTCTAGTGAGTCCAACTCTTGGCCTATTACAAGTCTACCTTTTCTGTCCATATGGAGCATTTCTGTACCAGTTACTGGGAGGTCTCCTTCTTCATACTGCGAAAATGAATAAGAAAACACATGGATTATTCTGTAGAAAATACATGCAAATATTAAATACTGTCTTGTTCATTTTTGCAATGGTTGTAATAGCCTCGGAAATTCCTTTCGGTAAAATTCCTTACAGGATTGAGGCCAGCTATATGCAATGTCTGTTCCTACTAGTAGGTAATAGTAAGAAGGGTGACACGACTCTTGGTTTTTTTTTGACACCTCAGTGACTTTTGCCAATCCCCTGATATATTCATTTCTTCTCTCTCTTCTTGTCACTCCATTTCTGCCATGCCTAACTAACTTCGTTTTTTTCTTCAGTGGTGCTATTTCTACCACCATACAATATTGTCATATAAGGACTCTTGTCACTTTTAGTACGCCTGGCAACTGTCCCCTACTCCCCAATTATGTCATCCAACCTGAATTCGATGGCTGGCCTCTTTATCCTCATCAGCCTTTTCAACTATTATCGAACCCAGATACTTACACACTCTCTTGATGCTCACTTCTCCCAGCTTGAACCATGACTCGCTGGTCATCATCCATCCCATTCTGTCATTTATTCAGTCTTTGTTCTTCTGTCATTTATTCAGTCTTTGTTCTTCTGTCATTTATTCAGTCTTTGTTCGACTCATCTTCATCCCTCTACTCTCTATACTCTCTAACGCATATCTCCACCTATTTAGACTTCGCTCTAGGCCTCTAATTTCTGTCATTAAAGCAATGTTATTAATGAAAACATATACCAAAGGGACTCCCCATACATCCTTGACCATTACATCTGGTATGATTCCGAACAAGAAGGGACTTAGCTCTGGTCCTTGGTGTAGCCCTACCTTGATATGAAAGCTGCTAACCATCCCTACCGAACTTTTCATAGTAATTGTTACATTTCAATACATTTCACTGATAACCTTCATATATTTTTCTGGTGCCTCCTGCTCCCTTGAACTTTTAAGCTTTTCTTATCTAGGTACTCTATTGTATGCCTTTTCTACATCGATAAAGAGCATATGAGGAGCCTGCTGTTTCTGTCTGTACGTTTCCATTACTTAGTTGCTTTCTGACAATATTGGCCTCCTGTCAAAGTTTTTGCCCTTTAATTCTTTCAAATTTGTACAGGGTATGGGCCATTAATCTAAACTTACTAACTCTGTTACTGGTACCCGGGGGACTCTCAGCATCTCTTCTTCTCAATTTTCTTTACTTATTTACGCAAGATTTTGTACTAGGCCTTCTACTGTACAGCACTGAGGTTCACTTTCCTAGCTTTAGGATATACTCAAAATAATTATGTAATTATTTCTCTAGATCTGAGATTTTACTAGATAAGACCTCTTCCCTTTAAAACTACAAAGGCCATTCCATTTCGGAAAAGTATAGGGAGACTGGGAGACTTGGAGGGAGGAAGTAGTAGGAAAATGAATTAATTCTTAGTTCCTCATATGACTGCAAAGTCTCATAAACTGCCTAACCTAAAAAAAGGGGAAGCCTTGAATGACTCTTCTCTTCCCACATTTACTCTGTTGAGATCTGTGGTCCGTGGAATATCAGATTGGGTGACTTTCTTTACCTCTCCTGAGACCATAAGCCTCTGCCAAGACTGAGTAGTCCATACCACAAAAAGTCCCTTCTCCCTAAAAGTTGTGCTTCTATTCCTCTTAAAATCAAATCACTCGTTGCCAGTCAGTAAGCCCACCTTTGGTAATGTTTTCGTAAAAACTCACACAAGACATTTTGTGTAATGCTGCTAAACAGATGAACAAAGCACTAATAAATAAACCGAACCAAAAACCTAACCTCCTTGTCGGAGTAACAGTGACTTTGTACTCACGTGAGCATCGATAGCCAGCTTATAGCGTCGCGTCTTCAGATCAGAGGCCACGCAGATATGATGCCATGTTCGTAGTTTTATCGTGACGTTGAGTAAAAGTATCAGACGTAGCTGGCAGCAAGTAAAGTCCATGGTTTGTGCCTCCCAAAATATGCCTGTTAGCGTGGCGAAGATAAAAATGAAACTCTTATGATGTTTGAAAGTATCATATATCCAGTTACGCAATGATAATCACCATAATGATTTTCATAATGTTTCATTATTTCAAATAGACATTATTTCAAAGAAATTGACGGATCCTAAACATGTGAATAATTTTTGTTTTCCTTAATCAGTCTCCCAAAGAACGATGTCCACAAAACAAACAAGAGGTTGCCAGCGAATTATCGAAAATCTTTTTTTTTTAAACTATTGCATCAATACCGTTAAAAATGACACAAGGAAAAACCAAGACAGCAAATCCCGACCGTAGGAACCTTGTGGAGGAATCTAAGCCAGTGGTGAGCGAGGCTGGGTTCCGTCTAGAGTCTAGACAATGCTAAATCCAATGTCTAACCACGGAGTGCATTATCAGTAGTCTGTCATTATTACACACAAAATCTAAACACATGGATACTCAAATGTGTGATAAAGATACACATGAAAATTGTCTTTGATCATCTAGGCAGTGTGTTTTCCGAGTTTTCAGTTTAACAAATGATGATATGGCGGCATCTCTTTTACAGTAGATACCAGGGCAGAAATTTGTGCCTGAATGTACTACGGCTACGGAAACAAACAGTACTCGAGAAAGCTCGGTCTTTTACTTCGCCTGCCTGAGTCTAGTTAAGGTTTTTCTTTTGTTTTTCAGAAGCAGTACTGGATTTATCTATAAAGAGATAAAAATAACGTAAATCATCCTTGGTATTAGTGCTTGGAAAAATATTATTCTAGCTATATAATATAATACTGGTTAAAACAAAGGGAATTATTTTCCCGCATATGCTCTACGGAGATCACCTACCCTCAAACTGCTGGTTTCACAGACAACTGTCCCTCATCTGCCAAGCTTCGAAACTGTCTCCCCGTATCCTACAGTCTTTATCCTTCCTCCTTCTGTTTATGTTATTTCCCGCAGGACAAAGTTAAATAAGAGCAAACTTACCGACAGACAGTTCATTGTCGTATTCCGCATAGTAACTGATGACTGGATTGTAGGCCGATGAATATAGCAGGAATATCCGAAAACATACCGTTAACTGGGTAAAATATGTGAAAGGGAATAATGTTAATAGGAACGCTACCAGTCGATATATATATATATATATATATATATATATATATATATATATATATATATATACATATATGTACATATGTATATGTATATATTATACATATATGTGTGCATACACATATATTATATATATACAGTATATATATACCAAAACTATTTACTTATATCAGGTATATTTTCATATTTTCTCAAGAAGCATTCAAAAGTTAAAGAAGTTTGCCGTCTCTTCTAATATCACACTCAAAATATTTCTGAGAAAATACAATTCTAGATATAAAGGAGAGTGCGGAAATTGAGATTAAAAAGATTTTAAAGGTGTAACAAGAGGAAAGCCTCGCAGTTGCACTATGAAACAATTGTTAGAGAGGGTGGAAAGTAAGATGGAAGAAAGATAATATGAACGGAGATATAGGAAAGGGGATGAAAGGGGACGCAGCTAGGGGCCGAAGGGACGCTGCAAAGAACCTTAAATAATGTGTAAAATTTATGAGGAACGTAACCAGTCTAATGTCTTAGCTGCACAAAAAGTCGGCATACCGAGAAAGTTTCTCCAGGTTTTTTGACGCCGGTATATCCCAAGATAATGTTTTTGTTATTTTATTCTGCCACTTTTAAAAATATTGTTCCCCAGTTGGAATCTTCAGTAGCTTGCTCGCATCTTCAATTTTTAACATAAGTTAAGCTCTATAACATCCACCAAATCGTTGAATGCTCCTCCTAATTCAGTAGTTAAATCACACGAACTTCGGAGGTTCAAACTTGGTGTATATTTTTTTTTTTTTTTTTTGAGCATGAGGGCTTTAGTCTCACTTCATAGTTTATTTGTTATTTAATGTATTTTTCATAGTTATTATATTATTTGCTTTTCTTTGTTATTTATCTTTCATATTTCATTACTTACTATTCAATTTCTTTAATTATACCGGGGTGCTTTGTGCTTTTAGGATTCTGCTTTTCCCACTAAGGTCGCTGCTTGGCTTGTAGTAACATCTTAAGTTTCCTTAAAATCTAAGGAAAATTTCAAAATCTGGATTTCCTAATAGGTGCTGTTTACAATCACATTTTTCATACTTGCAAGCTCTCCTGAATAGTCAAGAATGCTCAAATCCTAACTTATTATCATCACTTTTACAAGATCGTTTTACAACACTTTTATATTTGATATGATTTTACTTAGCCAAAGAAGCGTCTATCCAGAACAAGTTGTAAGTCCTATGCAGCATTATTAATACAATAATTTTATAGATATCTCTCATTACTGTAAATATATTGCCATGCATTGTACATACTTGCCTGCGCGGTGTCTCAAGACTTATTCTGTAAAATTAGATATGATCCAAATGAGAAGTTCGAGAAAGCTTGAGAAATATTGAGTCTTCTATTTATAATCATTCGTACAAAAGAAAACGGTTGTTAATCATAGAATTATTCAGAAATATTGATCATACCTCAGTAATTTCAGGAAGTGAAACCATGCCAGCATCAAGCATTGACTCTGCAGAGGCTTTCCCATCATCCTGAAACCGCACTTTAGTGACTAGCTGACCCTCTGGAATATGAAGAAAAATGAGGTTAGGGGTCACAGTTCAGATCACCGGATAGAATAAATTGGAACCACAGCCAGGCCTCAAGTTACTGACACCAGGAAGTATGAATGCAACCCAGCAGTCAGGCCACAGTTCAATGACATCGGAAATTATAAATAACGAGCTTGTTGGCGACCGTTACGCTTGCTGGAACCACCTGGCTCTGATGTCTCCCCTATCCTCCCGTTCTCCTACCTACCCCTCCCCCACCCAGGGTGGCCAAACGGGTTTGCAGGAGGAGGGTGGACAGTAGGGGAACATAACCTTTCTCACCACCACCCGGCGCGGACAAACCAGTTTGCAGGGGTGGGTGGCTGTGTTATGTTCCCCTACTGTCACCTGGGGCAGGACAAACAAGATCCACTTGGATTTTATTATTAAAGATAGATACTTGGTAGAAAAGCAGTCATTCAGAGACAGGCCAATATAGACTGAAAGGTATATGTGTCTATTAAACAGGCAGGCAGTAAGCTAGAGAGGTAAATACATAAAACTAGTCTAGCAATCAGGCGGGTAGGCCAGACACTGAAAAGTACAAATGCTATGTCGTTATCAGGAAGCTAGCGAAGATACCTGGAATCAATTAGACTACAAGCAAAGGATTTTCATTTTTCATGTACCATTAGATGAGCTATCACCCCGTGGATTCATTGGAGAGCAGAATAATAATAATAATAATAATAATAATAATAATAATAATAATAATAATAATAATAATAATAGTAAAAAGCTCTAGAGAAATCACACACACTAAGGCCCCGAGCACACTAGCCACTCTGTGGCACCACAAGTGGTATTTTTATCTTTATTGCTCTATGGTGAGGTGACTGGTAAAATACAATACTAAGAAAATAATGAGGAAGGCGAAGCATTCCACAGATACTCTCGGAAATAATAAAAAAAAAAGCTTTATTATTATCACCGAAAATAAGGGCTGCATCAACGGAGTCGATTTTATATTTAAACCTCCACAATTCTTATTCCTTTTTTTATGCATATTGGTCTTTATCATTGAACTGTAGTGAATAGAAAAAAAGTTAATAGCTTCTTGTGTGTTCAAATTTGCCACAGTGTTTGCCTTGGAAGCACCACGATCTACAACGTGACAGTAAACACAGCTATGCAAGTTTTTATTTGCTTTGTAAACAGGGCACGCGGTAAATTGAATAAAAAAAAATGAACGACCAAGTTATATTTTTAGTTTTCATTGCAGTGACAACATTTTCTCTTCTGCCTAATTTTTTTTTTTTTTTTGACTTGAAGGTCGGAAATGGAAAAGGAACAGGTACATCCTTTGAAGGAAGGATATCAGTCCCCTAAGATAAAGTGCGATATGCGAATTAGTAAAAGTAAAGAGATACAGGCAAAAGAAGCTTATCGATAAAAAATAAGAAACTATCAGCGAAGAATTAAGGGAACTGCAGATCTCCAGAGAGTTACATTAAATGTAGGATTTAGTGGTCAAGCTGATGTTACGTGGCAGTTCGATTGAAGATACAAATACAGTACATTGTCCACTTCGATTTTTTTTTCATTTTACAAAAGTAAAATAATGCTGCAATAAAACAGAGGATTGCATTGATATAAAAAGCGCGGAGGCAGAAAGAAGGGTGGACTGGCCTGAACCGGTATCGAGTTCACACGCCCTCCAGAATATCAATGGAACAACAAAGACCATTAGTCTCCCAATTGACAGTTAATAAGTGACTTTTTTCCTAGAATGATCACGCATTCATTAATTCTATATTAAAAATGTGAATTACAAAATAATTTCTCGGTGTCACATATCCTGGAGATTACTTTATCAGCAATTACTTATATGGACAAATTCAGAAATTCAAAATAACTCATGACGGTTTGGCCAGCGTGAGATAAATATTTTGCTTCGTCGGAAATGTATATTGCAGCGATCTCCTTATCATCAGCCTATGTGCGCACTGTCTGTTTCTCTCATTATCCATGTGTATTGGCGCTCACACAAGCGTGTGTATTTGTATATGGAGTAATGCACACGAAGCAGGATGGCATTCAAACTTTCGACCTCTTCGTTAGCTGAAAAACTCTCTCTCTCTCAGATACACACACACACTAGAGGAAGTTGTCATGCAAATTCTTTAATATTCTCCCTCATTAACTTATTGAAGCAATTATCTGACAACCTTTTGGGAGTACATTGTGTCCCAGTAGCTTCCGAGAGTTAATGACCTACGCAGTGCATTATTATTTTATTATCTTAAAATTTATTTAGAACGTCTTCAGACCGTAGGTTATCAGACTGTAGATTATCTGTATAGCAACACTACATATAGTTTAATGTTCTGCCAGAAGGGCGGCGCTTAGTGTGTCCGTCGATTTTTTTTTTCATTATCTTCATAATGGTGCGTTCTGCAGCTTATAATTGCAGAAATTGGCACAGGAATTCTTTAGGAGAAATGAGAATAACATTTCACAGATAAGCCACAATTTTGGGCTAGGCAGAAAAATGTTATGTTAAAAGCAGATATGCTTTCTCTGTTAACATGTCATTTTTTCTGTATATTATAGTGACACGTAAGTGCAATGACAATTTCAATTTTGAAATTAGAGCATCATCAATTTCATATGTGCTACATAATGTAAAGTAAACACTGTCTTCCTCGCGATTAAACTTGCTTAGTAGTAAGTAGGCCATAGAGCGTCAGCAACATGGAGTGGCGATCTCCCTGCCGAGCGTGTGACCTCGGGCGGCCATATTGAAAGGTCTCGGTCCAGCTCATAGTACTATACTCTATTACTATAATTATTTTTGTCTTTTTTTTACTATTATTGTTATCCTATTGATATTACTATTATCATTATCACTATTATTATTGTTATTACTTCACCCAATTTCACAGAGAAAAATTAACTTACAAAAACAGGTTGGCCTATGCACTCCAACCATTGTGGTTTTTTTATCTTTACCTGGTATGTATCCAACTTTGCATCGTGTTTAGTACAAGCCCACTGAGGATTTTTTTTATGTTTTAACCCGGTATGTATCCACCTTTGCAGCGTGTTTAGTACAAGCCCGTTGGGGATTTTTTTTTCTGACCCGGTATGTATCCACCTTTGCGGTGTGTTTAGTACAAGACTGTTGGGTTTTTTTTTTCTAACCCGGTATGTATCCACCTTTGCGGTGTGTTTAGTACAAGCCCGTTGGGGATTACCGTAAAAACATAAACAAAAGACTGTAAGTATCATAAAGATAATGACCCCGAGGAATATTGTGAATTTTCCCCCTTTGACTTTATTACCAGCCACCTTAAATTAATGTAACTTTTTTCCTGTGACTTTTTTCCAAGCCAAAATTGTGACTCTTTTCCTGTGACCTTATTACTGGCCACCAAAGAATTCTTGGCTAAGCCCTTCCTAGAGGTATTTCATGTACAGAGATCACGCAGTTCAGCTTACTTACTCTGCTTCTTAAAATTAGGCTTCTGTTTAGACAAGGCTGGCATTATGGTACGGTTGATATTTAGTCTATATGTACGGTACGGAATTACAGTACGATAATTTTACCAAAGTGCGGTATGGTACGATTCAGGTACGGAAAAAATGGGCAAATTTCCGTACCGTACCATACCTTAGGCTTGGATATATCACTATTTGGCCGCTTCAGTGACTGCAAAAGCAGATCACTAAGGTACTTAACATTTCATTCTGTAACATACCATGCATGTATGTGTGTGTGTGTGTAGGTTTGGAATTCCTTAATTAACAAGTGCATGACTGTGTGTAATTCTTGAAGTAACACGTTACAAGTGTTTACAGAGTGGTTCCCAAACTGGGGGCCATGTAGCAGAATGCAGGTGGCCATAATCTGAGGATATGTATGTAGCTAGCTAAAAGAGTTCAGTGGGTAGGCAGCCAGCTTGTGCAGTGCCTTGTTGCCAGACGCATGAGTAATACATCACTTTGTCTGTGTAATTACCCTTTTTTCTGATTATGTGTTCTTGATATAAAGCAAGACATTGACACACACATTACAGTAGTAATTAATTTCATCCAAACTTGATTCTAAGGTTCCTAAGCTATGGATTCTATATGATAACCTGGCCATGAGTCTTGAGAACCAGTCAGCAAGGCCAAGGATGTTCACATTACTTAGTTAACCACAGATTCACAGTTGCATCACTGATGTAATATTCAGCAAAGACAAACTACAATGTCTTTATTAATACTTTACAAAAGAAAAAATAACGAACGCATGTAATCAATAAAATTACAGGATTTGCTAGAGTGGTTTTTATATGGACCTAATAAGTGTAGGGCTGTAGGCAGTCATTGTAGTCGTGGGTTATGCTTGGCGGTGGGCGGTGGCCCACGGACAAGTATCCTGTGTGAAAAGTGGGTAACAACCAGAAAAAGTCTGGTAACCACTGGTTTACAGCATCAGCCATAGTCCCATATTGTCCATCCGGGACAACCTTCCTCCACTCTGCTTGATCATGAACGTGTCATTGCAAAGTTCTAACAATTTTCAGGTTGATTCTTCAAATAAAGTTGAAGACAAGAACTTGAGTCACTTGAGTGAGAGAGCTCGAAAGATATAATTGATCAAATATTGTCTGCTGCTGAGAACAATCAAAAGAGGGGAAGCGAAGTAGTGGATATGGATAATGATGCTTTGCGATTAACCGAGATAAAACAAATCCTTGTGCATTTCAGTAACTGTACTAGAAGTGAAATAAGTAAAAAATGCGCCGAAGTTTCTTCAGCGCAATCGAGTTTTCTGTACAGCGTATAATCAAGGCCACATAGATCTACCTTTCGGTGGTCTCGGTATAATGCTGTATGAGCGGCGGCCCAGGAATCTTTAACCACGCCCCGGTGGTGGCCTGGCCTATATCGTTGCCAGACGCATGATTATGGCTAAATTTAACCCTAAATCAAATAAAAACTACTGAGACTAGAGGGCATGCAATGTGGTATGTTTGATGATTGGAGGATGGATGATCAACATACCAAATTGCAGGCCTTCTAGCTCCAGTAATTTTTAAGATGTGAGGGGGACAGAAAAAGTGCTGACAGTCAATTTTCTTTTACAGAAAACAAAAAAGTGAAAATATATTCAAGTGGTGGAACAAACAGCCACACAAAGATATGACGGTTCTTGCCGAGGTAGTCCTTGCACTTCCTGTCACTCGTGTCAGTGTGGAGTAGAACGCACATTCTCAGGGTTGAGATACATTCTGGATGAATCAAGTCTAGGTATGAAGGATGATATAACAGATGCCACTATGTTTCTAAGATGTAATACATAATCAGTTTGAACTTTTATGCTTGATTAGAAGAAAGTCGCTACTGGGAGGTATTTTTCTGATACATACTGCCTTATGAATGTTGAGAAGAAAAAAAAAGAAAAAATTTTTTCAGTTATTATTTACATGGTAACGTTAGGCATTGGTTTCAAGTTCCATTGATGGTTAGACTCTTCTTTACTTTGTTTTCCTTACTAAGATCCTTGAACAATTATTCTGCAAAGGATCATAATACTGGGAAATATTTTAAGTAAGATTTCATACATTGTATTACGTGTACCGAATAAATAGTTTCTTGGCAAAATATGTTGTTTTATGAATCCAAATGTGAATACTCCTGGTCTATTTCGAAAACAGGGGAATAGTATTAATAATAACTACTGATATAGCAAATTTTTGTATTTATTATTATTATTATTATTATTATTATTATTATTATTATTATTATTATTATTATTATTATTAGTAGTAGTAGTAGTAGTAGTAGTTCTGCTGCAATTAGACATTATAGTAGCTATTACCAATTTGATCTTAAGCATTGATATCATTGCTGTTATTGTTAATACTATCATCATCATTATTATTATATTACGACAGCCGAATATATACACATGTACATATAGTGTCCCTTTGTTAATTTACACCTGTTAAAATTGAAATTTTCATAAAGGGGATTTTACTGATGTAGGTTGAGTTTGCTTATAGTACGATAAAAGTTCGGAATTACGGTACATTATTTTTACCATGCTGTACGGTACGGAGAGATAATTGAGGGTACGTTACGAAATTACGGTACGGTATTTTAGTCAGAATGAGCAGGTATTAGAGAGAGTAGGCATTGAGAGAGAACTTTTGGCTTCAGTGAGAGGTAGACAAATGCTGTTTGTGGGTCACATAGTGAGAAGACAAGAACTAGAACATCTCTCTCTCACTGGTAAAATCAATGGAAGTCGGCCAAGAGGAAGACCTAGACAAAAATATATGGATGGATTGGTGAGAATGACTGGAGGAAGAATGTCTGCAGCTCAGTTGCTGCAGAGAGCCGGAAATAGAGAGGAGTGGCGAGCCATGATTGCCGACGTCCTTGGGGATATGGCACCTGGATGATGATGATGATGATTTTAGTCAGGTACGAAGTACGGAAAAAAGATACCACAGGTATTTCTGCCTAGACAACAGAGCTTTAAGTTTGGATGGTCTTCGATGATCAGCATTTTTGGCAAAACATTTGCAACAGTATTGTGTAAGAAGCCTTTACTATACATTCATGTCTAGACGATCAAATTCTTGACACAATGCTAATTGTCAAAACATTTTAGATGGCCGAGGACCTTCCTTAGGTCCACCGCACACTGTCTTTCATTTTTGACATACATTTAACATCAGTCATGCCTTTTGTGTCATAACTGGCAATTTCGAACGGAGAAATTTTAATTTCGATGAGGAATCTGCAAGAACTTGGTGATCGGGTATAAAAGTAGCGGTGTGGCGTGCTTGTGTAATTTCCACACCCTGAGCTGAGCTGTTAATCAGTAGCACTTTTTCATTTTTATCGTCATGGATGAAATTAGCATATCAAGGTAAGTGTTTACGACAATATCATTAAAGTATTCTAATTTGAAAAGTTAAAGAAGAGATGACAATTAATTGTGTGTAAGTCGAACATTGTCTGCATACAACGATCGTCCTACGGAGAGTGAGGAACTCTTGCGTTGCAGGGATGGAGGATAGGAGAAACAAGGGTGTGAAAATCTGGCAATACTGGGGAAATTTCACTCCCGTAAGTTCCTTAAACCTAGTACCTACTCAGTGTCCACCAACCAGTGGCAGCAAACTTTAGTATTGTACTACTCCTTCGTTTACACCTACTGGAATTTGGACATGTTAATTTGGAAAACCATTGCGACAAGGGCTAAGGGGAAATTAAATGAAAATAAGAGAAATTCTTGGACGGGTGGTTAACTTTTGAAAAGAAAGGAAACTGTGAGCTACAACCGAATTTTTTAATTTACCGTTGCAAAGCAAAACGGACTCCTCAGAGCCAGGCAAGCATGTCGTCTTGTGTTTTTCATCGTATCCTTTCAATGATTCAGCCATTCACGGAGAACGAAGACACGCATATCAGAGAATGCAAAACTCCAGGGGCGCTAGGTTACTTGAGGCAAGCAACCCTCTGGGTTATAGCGACTTGGTGATCTTGCACCTCGCCTCAACCTCTTACTTTTACACCCAGCTGTTTTGCCATCAGCTCAGTCCTGAATGACGAAAGCTTGGAGGTAAGGAAAGTGTTTCCCTTCTATTTGGGGAGTGGCATACTCAAAGGGTGACCGCCCTATAGTCCGAAGGCCCGATAGTCCGAAGGTCCGATAGTCCGAAAGTCAGCAGGCCCGATAGTCCGAAGGTCCGATAGTCCGAAAGTCAGAAGGCCCGATAGTCCGACGGACTGTAATCAGCCCCCCACCCCTCCATAGCTAATACGGCAAAATTGTAACCAGTAAACACCCATAAAAATACCAACCTACGACTATCGGACCTTCGGATTATCGGGCCTTCGGACTATCGGGCCTTCGGACTAACGGACTGTAATCACTCAAAGTAGGCCTATAGACTTAATAACTGAAAATTATTGGGTTGCTGTTTGTTATGATAATAGTATTAATGACAGTAAATTAATGGCGGTAAAAGAAAGATAGGGTTGAGTCTACCATAGTACACATCGTATTTAGTTTTCAATCGGATGGCCTAATTTTGTCAAATGCTTCTTAAAATGTTAATTCGTTCAGTGTCTTTTCTTCATAATTATGTATGGTGACATTTTCTCAGTTTTCTATACCCTAACCTCGTTTGTCTGTAGAAATCAAAAGAATATATCAAGAGTAAGAAGAGAAAGTGCTAGGCCTATGGTTGCTCGGGGAAGTAGCATGCAACCGTTTTCTCTAGCCTTCAAGCTTTTGGCGGGATAAAATGCGAGCCAGTCTAAACTGTCTAACGATGCCATTTTCACCAGTGATCCTAGAAAGAACGTCTCATTCATTGCCTTTGAAATACCGAGCTTTGCTTATATTCCGCAATTCATCTTTAACAAGCGCAGAAAAATGTTAAAACCATCGTCAGGTTTAAACTTCGAATAGTGGTTTATTCATGCCATTGCTGTCCTTGCTTTGGGACAGTGACTTGACGTTGTAAGGTGGGACTCGGGGACAGAAGGGATTGTATAGTAGAAGCATTGTGTTTAGTGGCATGACCATTTTCCATTATGCCCTTTTCCCAATATGCAATGTGGCAGAATTGGTGACTGACGGTACATATACTTCATGCGGAAGTGGTAGTGTGGACTGGTCGCCTCGTCTCTTACCTTCCCATTTTTACTTTCGCCACAAGGTGACTTCTTTCTCTTTTACCTTTTGGGTCATTTTCCTTGAGCCTCAAGGCCAGGGGTTTTCAACACTGGGGTCGCGACTCCAGAGAGGTCGCCAACCTTTTTTCTAGGGGTCGCGAGATCGTTCTTGAGCGTGGGTATTTTTAGCTTTTTTCAACAACTGATCATCAGGCCAAAACAGTCTGTAAATTAACTTATTTAACAAAAATAGTTATAATAATATCTTTTTAATGCAAGTAGCAAATTTAATACAGTGCAGTGCTATTTTCCTACTAGAACATTGCATATGAATAGGGTTACCAAACGTTCCGGTTTGGCTAGGACTTGTCCCGGATATAAGGCCTTGTTCTGGGCGTCCCTGTCAGTCAAAAAAATGTCCCAGAATGTTCAGGACAAGCATTCAGTCACCCAACAATGTTCTAATGTTCATTGGGAACGTGTGTATACGGCAAATTAACAACGAAAAATCGTGTTTGCACTTAGACCTCGGACCCGTCAGAACAAAAAGGCCTAACAGATTTGGAAGCAGAAATAAATAGCCAAAAAACTTGTGACCCGTCAGAGGAAAAAATGTCTAGCAGATATGGAAGGAGGAATAAATGAAAGCGTGTAGATAGGTTTGGGATCCGTCATAGTAAATATAGATTCCCTTTGCACTGTCTTTGATTGATGAAAATATGGTAACCCTACATATTATTGAATCAAAAATTTTAAAGGGGTCATCGGTCATACTGAGTTGCTCATAAGGGGTCACGGTATGAAAAAGGATGAAAACCACTGCTCTAGGCTCTAGCACCCGTCAAGCCCCATTTTCTTTACACAATTACTGTTCTGCTGTAAAAGCCTGCTTGAAAGTTAACAGCCTTTTTCAGTAGGAACTTTATCGTACTAAGAACAATGGTAAATTAAAATAAATGGTAGCGCTTTTAGATAACAAATCAGAAATTAGACGGAAGAACCAAAATAATAAAGTAACATACGATTTCAACAATGTCGAAAGGAGGCAACTGGTCTGCGATGACAGAGAAGATTTTTTAGATGCATTTAGGTTTAAAACACAAGAGTTTGAGAGTTCTTTTTTTTTGTCAACAAATATCTTGATCACTTTGGGGTAAATTCTCCCAATACTATATTATAACTGCAAGATTGATAGGAGACACAAACTGAAGCTTTTAAATGCAGTTTTGAAGAATCTTGTATGAAGCAGCATAAATCGTTTAGCATGCAAGATACTACTGTGTGAAGCGAGTTAGGCAGTATCTTTAGCTCTTATTATCATTTTGATAAATAACATAGGCTGACACTAGGTTTGCAAATTAATTAATGCTCCCATAATTAGCACAGACACTGCCTTAGATATCGACCTTGCTTTATTTAACTGGCTTTTGAGATGTTATTCAATTACAGGCTGCCGTAAGTACCCATGCCATCAGAAGTGAAGATGATATTAAGGGAGGTCCGAGAAGGCAACTCCATAGTAAGGATACTACTTAACTTCCCACTTTATTATAAAGGGATTTTCTACAGTTGTAATTTAGGTAGTACTGTTAGATACTGAATGGAAATCAGCTTGGGCTCGCTTATTGTTAGAGGAAAGATTGTACGGGTCTTGGAAACAGAGAGAAAATTCCTATGAATAGCGGTTTGCGGAAAGAAACAGCACAAGTAAATAATATCCTGTAAGCAGACTACTATGACTTCCACAAGGTACCATTAGCATAAAGAAACAAAGGCTGTAAAAAATTCATATCAAAGCATGCAAAACTTCCCTCATTGTTATCTTTAAAATTTAATAATCAATTGTCACTATCATTTAATACTGAAGGTTACACCTAAAATCCATTGAAAATAAGAGCAACATTTATAAAGCGGTTTACTGTGCTTGTCACTTAATCATTACAGATCAATATGAGCGACTGATGCAGTGAAGTGTTCCCTCCAATACTAGGTTGCTGAAGCTACTCCAGGTCACTGACTGGTTGTATCGGTAATTATTTTTCCCAACTACCGGTATATGAAGTGTTCTGACTGCTGCGGATTGTCCGCTTCTCTAAAATGGAAACTTCCCATTGCTTCTGCTCTCCTTGATCCCTATAACCTTTTCACTTTTAAGAGGTAGTTTTATAGCGACTTCTTGGGTTAGAATCCACGCCTCTTTCTGGTCAGCGCTAGCCGGCACACACTTAATTTGTCTTTCAGACTTTTACTTGACTGGCCTCCCGTCAGTATACATAGGAATAAAAATATATATATATTTATATACCACATATACCAATTCGAAGGGTATCTTATTGCTCTTTTCTACGCAGGTCCCAAGGGAAGCCAGGATCAATTTTCGTGCAAAAATCATAATCCCAAATTCTCACCTGCTCCAGTGTGGCCTAGGAGTGCAGCAAGCAAGATGGTGATGCGTGAATGCAAATTTACCATAGTGTTCACCTGAAAAAAATTTTATATTGAGACAGGAAAATTCAGTAAAGACAAAAGATACGTATGTTAAAATTAAATGGTAATTGAAATTCGATCTCAAATTTACGAAAGCAAGGTTCAGCGCTGAACTAAGGATTTATTTACTGTTTTTTTTTTACTTTATCATAAAAATTAAGTTAGGAGCCAGTCTTCTTAAAGTTAACATTTACGAATGAATTAGATTCGTACTGAGAGAAGGAATAAATAGCGCTGAAATAATATTCAACATCATAATTATAGGTTTTGATACTTAAGAGATAGGCCTATCAACAACTTATATCTTTAATGATATGAAGAATATGGGAGAAAGAGGTATTTAAGTAAGAGCGCTCACCTATTACCTTCTACGACGGGTGTTGCATGAAGAATGATCTCAATGTTAGAAGTCCTTCATATCACCAAGCCACTATTGTTCAGGCTCGCGAGGAACAGAAGGGATATCCTCTGTCCTGGGGCCGTCCTGCCTTGGGGAGAGGTAACGAGACTCTTGGTTGAGTTGCCATCAACAAATTATGGAAGAGTCAATGACGTCTATATAGCTGCCAGGTTCCCACATAGCCTCTCGCATTCTGGTGTTTTATTTTTTTATATTATCCATTGACTTCTGGCTACCAAGAATCAGGATATCATATTGCTTTATGAGGAATCTTTGATATCTTCTTTATAACTATGATGTAGTAGCTACTAGATGAATATGGCGGCAACTGTCTTTTGATTTTATTACACGAAGTTGCATAATTTCTCCCCCACCTTCCGAAAAAAAAAATGCTGACAAAAAATGCAAAGTTATTATTTTTGGCTTCCCTCTGCTGACAATTTTTTTTTAATATCACCAAACTTCGATTTTCAACTATTTCCTGCGTTTTAAGAGACGATTTATCTCTTCCTAGATTAGACATCACTCTTTCGTTCTTCCTTCATTTTTTCAGTCAATTAATCAAAATGAGCATGTGTGGAAATGTGTGATTTATTATAGCCTCCTCCTTATGCCCTGTTCTTGACAGGTTTTAAGTATTTAGTAATTTATCTTTGTGTGAGGAACTGCAATAACTGTAGTAACGTCCGTATTCAAAGCGCAATATGTATTAAATAATGTAATGTTGGCGCTTGAAATCCGTAAGGTCGGGATTATCGTTTCGACCTTCTTTTATTGTACTGTAATTTTTTACTTTGGCTACACCTGTAATAGCTGTGATTATACATGTGTAAGCTGTGAAGTCTTCTATGCGATTGTAACTTTTTTTTTTTTTTTTGAGATACCGCTTGTTAATACAACTGGCATGGGTAGCTCAAAATGTCACAACCAATGCTTTCAAGTTCAAAGGTAGCCAAGGTCTTCAGATGGTGCTGCCTTCCCGCTTTATTTGGCATAGCTTTTGGAGTTAGTTTGCTACTCTCCCGCTCTTCTGCACCCGGATTGCGATCCACCATAGACATTAAGTACCAGGAACTTCATTCACTTTTTTGGTCAAGATTGGTGCAGATGGATTTAACTCAACTTTTCTAAAGCTAAAGTTATGTATATATATATATATATATATATATATATATATATATATATATATATATATATATATATATATATATATATGTGTGTGTGTGTGTGTGTGTGTGTGTGTACACCCTAGCACCTTCTCTCTGAGAAGAGCTATTTAACATAAGCTAAACTTGTATCGGAATATAAGGCGTAAGTGAAACATATTGGTGACCAAACATTCCTCGGAACCCAGAAACATCACAACACGCTTCATATCCTTTGACGTCAGAGTACCATAAAGTTTATCGTGACTGTACTGACTATATTTATTCATCAGCCACTTGTTGGGCTCACCTTGATTCTCACTCCTCGTGTTCTTGAATGATGAAATGAAATAAATCAATGACGATATGGAATACCATTTCCTGAACCTCGGAACATAACTGACTCAGTAGGAGTTCCAGGAGTTTTGTATTTTGACGATCAGTTAATCATTACAATCGAATAAACAAACTCACAGCTTATCGGTATTTGTCTGGGGACATGCCATCATAAAATCATACTTTGTTTACTTAAAGAAAATAGTGCTGCACTCTCAACGTACGCATGAAAGTGGGTTTGTTGACGCACAATGAATATATTTGTACAGGTTGTAGGTCAGGTATTTGATTAAGATTCTGGGTCAGGTGTTCTTCGAACTTTACCGTCATGGGTAACTTACTTCATTTGGGAATTATCCTTCTATATCTGTCTTTAGCTATGCACTGCATGAATTAAAGTGAAACATGCTGCAAACGTGTTTGCTGAGTAAGTCCAGATGGATGCTTGGTACTACTTTTTTTTATGTATCTGGTTTATGCATATCACCAAGATCAGTTGATGCATTGACAAGATGTATAAGTATATTAATTCCCCTGACAGAGGGTGGCTAAGGGAAAATCCACATTCTGGTCACTACTACATCTTTGACAGATGAATCGTGGATGAACTCCCTGTTGGGACAACATTCACTACACATTAGCTGCTTCATATGCCTTCTTGGATGAATCATCAGCATCGCGTCGAACCCTTTCACGCACATTGTTCCATTCATATCTGTCGTGTAGGCACTGTCATGCTTCACATACATATACATGTATGTACTGTATATGTATGTCTATATATATGAAGGAGTTGGAGATAAGAAATAAAAATTTATATGAACAATATTACTCCTTTTATACTGTCTGGGGTACACAGAAGAAAGCAGACAAATTCATGTTCTTCAGGTGTCAAAGAAAAGTCTGGTTTAAACTGATTTCCTTGAATGTCCTTAGTTTTTAAATTTGCAAGCCTTTCTCGGTTTATTAACCCGCCAGACCTAAATCGTAAGTGGCTTCCACAGCCAGCCTCGTTGAGCACATCAAGTTTAGCAGTCCCACAGACGCTGTGCAGAGGTTGTAGCTCCAAGGATCAGTTTCATCAGCCTACTTTCTTGATGAAAACTGATTTCATTAGTCTACATTCATTCCCATAGGTGCGTAGTGCCGTCACTGCACCTCACGCGGTGTACTATGGGCATTACTTAAGATTTCTTTGTAGTGTTGCTTCGGTCCCTTTGATTCCTTTCATAGTTCAACTGCGAGGTTTTCCTCCTGTTACACCTTTAAAACCACCTTTACTCTGTTTCCCTTTCAGTGCTGAATGACCTCATGGGTCCCAGTGCTTGGCCTTTGGCCTAATTTTATATTCCAGTTCCAGTCTACAGCACATTTGTGGAGGATTCCTTGTGCTTTCACTCTTTTTTTTCTTTTACTTAAAACCCAGTTGAACAAATGCCAATGGTTAGAATTCGAAAATGAGAGAGACAGAGAGAGATTTTAGTTTTCAGGTAACCTAATTTGTTTGATCGCGGAAGAGAGAGAGAGAGAGAGAGAGAGAGAGAGAGAGAGAGAGAGAGAGAGAGAGAGAGAGATTAAATGATAAATAATGCATTGATAATAATGATAATGTACGCATCTGTTCCAGAAGGTTCACTGGTTTAGACTTAACTGGCAGCGCAGGTTCTCACCCAAAGGCGCCCTGTAAGCATTGTTAATCCCTTGACTCCTTCAAATCAAGCAAGACACTACGGAAAGAAATTTCAAATAAAAGTTATATAACATCGAACTCACGACATTTCCGTCTCATATTCGATCGATGATTCTCTCTTATTTATAAACACCAGTCCAGGAGACTTGGGGTAAAGTCAAATGAATCACAAAATGCGGTGTAATGGAAAAAGTCTTTTTCTGATCGGTCTGATTTATATGCACATATATCATCTTAAAACGAACAACTTTCATCGTTCCCAGATGGAGTAAGTGATTGTAAAAAGGATATACTAAGGCTAAGTCATTTAGTCAAGGGAAAACTTTGCACATCAAATAGTTAATGTATGTGGGTCTTCATATACGGCAATGGAAATACACCCTGGACGCTTGTTCAATAACCATTTTTTTTTTTTTTTAGCAATTTTCAGACCATTGGAAGTGTTTCTTTAATTTCTTTGCACATTTTTTCTTTCTAGGATAGCCGAAAGGTCATATCAGCCATCTAAGCTGTACTTAAACCTAAGGCCCAGTCTCAAATCCTTACCGGCGCTGATGCACTGATAGTTAATCCAACGTATAGTGAATTCTAGGTTAAATATCTGTGGCTTAATATTTGTGAATTTAAAAACTTCAAACATGTGTAAGTGAAAAAAATTCATATACTATGGCACAAATCTCACTTAATATCAAACTCTGTACTCCATGAAAACAACCTACGCCCGTAAGGATTAAAACCTGGGCCTTAGGTTACAGTTATAGACAGTTGACTCTAATTTTCTTTTGTCCAACCCGGTTTGCCCAAGTTGTTTGTCAATAGGTTTGAAGAGGTGTCTCACGATCAAACCAAATTTGCTCAGTGCGAGTCGTCTAGTTATCGTTATTGGTTTAGCGGTGGCATTAGGGAAAAAGAAAAAAAGACCCAATTGGAGATAAGATTGGTTGTTGAAAAGAGACCAAATTTCTCATGCAAATTTGCTTGTTGATTTGAGATCACAGCCACAGGACTGGCGTAATTATATGAGAGTGGACGAGGCAGCATATCTGGATCTCTTGAGGCTTATCATTCCTTTCATTAAGCACAAGGACACAAACATGAGAATGACTATCTACTTTCCTCATAACGTTGTCCCGTGAGAAGCTAGGTTAAAGTTCCTTAAGTATCTCTCCTGAAGAGCAGGTAACCCATTGTTTCTCGATATCTTATTGGAATATTCTTTAGATTTAACTATACATAAAACTGTATGTTCTTTGCATTTGAGGATAAAAAAAAAAACTTCAATCTCATTCCTCTTTACTTTATTTGGTTCAAGATTCATACTTGAGACGGGAAATTTAGACATTCTTTCCAAGTGAAGATCCAAATTATGATGTTTGCCGAAATTGCCGACCGTTCACACGAGCAGTGTTTTTGGACGACTTTAAGCCCCGCCCACAAAAGTCAGGCTGAGCTGGACTTCCTTTAGACCGTTTGTCAACGGCGTTGGCCTACCAAACACCACGTCAGTGTTGCCACACGTACGATAATTATCGTATATGTACGATAAAACGGCCTTGGTACGATGTACGATAGCATTTTTCCATTATCGTACGGTTTGTACGATAATTCTAAGGCGTTGATAAGTATATAATTACATATACAAGTGGTCAGTGAACTCCTCCATGAAACAAGCTAATTTCTAAAAAGAAAAAAAACGGAGATCGGGTCTATAGCGTACTGAACGGTGCACCCTCCCTCTGTCACTGTGTTGTTGTTATTGTTGTCTACCATGGCTGAGGCAAACAGTGATGATAGTGAAGAATTAGCAGCAACCCCAGTTACCTAGGAGTTAAAGTTATGCAGGGATTAAAAAATTCCGCCATACAGGAAGGAAAAGAAAGCTCAACAGCAGGGTTTTTTCAGAGGTGTAGAAGTTTCCTTGTAGTGGCATGCACAGAAATAAAGAGGTATAATTTCAATGATGGTGTCCTGTCAAAGTTAAACTGTCTCTGTCCAAAAATGCTCTCTCATCAGAATTCAGAGAAAGAATCTGAGCTTCCTCTGACTGTACCCCAGATGACCACTCACTACTTCAAAAGCTGGATGATCAATGGAGAATGTTTCTCATATTGCAACATGAACTTAAACATCTCGTTAATGAGTCACCTGATAAGTTCTGGGGAGAAGTGTCCCAAAAAGAGTCTAGTTTTTCAGACCAGCCAATTTTACTCTAACTGCTCTTTGCTTGCCGCACTCTAATGCTGAATGCGAACGAGCGTTCAGTAAAGTTAACCTCTTTAAAACTAAACAAAGAAACAGACTGAAAACAAGGACAGTTAATGGGGCTCTTCTCTCTGCTAGTTGCATCAAAGGTTCAGGAGGGTCATGTGTTCATTTTACTCCTGCAAATGATATATTTTCCAGAATAAATAATCATGCACAGTTATTACAGAACATCAGAGAACATGAATTTGATTTGGAAGAAGATTCTTAAAGATATACTTTACAATTATTATTGTTATTAATTTTTATCATGGGATAAGTATCAGTACCAGTCATGTTTAATTTATATATATATATATATATATATATATATATATATATATATATATATATATATATATATATATATATATTAAATTACTACTCAGTGATGCTATTTTGATTTTCGATGTTTTGGTGTGTTTAAAGGTATGTATGAGTGGGCCTATCAACTCCATATCTTCGTGTTAATTCGTTATCAGTTTAGTTTACGGAAAGAAGTGACGTTCTGAGTCGTATATTTTTTTGCCACAGTGTTAATACAATATAGTAATAATTTGTTCATAACATTAACTAAATATTCATAATTTCATTTTTTCGTGTTTGTAGAGAGAAATGTTTCATTTGTATTTTTTCTTAATTATGTAAATTGCAAGATATTAATGGCTACAAAGAAATCGTACATATATTCATTATTTTGTCAAATTATAAAAATGTATTAAATATCAGAAACAGTGTAAGATAATAATTACGATAAAATCTACAATTTTGTACGATATTTTTACTGAAAAACCCATAATTTTGAGGAACCAGTACGATAATTCCAATCCAAGAGTGTGGCAACACTGCACCCCGTTTACACAGTCCAGTTTCGTAACTTCGTTTCCAAACACTTGCTGGCAAACCGGGTTGGACAAACCGCTTGATCGTGTAAATGCCCATGAAATATAACTAATAACCACAACGCCCTCTTAACTTTTCGATTTAACGTCACCTCATTTGGATATTCCGGGTGCAGGTTCAGATCCTCCCACAGGCTAATGAATGTCTTCACTTGATTCTTCATTTGGATCTTAGGTCTTGAAGTGACAAGCATATCCAAAAAGTGAGACGAAAGTGAAAAGTTGAAACGGCGCTGTGGATATGACAAACACACACACACGCATATATATATATATATATATTTATTTATTTATATGTATGTATGTAAGAGGCAATAGGTTTCTTTTGTAATTTTTCCTGTTTAGTGGCGATAATTGGAACTAGTTAGTGTGGCGGATGAGTATAGGGCTGTTAGCCGCCTGAAGTTTTTCACTGGAGTGGATGGCTTTTTCAGTCTCTCGAAATGTGCTGACTGTTGAATGTTATACTAGTGTGAATTCAGCGTGCATAGCCTGTCTTTAAATCCATGACCTAGATTTTCCTTTATCTTGGTGAGTTTTTTAATGTATTTTTTCACTTAAAATAGATTTTATGATCAGATCAGTTTACGTTGTATGAAGTCAATTTTGCAGGTCTAGGCCTAGGCTGTGATGTACCGGTTTCTGTAGTGAGAGTACTGTACTCATATTCACAAATCATTTTTTCTTGCAGTTAGGATTGGCACAAAGCCAGTTTTTTTTCACTTTAAATCGTGGAACAAGTTGATGGGCTTGGCCTGGAGGCGCAAGCGGAGGCATACGAGCCTTACATGTATATAACTTTGGCTTGCACGTGTTTTGTTGTTAGGCTGTGGTACTATTGCAGATAACTTGAATGATTCTTTTGTGACGCCGGCGACTGGGAAATTCCGAGAGGGATTATTTTTCTGTACTGGAAGAAGCTATTCGCGTGTTTTTAAAAGCTAGACCGGCAACCTGTGTAGTGAATGTTATGAAATTAGAATGTAAGAGCTTAGGCTAGGGGTAAAACTTCCCTTTAGTTGCCCGGCCTAATTCCCGCCAGTCATCCATCGGGACCGTTTCCTCATAAATAAAAAGACATGACCAAATAAGATCTTACCTATTGACCCTAACTTATAGGACGACGTTCCCTGACTTGGCCGGGGGGCTATGCCCCTCCCTGGACCCCCCAAAAAAAGGCCGAAACCTGTCCCGGTCGGCGACGGGTGGGATTCAGGCCGCGCAACCAAAGTAAAGTTTTACCCAAGTATAGGCCTAGTTAATAAGCTCTTAACCAAACATTATTCTTATTGCTGCCCATTTTGCAAATCAATTTATATAGCAAAACGTACGACCAAAGGACAACTGAAACCATTCGCCGAACTTGCTTACAAAATTGTAGCCTATGTGTTGTAGGCCTAGCGTTTGCCAAAACTTGTAACTTTTGCAACAGTAACAAAAGGCTTAATTAGTTTCTGGAATTTTGTACAATATATAAACCAAATAGTACAGGTCAGTCTTGCTTCTGTTGCACTGATTTAACTTGGGTCATATAGGATAGTGTGTTCGTATATAGCGCATTTGCCGATCTTGAGTTGCTTGCAGCTTTGGAAAACTAGCATTTCAGGATTAAAAAAACTAAATAAAATAAAAGTGACAAATGTTCTCGTGTAACAGCACTTTTCGAGTTCTGTTACATTGACAATTTTTTTTTTTCGGAACCTGTGGTACGTACCATGACGATAATGGCACCAGGTGTCTGTTTTCTTCAAAGGCAACGCTGTTATGCACGCTGTTATTCAATTACCTACCCAAAGAATACATTTTATTCCATCCATTTTACATGTTTATCATTTTGAATATCATGTTCCAGAGTAGGTTGCTAGTGTTCTGCACATATGACTAGAGCATGGTAGTTTAAGACCGTAGGCCTAGCATATTTCTAAAATTGAAAATTAACCAGGTGTTCAAATGAAGAGCGAAACATTTAGTTCTAGACCATATATATATTTTTTATATAATAAAATGAAACTGTCTGACGTAAATTATACCAACAGCGTGCTGAATTAATTTTTTATAGTACATTCGGTTCGAGGAAGGTACAGTATTTTTCCTGCTTAAACAAATGCCAATATTTGGCTGCAATATTACTGCGGTTTTAGATTGAGCTGGACAGAAGCTAGCCCGAGTTCTTGCAGATTACGAACAGGAGGGACTTGAGTTTTTTTTCCGCCAGTGCTTTTTTTTTCTTCGTAAACACGTTTGGCAAGGTGCCGCAAAATATGCCCGTGTGACAGCACCTTGAGTCTATAGTGCATTGCAGTCTCATACTGTACTGCATTTTAGCGAGATAAATGGTGGATACGAGTAATGTGTGACGATATTTTTTGGTCTTAGTATTGTGTTAAGTTCAGAAGTCACGTAAACTTCATTTTTGCTCTGTACTTTTGCCTAGAGGCATTACACTGCATGTAATTGTCGTTTTGTCAGCCATAGGTCTAAGTCACGACGTGACGGATGTTCAGTAATAGTTGTGTTAGTCCTTGGTGTGACATTGAGTAATGGGATAATGAAATCAATTAATGTTCCATTCAGTGGTTTTTAAGCTACAAGTTTATGCTTTTTGTTATGTACTAAATACGAGTATTGTAATAAAAAAAAATGTGATGGAACAAATAGCTGTAGCAGATTGCATTTACTTATATCAGATATAGAACTGAGTACTATATCGGTAAAAATTTCACACTTTCTATAGCAACTTTGGGAAATAAGACAGTGTTAGTAAGTTACATAACTTTTATGTTATAAACACATTCCACTGAAGCTGTATCGTCAGTCCGAGGTATTATTTTTTTCTGCCCTTCACGCTGATAAGAAAAATCTGTGGAGATTTTAATGCTGTGTATTTCTGTACAATCACGCCTCCATTCGACCGCTCTATCACTTGCTTTTCCATATTGAATCATCCACTCTCACTTTTCATGCTTGGGAACGCGCTCGCACGCTTGCACACACAAGCATATACACACATATATACTGACGCACACACACACACACACACACATATATATATATATATATATACATATATATATATATATATACACACACACACACACACGAATGAAATGTGTTTGAACTCTCATCCCACAGTCTAGGAAATTTGAAACAGATCTGAAAGTGACAATCCAGTAGTGAGAGTGCTCTTCCAGCTATGGGTCTAAATTACTTGTAACTATTGGTGGAGGGCAGTGGAACGCTGCGAGCCACTTCACATGGAGAGAATGTGGCATAAATCAAGTTATAGGGAAGCACCGAAAGAATGTGAAATGCAGAAGAGAATGGCTGGGCTAAGCCGATTTGCTTCTCTTGTTCAACGCCTTGAAACTCCTTTTTTATTTTGCAGATATCATGGCTGGCATTATTTGCAAGATCTTACGTCAAATTGCTCATACACGTATGGAAGTCGAGAAATCGGAATTCAGCCGTTTGGCAAGTCCTCAGTTTATCTACTTGTGAAGTATGTAACGCCATCTTCCCTTTGTATGTTATGTAATCATTTAACCATCGTATTATAAATAGGTTGCTTTGCTCTACCTTAATGGGGTATGTTCAGAAAGGTAAGGGGACAGAAAAACACAACCCATTTTTTCTGCAGTCATATACTATATATATATATATATATATATATATATATATATATATATATATATATGTGTGTGTGTGTGTGTGTGTGTACACACACACACACACACACACACACACACACACACACACACACACACACACACACATATATATATATATATATATATATATATATATATATATATATATATATATATATATATATATATATAATATAAGCCAATGAAAAATGTATTTTATTTCTATTTTCCGGCCCCATCTCTCACTCTTAGTTCCGTCAACAGTAGATATTCCTATTCGACCATTTCTATTTAAACAGCCTTGAGAATGACAGCCCCATGAAGTAAGAATTTTCGATGTCAAAAATGGAGCTGTTATCATCGACAGTATTTTGATTCTAAAATATCTTGCTCCTGTCAGTGATATTTTATTTTAACCATTTTATCATGAAATATCTAAACAGCATTTTCAGTTTTGTCTCGGTCAATGGCTGCTTTCCCCTTCGTTGGTGCGATTCCAGTTTATGATATAAAATCCCTTAATTTCTTCAGCTTTCCTCTTTTAATGGATGGGTCTTACGAGATCCAATTTTTTTTTTTATCTTAGTATGGTAAAGGAAATGAGGTATCGCGCCCCGTCGACCTCAGGATGAAAATTTAGCAGACTCACTTCATGACCGATCTTAACGTAAAACTCTGAGGAGGAGAGTTTCAGAAAATTTGATATCACGGGAAGATTAAAAAGTCTTTTCACATGATTTTTATATTTAAAACTGTTTACATTTTTGGGACAATATAATGAAAAATTATCATAAAAATATTTACACAGACCATAAACACATGGTAAGCATACACACATATACACGTATAAATTTGTGAATATAAGAAAGGCATCCGGCTATAGGTGACAAAAATTCATATATATATTATATATATACATACATATATAAATTATATACATACATACATACACACCTACCTATAGAAATACATACATATACACACCTACTTACCTACCTACCTACACACACACATATATATATGTGTGTGTGTGTCTGCACGCGTACATGTACGCATGAGTATTGGTCCCTTTCAGGATCCACCCCTGATAGGGAAAATTGCTCAAGGGGAGATATAATTTATATTGTGTTTTTGTGTAGTATATTATGGAGTTATAGTCAAAATAATACTTTTTACTGTAACAGGAGGCATTTAATATGTGGATATTTATTTTAACGTAACTTGAGAGATCATTTTACGAAACCATAATTCAGCTGTCCTTGTTAATTGGCAGCCAGAAGTCAGGATTAGGGCAAGCTTTTATTTCCTGGTAAGTCTTTCGTTGTCCTAAGTATAAAGGAAAAATTACCTATGAAGTTCCATTGAGTATTTATTTGTTAAGCATAGACACAGTAATGCCCAACAAATGTTATATAACTATTGTATATAAACTCCTGGACTCATTACATTTTGTTGGTCAGTCTGATAACATATATGTGTGTATGTATGTTTGTACATTTACGCACGTAACGCACACGTGTATATTTTTATAAAAACATACATGCACACACATATATATATATATATATATATATATATATATATATATATATATATATATTTATATATATCTATGTAATTATATAATATTATATATAAATAATATATATATATATATATATATATATTTATATATATATATATATATATATATATATTTATATATATATATATATATATATATATATATATATATATTATATATATATATATATATATATATATATATATATATATATATATATATATATATATATATAGAGAGAGAGAGAGAGAGAGAGAGAGAGAGAGAGAGAGAGAGAGAGAGAGAGAGAGAGAGAGAGAGCCTGGAAACACATGGTGTATATAATTTATTCAGCCTTGGTATATAATACGTGATGAATAAGCACAAGCACATATAAATGCCTATACCATAAGTGTGTAGCAGTAAGCATGCTCATAGCTTGAGGTGCCGTATGCGAATACTTATAAGCAAAACGGAAATAGAAGTTTATAAAAAAATGTCTTGCTATATCAATTAAACGTGTATTCTCCAAAAGTTAAATAAGGTATATACATGAAAACAGATAATTGTTGCCTCTTCGTTTGACACTTAGGATTAAAAACAACACGAAAAATTAAATAGCAATTATGAGATGAACTCTCTTTATTTAGATTTCTGTGATATTTACTATCCATTTCAGGGACCGCGAGTCATCGTTTTTCTCAAATATCTTTCAAACTAATTATTTGATCGAAATGTACTTTGACACAGTGTACAAAACACCTCCCGCTGATTTTCGGGTAATATAGTGCATTGTCAAATGGTGTTGGTTAGGGCGTTTACTCTTGACTTTTAAAGGCAAAGTCGCATGAGTCAGCAGGACTAATCTACACAATCGAACTTCCGGTATCTCTCATAGACAGGAAAGGGGAGGCAGAGATGGGGAGGCCAGGAAAGTGGGTTGAGGGAGGGATGAGGAGGGGAAGGGAGAGGAAGGGACGGCATGGGGATAAAGGACGTTCGAATGCATAGTTTGGCGATGCTTGGCAACACCATGAAAGTCAAGAGTAAACGCCTAACTAAAACCATTTGACAATGCACTATATTACTAAAAAATAGCGGGTGGTGTCTTGTACACTATGTCAAAGTACCATTTCGATCAAATGATTAGTTTGAAAGATATTTGAGAAAAACGATGACTCGCGGTCCCTGAAATGGATAGTAAATGCTTCGGATTAAAATGAGTCCCTCATAATTTAAAGATCAGAATTAAGATATAAATAATTATCCATGACTCATATTTTACAATCTGAAACTGAATTATGGTAAATCCGTAAGCTTTATATATTTGGAAATTAAAGCTAACAAAAATTCTTATAATTCAGTCTTCGGTTCTTCATCATAAGCGTCGTTGTCGTAGCTCAGATGTTCCACTGAAAAAAATGAAAGAAAGTTAGATAAGGCCAAATCAAATTAGCGTTTAAGAAATTAAGGGGAATCAAAATATAAAGTATTTGGTAGAGATAACGGAAATGAAACATTTAGGTGAGAATCATTTAGAAACAAAGGCAAAATGGAAGTAAGAAATATAAGTGGAAGTAAGAGACGGTAAAAATAAAAAATCCAAAGAAGGAAAGGGTAGGAATTTTTTTTTATGTGAGGTGGTAATTCTAAGCAGATGTGATGATTATGACCAAATCTATATTTTTGCCTGCCTATATACATATACATATATAATGTGTATGTATGTATGCGTTTGTGTATATGTTTATGTATATATTAGGTTAAAAAGACTCAAAAGGAAAGACACCATCGGGAAATGTTATGGGGGACAGAATGAGAATAAGGATCACAACCAGACCAGCAGAACTCACGAGAGGTACTGCAAAGGTGCCGAAAACTGGGCGTTTAAGTGGGGAACTACCCGTTTCATAAATAATGACTCTAAAGTCGTCAACATTCTGTGGTTCGGCGCCCTGGCCAGAACTTTAATTGCAAAGATTTTAAAAGTTGTAGGCAGGGCGCGAAGCTCATCATGCATTACAGGAATATTAAAACCGACAAGTACCAAGATCTTAAGAAACAACGCGTGATCTACAACATTTTATGCCCCTTTTTGGGAAAGATGCCCCATGCCTATGTAGGAAAGATCGCTGCTTTCTTACCACTTTCTGGAAGGGCCTGTTTTTAGCTATTTAATTCAACAGCACGGCGGGAGAATAAACCGGTAGGAAAATTAAGATTTCCCATCATGTTACAGATGATTTCTGCTTTATATTTGTGGAAGTTCGCCTTTTTCATAAGTATAAACAGTCATCAAACAACCAACGAAATCCTGCTCCTTCCCACACTTAGGACTGCGACAGAGATGGGAAATGGGGAAATGCAGAAATTACCCAACAAAGAAAACCCAAACCTGGCTATACTTCATTGGAATGATGCTACCAGTAGGGAGAGCATCAACCGAGTTTTCGACACAAAACCACGCTCTTCATTGGACGGGTCGGTATCGTTCTCGGCTAGCACTCTGCTGGGCCCGCGTTCGATTCCCCGGCCGGCCACTGAAGAATTAGAGGAATTTATTTCTGGTGATAGAAATTCATTTCTCGGTATAATGTGGTTCGGATTCCACAACAAGCTGTAGGTCCCGTTGCCAGGTAACCAATTGGTTCTTAGCCACGTCAAATAAGTCTAATCTTTCGGGCCAGCCCTCTCTAGGAGAGCTGTTAATCAGCTCTTCAGTGGTCTGGTTAAACTAAGGTATACTTAACTTTTCGACACAAAACCGCGGAAGCCAAGACGGAACCTCTTATGTGATGGAAAATATTGAAAGAATCTGGTCCTTTAGATGTAGTTGCTAGATTACGTACTAGGAATATGGTCTGTAACCCAGGTCTTATTGACTTTACTCTCCTGTCCGCAACTGGAGATAAAAAAAGAAGTAAAAAATGCTCCGAAGCTTCTTCGGCGCAGTCGAGTCTTCTGTACAGCGCATAATGCTGTATGAAACTCAGCCATGGCCCATGAAACTCAGCCACAGCTCATGAAACTCTTAGCCTCGGCCCATGAAACTTACAGACACGGCCTGGTAGTGGCCTGTGTTGTTGGCACCTATAGTGGTGCCAGACGCACGATCATGATCATGGCCAACTTTAACCTTAAATAAAATGCAAACTACTGAGGCTAAAGGGCTGCAATTTGGTATGTTCGATGATTGGAAGGTGGATGATCAACACACCAATTTGCAGCCCTTAGCCTCAGTAGTTTTTAAGATCTGAGGGCGGACAGAAGTGCGGACGGACAGACAAATAGCCATCTCAATAGTTTTCTTTTACAGAAGATTAAAAACCGGCCTACGAGGCACCTCCGTCATCTTTGGTGGTTTAAAAGCGTTCATTGACCCAGTCAGGCATCTTATAAGGCATCTTATACCTATAACACTATACCTTACTTTAGGTAAGAGACCGTACTGTGATGGGCCAGCTTAATCTGAAGTTTAGATTAAGCTGGCCCATCACAGTACGGTCTCTTACCTAAAGTAAGGTATAGTGTTATAGGTATAAGATGCCTTATAAGATGCCTGACTGGTTGGTGGGATGGTTTAGATTCTAAACCATCCCACCAACCAGGCAGCTCTATCATTAGTTGGAAAAGCCTGTTGTTCAAAGGTATATATAAATATTTCGAAACGCGCAGCAACCATTGAAAAACACCGCAGCGCCTACCATACTTCAATTGTTTATTAGTCATATAAAGAGTGATAGCTATATGTATATGAGGGGGTGACTGAGTACCCAAAAAATATCGCCACCAAAATTCCTTATGGGGTGCAAAAATGCCTTCGTGTTTTACTAGGGCGTCATAGCTGTATAAAAAATCGAAACCGTCACAGTGTCATGCAAGGTCATTCCTTTCTAATTTCATTTTTTAAAGAAAATGTAGGACGAAGGACAATATGTATATGATAAAGAGTGGGGTGTAACCATTAATCAAGTAAGAGGGGTGCATTCTGAAAGAAAGAGTGATATAGGAATCAGAGGTTACAGAATAAGGACTGTTTAAGAATAAGCAACAAAATATATAAGTATGGATAAATTAGAGAGACAATTTTTGTTATTCAGTTATATGCTTCTGTGAAAGTTTAGGGAAAACTTGAGATATACGTTTTTATATGAAACCTTGTTGTCATTGCTCAGATATATTAAGGCTGAAGACTATAGTCAAGTAAAATATATATTTCTAAGGTAACCCATTATTTTGTAGATTATTCTTTAAATTTTAATCAACCATTCTTCAAACAATAAAATGTAAAGAAACGGAATAAGATGTACTTTACGCTTTGCTGAAAAGTAAAAAAGAATATAAAAAAGTTTCAAACCGTTGCAGTCCAGTCCTTACTGCCTATTGAGCGCGCTGGAAAACAGTTACAAACTTTATTGCTAAAGTTGGATTCATTCAAAATAAATCCCATGCACTTTTACCTGAGTCACTCTCCATCTTCCATCGTTCCGGTTCGTCTAAATATGCCGCGATACATTTGCATAAATATAGATATTGGTCCTGGAAAAGGAAAGACAAAATATGAAGTTTTTCCGACCGCAATGAATTATCTTGATGTTTTATTTTATTATTTTGCTAGTTTCTATATTATCTAAGATGTGTTGACTTCACCTGACACACAAATCACTGAAAAAACTTAATTTAGTTTTATGGTTTGTTTCATTAGAGTTCTAATGAGTAAAGACTGTCTCTTAAATAATAGAAAGTTTTTGTCGTTCGGAAAATTTATCATTACTTGGGCTATCAACAAATGCTTATTTTTTGGACTTAAAAACAAGTTTTTATACCTTGGAGTTGTCAAGAGGAATTTACTTCATGGATATCTTATCACGTAATTTTTCAGTGACGTCTACACTTTTTTTTAATGGCTAATAGTGTATATGAATTATAATCATGTTTAACTTCATGGAATTATCTGCATTTACTGCTAGTGAAATTACCATCGTTATTATACTTCTTCGAAGTATCCACAAGTCGATACTCCTTGCGGTTATTAAAAATTTTGATCGTATGGAATCATGAAAAACCAAATTATAGGGATGTCTGCATTTTTTCTTTGAATCATTGACAAGATTTTACAAGATTTTATTTTTTTTGCATATAAAACGTTTTTCAAACCAGCTAATTACATTTTGGTGTACTTCTTAGGATTTTTAAGAAGTCATTAGTGGAAATCTCAAAAGGTTTTGAAAGTACAGACTTGTCATCTTGTTTATTTCCACATATTGTAATTGTGAAACTGTTAATTCTTGAAATCAACACGTCTGTACCTTCTGGAGTTGTCAGTGTTTACATTTGGGAGAGTTTCCTTACCTGAGACTGTACCATCAAAGGCCTACATTCCCTCATTGCTAAGACTTCTTTTTTAATGTCTAGGTAGGGACTAGAAGGCTCTCTTCTGATTAAATCTATCAAGTTCCACGCGCCTATGAAGGTTCCCGTGCGTCCAACTCCGGCACTGTGAAAAACGTTACAGTGAACCTTTGTGTAATGTAGTCGTATCAGCAGTATTAATAGAATTGCTATTGTCACGATGTGTTCCAAGTACCTGGTTATTACACGACTAATCACAGAATTCAAAAATTTACCTCACTTCAGCCATATCTGAACTCTCATAACAATAAAAATTACGACTGAATACTGTAAAGGTAACAGTGATCCCTTAAAAAGTTCGTTAATCATGTGAAAAATAAAACTAAGTTTATCAGAGCAAGTGTGGGTATCAACAATTAAACAAGAAATATACTAGAGTAAAAGGGCATCACTCCATCAAACAACTTTAACTGTTTCCCTGGCCTTAATTCACTTCAGCAAAACTAAAGGAACAAAACATGTTTATCACTTTGCCTTTTGCACACAATTAATCTTATTCACTGGTGGTCAATAAGTGAAGCACTGTTTTTTAAAAATTTTAAATAAAAAAAATTATTTTTAAATTTAAAATTTATAATTAGAATTCACAATCTGAAAAATTTACTATTACTTGAAAACAACTCAAAAATTTCATTAATTCTTGAGTTAAATTAAATAAAACTAAATCACAAAACTTTAATTTATCAAGAAATTAAATTAGTCAAGCAAAATTTAATCTATCAAGAATTACTCAAGATTTGAAAATAAAATCTTAATAAATGAAAATTAAATCAAGTATGCAAAATTATCAAGAAATATTTAAAATGCTAAATAAATAAATTTTAAATCACCAATATATAAATGTGAAAAATCAAGAGATTGCAAACACAAGAACATACAAAAATACACAAGAGATTTATCAATAATAATTTCACAAAGGCAAAATTTCCCTAATATACCTTATTATACCATGGTAATAATAAGTAAAAAATTCACTTTACCCTAAACAAGCTTGTGAAAACTTTCGCAAAATCGCAGCTGCTTGAGATTAACAAAAAACACTTTTTTGTCAGGCACCGTTACACACTTTTCCTACATTCAGATCTCAAAAGCTAAGATGAACATCAGTGACCTCACTAACACTTTACGTTAATAATTAATCTCTTTTGAAGAGAGAGAGAGAGAGAGAGAGAGAGAGAGAGAGAGACCAACACTAAAGGTCTTTGAAATCAGAATGAACAAACTTTAGGATTCCAGTAGGAAATGGAACAATCAGAAGATGTCATTAAGGCATTTCGGGAACGAGATACAAGAGAAAATTCTAGAAGAGGAAGATGATGTAATCGATTGAGATGTGCTTTTACCCTCGAAGGCATATGTGACTTGAAGAAAAATCATATGGGACGAGATCAGAACAATACAAGATCAGAGCAATGTAATCTTAAAAATCTTAAACATGACGCAATTGCCATGTGCTTCGGTGCAACACTTGTTCATATTTCTCAAAAGGTACACATCTTTACCAGAAAATCGAATAGAACGTAACACTGCGGAATCATTCGTCTTCTTTTCGTATGATACAAAGCGTTTACAGAAATCTTAATATGATCAAAACAGACTGCAACTGGTTAATTATGATTGTCATGTTTTAAAAACAAAACCCGAGTTGGTTCCCAGAACGGATCAGCTATTGTTATCTCTCGACCTGTCAACACCTTATCTTTCGCGATGACAACTGAAGTGAAACAAACCCTTCGCTACGACACACACATGTTGCTCATATACTACGTTACTATTAAAAATGTATTATTAAGTCTAAATTATGCTGTTAAGTTATCCAAATCACCAACTCTTTTGAGATCTGACACTACACTACATACAATATTTCAACAATTATTATTATTACACACAACACGTGGTAAATAGGAGAATAAATATATCAAAACTATGGAAAGACATACATATTACAAGGCAGTATCATGAAACTATTAGTATTTGAGAAAGTGAGCTACTACTAGCTAGCAAACATTATTTGTATGAGAGAGAGAGAGAGAGAGAGAGAGAGAGAGAGAGAGAGAGAGAGAGAGAGAATTTGTGCGAGACAGGTGACATGATCTCTTTACATGTCAAATATGGTGGTACGCAATATTTTTTACAAAAAAAAAAAAAAAAAAATGTGAAAAAATTGCATGTATTTTGTCAGGTGAAAACTATTCTTTTTACTTTGTTTTGCGAAAATATTATTAGTGCTATCATGGGAATATTTAATGCCTTATAGATAACACACACACACACAAAACTCCCTATATATATATATATATATATATATATATATATATATATATATATATATATATATATATATATATATATATATATATATATATGAAATTCTTAACCCCTAAATCAAGTGGCTCTGGTAAGTGTTAGCCTTATGATTCTCCTACTGTGACATCAACTTACTTTCTATGTCAGTCAGTTTGATCTTAGGCATTGCTTTATCGTAAGAATAGGGCAAGTCCTGACACAGGAATTTTTTTACAGATATAAGAGAGTTAACACTATAGGTATGAAACTACTTTGGACATTCGAGTGCCCAAGCTATCCTAATCTAACCTAAGTTAGGTAATGCCTCTTTTGAAAACCCTAACTTTAAGATGTACTTTTCCTAGCTTGGTTATAAACTGCTGTTTTTAATGTGGCACTTTTTTTGTTTTTGCTAGGCCAGTAATTTATATTTTCAACTTTAATATCATTTGAATTGCTTCTCTTTCTCCTGTGTTTCTTTTTTTGTGTACTGGAATGCCGTTCAGTTGCTTATTTCATGTGATTACCTATGCAATGATATAAATAATAATGACTTTCAATAAAGTTACTAGTAACAATAACTTTTGCATTCAAGACACCGGGAAATAGTGTCACCGGGCTATTTTGTTCTGACTGTTTACCGTACGTTAAAATTCTCTCTTGGATTCTGTTTATCAGATTCAGATAACCAATTCCCTTCCAAAAGACGATGGCCAATCACCCCCGTTGAGGTCAGACTTGACTTTTTCCCCTTCCCTAAAGGTAAAGGACATCCTATGTAAACCTGTCAGTCTGGCCCCTTTTGCAAAACAGAGTACCTACGGTAGCTTCCAGGTACACAGACTCACCTGCAATGGGCAACTATCGGTTTTCCGACCACTTCATTTTGGGTCCTGATAAATGATATGAAGTCTAACAACTGGTCCTCGTGCTTGGGAACCCCGTAGTCAGGCCACGCCGTGAAGTGGAACTGTCGTATCTTTCGCTTTGTTTCGTCGTGTCTCTGGAAGGGGGATACAATTGTTTTCTGTAGTAGAAGAAGTATAGCTTAGTTTAGCCAGACCACTGAGCTGATTAACAGCTCTCCTAGGGCTGGCCCGAAGGATTAGACTTATTTTACGTGGCTAAGAACCAATTGGTTACCTAGCAACGGGACCTACAGCTTATTGCAGAATCCGAACCACATTATAGCGAGAAATGAGTTTCTATCACCAGAAACAAATTCCTCTAATTCTTCATTAGGCGGCCGGAGTCTCGAACTCGGGCCTAGCGAGTGCTAGCCCACAACTCTACCGACTCGTCCAACGAGGAACTTGGTGAGGTATGAGTGGTTCGTAACCTGGGGTAGGGTACAAAATGTCAAACCTGGGGATACGGAACATGGTAGCCAGCGCAATGGCACTGTATATTTACCATGAGAAAGTAAAACTTATATTTTCCAAATTTTTCTCTTTCTATAATCGTGTCAGTTACTTTTTTAAAGTTAGTGCTGTCAACAATTTTTTTACGTTTTCTGTGGTTTCATATGTTCTTGATATCTCGTAGGATTCGTGTTTATTTTAGTGTTGGTCCCGGCTCTGATCCTTGGCTGAAGAAGTTTGGACGCAAGTGATGACACGCGTCTGTCACTTTCAAAGAAAGAGCCTCGTTTGAACATCACCATTAATGAGAAACAACAACAAAAGAGCCACTAAAAATGTGTTGGTTTGCGCTATGTGGTATTACTCATAATTACTGTTGCAATGTGCATTCATTGTCTCATACTAACTGACACTTCATTTGAAATAAAAAAAAAGTACCTTTGTTCAGTAATTGAATACATCTAATAACTTCTCAGTGAGGTTAGTATCACTAATCCTTTTCATATGTTTGTATTGTATTGGTATTGGATGGGGGTACGAGAAAATTATCTGAGATATCAGGGGGTACGGGCACTGAGGAAGATTAAGAACGACTGGATTAGAGGGGTACCGTTGTTTTGTACAAATTATAAGGGTGATAATGCGTAATGAAGTGCCGGATTGGTACTCTGGATCATCTTTAGATTGGTGGGGTATGATTAGGGTGAAACCATGTTTTCTCCAAGGAATCATTAAACCAAGATGGCTGGTTTGTTGGTGGACTGAGGGGACAATAAATCCAATCCTAAATATTCTAAAATAGTGCAATAGGAATAGAGGATATACTAATTGTAGAAAGTATTTTCATGGCGTAAGCCGTAAACAGAGGAATGAATTTCTTTCCTCAAGAGATGTCAAGTTAGAAAGTATTTTCATGGCGTAAGCTGTAAACAGAGGAATGAATTTCTTTCCTCAAGAGATGTCACAGCAGTAAAGCTTTGATAAATCGTAGTATTGGAATGCATGTTAGCCACCAGTGTTATTAGATTTTTTTTATATCGGTTGCCAGATAAAATATTTAGAATTTTAATGAATATGAACGCCTAAGAATCCATCGAAATTCAGTTTTCATTAATACTTAAGTACGGTACATAACTCAAAGCCTTTATACATATTTCCTATTACGAATTTATGCACAAGTATATAAAAAATTTTAATTTTGAACATATTCATATATATATATATATACATATATATATGTAATTTATATATATATATATATATATATATATATATATATATATATATATATATATATTATATAACAAGTTTCTCAAAAGATAAATAAGGCAGTGGTCACTGACATATTCATACTTTCACTTATGAATCGAGGATGTACCCCCTGCAAAAATAAACAGTGCTGGCACTTCATACACCTACTCATAAAGCTCATGAGTAGTGTGTTGAACCCTGCTGAACACACTGTGCCATTTACCTCTATATTTATTGAAACCTCCTCATCTCGACCTATTCAGCACTTTCTGGGTCTTACTCTCTTCCTTCCTACCGACGTTTCAGATGCATACACTACTTTCACGAACCTGTTGTTGGTTTGATTCTAAACTGATTGTTTTACACCTTCATTGACCTTTTGACCAATTTTACACACCTATCTCATCTTTTCAATATTTTTCATTTGACGCACAGTACGAAAGCTTCACTCTTTTGCTTTCCTTCCCAAGCAGTATCCTCTACTTTACTTACACGAAGGAAAGCATGCTTGATCATTACTTCATGCATTAGAACTTTGTCTTCCAGAAACGCCGTAGGAGCTCCTTTGCTACACACATTTGAAGACTTCCCTCATCCCACCGTCGTCATTCCTGAATGTCGCACGTATCAGCAACTTCCGTCCTCACCCACCATAATAACATTCATGACTCCATCATTTTGGTTTCGATTTCTTCATACTTTCCTCTTGCTCATATTCTCTTTTCACTTTCTCTTCTAACAAACACGTTCAGGTTATTTCAATTGTCTTTGCAGTTTCTTTTCAGTATTTCCCATTTGTATCCGACATTCAACACTACAATTACGATCAATTTTCATATATCAAATCTTTTCATCTATATCTAATATCCTTTCCCATCCTTCTCGCATCAGTCAACCCTTGAAGATGTGACACAGCCTTACTTACGTTAGTGATTTCAAAATCTCTGATGACTTGAAGTTCACCCGTTTCTTCGGATACATTGCAAATTGTTAGATCCCCCGTTTGTTGAGGATCTTCCTCCACGTCTGGCCAATATTTAAAACATTTTTCCTGTATAGATTAGAACAGAAAATGTATCAGTCTGAGAATTTAAGATCTACAAAGGATGAAACAGTTGACGAAGATCCGGAAAATACCAGTATTCTGCAGTTAACCAAAAAAATTGCAATCATTGACAGGTCTACAAAGCATGCAAGGATCAGCAAGAATGCCTCAGAACGCCTGCTAAAGAAATGAGAATGCAGAGTGATGCATAAAAACACGAAAATGCTCAACCTTTGAATGTAAAATAATCAAAGACCTGCAAAGTATACAGAAATCTACACGAGATGAAGTTTTACATTGTAAATACTTGTAGAGATCAGTACAAATTTCAGGGCTACGAGGATACATAAGGCAGTTTCAGTTCTAAACTCTTTAGATTTCTGTAATTTCCAAGGAATTCACAAAATGGTCAAAATTTAATATTCATAATTAATTACGTAACGCCAAAACTTTGCAGATGGTAATTTAACAAAAATTATTCTGTCATAGCAGACAGTGGCGCTATGTTTGCATTCTTAGTTTCAAAGGATGAGAACTTATCATAGCCTAAATTTTTGTTGAAAATACTGTAAAGTGTCTTGATACTACATTAACCTTGCATTGTGTATTTTGTTAATACTTTCCAGGACTCTCAGTGCTACTACAGCAGAAATTTGATTATATATTCGCTTGAAACTCATCATTCTTGGCTTATGTAGCAAAACTGGAGAAGAAATGAATAAGAACCACTTAAAAGACTTTTACGAGGAATCTTTTTTTTTTTATCCGAATTGAACATAGAATTCATTGATCTTTAAAATGAAATCAAACGAGCAATTAAAAATGGCTTGTCTTGTATTGTAGAATTATTCGTGATTATCAGTATTAACTTATTATTATTATTCAAATGCGTGTATCATTATGTGAAACAATTCGTAATGGACCATAACTTTGCTAAGCAAGTTTTATAGAATAGTACTCCCAAAATGCCAAAAACAGGGGAAAATAAAAACAAGATGAAAGAGAATTTTCAAAACTACAAATAAAAAACATAGAGACCTTGCTACAGCTCCTAGCACTAAAAGTAATCAAGATGTGATGAATGGAGAAAAGCCTGACATCACTGACTGGTTTTTTTGTGACTGATTCCGGCGACGGAAACAAAGTAATAAAATCTAAGATTTTGAAAGGGTTGCTGTCAAATTTAGAATTATTAAAAAGTACCAAGCGCCACTCATCTAACACACTATAGTTCTTGGGCTTATTCTTTATAACTTGGAAACTGACATGGTCTTGGCTAGCTAAGCTCGTTCAGTTTTTGGCATAATTTTTTTGTTATAACATTGAGAACAATTATTTTCGTTGCAATGCTTAGGATTCCCGTAGGGAGTAGTGCCGTCAGTGTACCTCTCACGGTGCACTGAAGGCATACTTGAGGTTCTTTGCAGCGTCCCTTCGGCCTCTAGCTACAACCGCTTTCATATTCTCATTCTTCCATCGTACTTTCCAGCCTCTCAGGCCTGAATAACCTTATTGGTCCCAGCGCTTGACCTCTGGCCTGAATTATACATTCCAGTTCCTATAAGACTGAGAACAAAATAGTCACGACTGGTTACGGGGATCTCGTTTTGGAGTGAAGGCGTGCAATGATATGAATGACCCTTGGGAATTTGTGATGTACACCTTTACAATTAGTAATAAGTTCTTGCTGCAAATATAGTATCGTTTATGTAAATACATTCATTGCGACCTGGCCTAAATTAACTTAGGTATAAGACTACTTACACCATCAATGGCAACGTCGAGTTTTCCAAGTAAATTTTTCATAATTCGTATTTTTCACAATTATAAGATTTTCGTAGCGAACAAGATAAGAGCCTATAAACATGCCTAGTAAGTTTCTACAATAGAAGAATAAGAAAAGGGGAAAGCTGAGTACATAACATCTATAAAAAAAAAAAAACTAAACGTAAGTGCCCCACCCTTCCTCTCTCCACGAGATCCGTGAGCATGACGATGTTGAGACATTCCAGTTCCCAGATCATTTTCCAGAAGTCAGGTACTGTCGACTCTTTAGGCCCCTGCGAGGCTATGAAAGTCCTCTCGTCATTGATATCCTGAGGGGAAGTAAAGCATGAGAGAATAATTGAATTTTTCATTGGGGTATAATATCAGAAAGGAGGGAGGGAGGGTTTCTTGTCTGAAGAAGCAATGTAAAGGGAAAGGTTAGGTTGTTTGGGTCATAACAAGACGAAAATAAAAGGAAAATGTAGGGAGAAAGGGAAGGATTCTTTTATTGGTATTAGAAATTGAAACTGTATGGGAAAATTGATTATTTGCTAAGTAAATACACAGAGAAAAAGGGGAATTCATTAGGTATTATGAAATAAGGATAATGTAGAAAAAATATTCTAAATGTATATATTGAATCCTAAAATAGCAATGAGTGCTATACCCTATACTACGATGCTGAAGATGGATATATTCCAGGTCTGTCTGGATGTACCTGAATTTGATTGGCAAATCTGATGTATATTTAAGTTAAAATAGAATTTCATCTTTCTTCGGGGCGGATTGGTTAAGGTTAACTTTGCCCTGGTTTATCGTATGAGGGTTTGAATGCAACTAGGGGGCGTAGGGCTTCTTGAATTATGTTTCAGTGGGATTCGAGACTTGTGATAAAATGATAAGCATATACAGAAAAATGTCAGAGGTATATATTTAGATTGAAAGTGATATATATATATATATATATATATATGATATATATATATATATATATATATATATATATATATATATATATATATATATATATATATATATATATATATATATATATATATATATATAAATGGATGTATGTATGTATGTTCCAGCATAACTCTGAAATGCAATGGGCAATTTCAACCAAACTTGGTATACATATGACTTACTATCTCGAAAAGAATACTGTGGGTGTAAGACATCACCAGCACCAAAGGGGGTGGGGGTGGAAGGGCTTCCCTGAAAGTGCTGGTTCTGCCAGTGAAACGGGGCTGGTTATGCCTGTAGAATTAGTAACGACGAATTTATCATACCTAATTTCGGTATATATATTATGACCTAATATCTGGAAAAGAGTACTGTGGGAGTAAGACATCAACGGCACCAAAGACGGGTGGGGGTTGGGAAGGGGGTGACAGAGAGAGAGAGAGAGAAGGAGAGGGAGAGGAAGTGAGAGAGCGAGTAGAGGGGGTGTTAGGGAGAAGAAAGAGGGAAAGAGACAGGGAGGGTTGGAGAAAGAAAGAGAGAGAGAGAGGGAGAGAGTGAGAGAAAGGAAAAGGGAGAGAGGAAAGAGTGTGAGAGAGAGAGTGAGAGGGGAGTGAGAGAGAGGAAGAGAGAGAGAGAGAGAGAGAGAGAGAGAGAGAGTAGAGTGGGTGTTAGGGAGGAGAAAGAGGAAAAGAGAATGAGAGAGAGAGAGAGAGAGTTTATCGGTTGTCATTCAGACTTATCCTGGGCAGTGCCGGGTTGGTCAGCTAGTATATATATATAATATATATGTATATCATATATATGAATGTATGTATTTATGTATATATATGTGTATGTATATAAATATATATTTATATATATAAATATATGTATGTATGTACAGTGTAAATTATGTAATACAATTATAAATATATATGTAATATAATTCACACACACACACACACACACACATATATATATATATATATATATATATATATATATATATATATATATATACTCGTATAATTATATATGTATATGTATATATATAAATGGATGCATGTATGGGTGTTCCAGCATAACTCTGAAATGCATAAAGCAATTTCAACCAAACATGGTATACATATGACTTACTATCTCGAAAAGAATACTGTGGGGGTAAGGCATCACTAGCATCAAAGGGTATGAAAGGGGTTGGGGGTGGAAAGGGCTTCCCTGCAATGGGGCTGGTTCTGCCTGTAGACTTAGTAACTAAATAAACTCTGTGAATTTATCATACCTCATTTCGGTATACATATGACTTACTATCTGGAAAAGAATGCAGGGGGCTGGGGAAGTAAGGCATCACTGGCACCAAAGGGGCTGGGGCTGGAGGGGGTGACATGTAAAAATAACTGAAAACAAAAGATATTAGTGTCTAATCCATAGTTTTCGAGGTCGCTGCGATGACTAGTAACACTCCCGATGCCCTTTAAGTGCAAGTTCAGCCTCGATAGGAATGGGGCTGAGAAGGGGTGAAATATAAATTGTCAAAAATTCTGGGCAATATAATTGAAGCAACTATCTTAACAGGGAAGGAGAGAGAGAGAGAGAGAGAGAGAGAGAGGAGAGAGAGAGAGAGTAGAGGGGGTGGTAGGGGAGAGGAGAGAGAGAGAGAGAAGAGGGAGAGGAAGTGAGAGAGAATAGGGGGTTGAGAGAGGAGAAAGAGGAGGGAGAGAAGAGGGGGTGTTAGGAAGGAGAAAAGGGAAAAACACAGAGAGCACTTATTGATGTCATTCAGAGTTTTCATAGGCAGTGCCAGGTTTTATATATATATATATATATATATATATATATATATTTATATATATATATATATATATATATATATATATATATATATATATATATATATATATATATATATATATATATATATATATATATATATATATATATATATATATATATATATATATATATATATATATATAATACATGACATAGAAACAGATGAAAATCATGAAGCCTTACTTCAATATAACTGGCATTAATATAGTCTGATCCCGGGACTCCGTCTTGTTCTTTTAAGACGACTCTCGCATGGTCATCTGAAAAATAAAAATTGAGTATTTCAGTGACATCGACTTCTTCCGAAAGCAGAAGCCGATGGGATTGGCAACTTAATGTCCTATTTAGCTCAGTCCCAAAAGAAAGATAATGAAACAAGTAAAAAATGCGCCAAAGAAACGGTGGTGGCCTCAACCTCGGCCCATAAAACTCTTAGCCGCGGCCCATGGTGGCCTATGTTGTTGGTACTCGTAGCTCTGCCAGAAGTATGATTATAGCTAACTTTAACCTTAAATAAAATAAAAACTACTGAGGCTAGAGGGATGCAATTTGATATGTTTGATGATTGGAGGGTGCATGATCAACATGCCAATTTGCATCTCTCTAGCCTCGGTAGTTTGTAAGATCTGAGTGCGGACGGACAGACAAAGCTGGCACAATAATTTCCTTTTACAGAAAACTAAAAATGGGGGTTGGTGGGACAGGAGTTAACGTTGAAGGAAGAAACTGAAAACGATGCAAGACGGGATTTCCAAATCATTTGCCAGTTTTTAACGTTGTGCATTAAAATTTGTAATCGATATAATTTCATGACTAGCATTTAATAGCGCAGTGTTGAATGGCGATGTTGCATGCTAAACAACATTTAGAGCGCGTATAAAAACTCAGTCACTAACAAGGAAACAATTTTGTAAACAATTAACTACAGAGAGAGTGTTGTAGCGAATAATGCTTATTAGTAGGCCATGTTTTGCAAATATTTTGTAGAAGTGAAGTTAATTACTGTTACTGATAGACAACTACAAAAAAAGTGTTATTGTTATGCGTACGATAATGTAATTTCAGCTGATATCAAATTCCAAAATAAATCAAAGCAAACACACTATCTATGTTTAAACAAAGGATAAACTAATAAGTAAATAGAATCTTAGATTCTAAAGTAATAAAAGAAAGAGTGAATTAGCTAATCAGTTGATTAATTGTTTACTCTGATCATAAGGAGACGAGTGTATACTGCTATATCTGTATGAACTAATGCAGAAGTAGATTAAAAACAATTATGTAAGTAAAATCTTCATTTATGTACCCTGCTGAAATCTAGACGTAAACGTTCAGTAAGCAACAGTTTACGGTAAAGATGTACTGCAAAAAATACAAAAATCTAATGATGAAATGCAGTAAAAAACAATTACAAGCTAACTTACAAGGCAGAATATTAGAATAACGATTCTTTTGCTTGTTATAATCGGCCTTGGAAACTTCGTTAGGATGAGTGCTACTCACGCTCTTCAGGAGTGCGAATTCTTCTTCCAAGCCTTTCTGGGAGTCTAATTCAAGGTCCTGGAAAGTTTCGTATTTAGTCCTTGTCTGTATTTGTGTCAGCATTACCAGAGCATGATAATGTGTGCGTTTAGCCACTGCTGTATTATATATATATATATATATATATATATATATATATATATATATATATATATATATATATATATATATATATATATATATATATATATATATATATATATATATATATATATATATATAATACACATACACACGTACATACATATCATTATTGTCATAAGGATGACTTGAAAACAAAAGTGGTAATAAGGAAAGTGACGGCGTAGTTTGTAGATGTGGAGTTGCTGGAGTGGAGGGTAATTGGAAGTCTCATGGAAATGTGTCCAGAAAGGAGGATGATAGTTGAATATGTTTCCAAAGAAGAGTTTACTTGGAAAATTGAAAATGGTAAGGGAGATCTTGTTAGACTGTCAGTACAGTAGATGAAAGTGGAAGTTCATGGATGTGGTGCTGAGAGGAGGAGTTGGGGGCATATCTGATCATTACTAGATTGAAGAGGAAGTTTGACAGAGGAAGTGAGAAGATGCTAAATAAAACATAGGGTAGTATAAGGCTGCTGTAGTGGATGGTGAGAAATTTAGGAAAAAAATATGAAAATAGTAAATATATGTCACAAATAAATGCATACATGTATACATAGGTAATAGTTTAGAAATAAGCAGTAAAATAATTGAAGGAGCTTGATGTGACTAACGTGATATCCTGTCTGCCAAGTGGTTGCTTGAACCCACCAGGAAAATACTCACAGCAATGTATTGTCGCAATTCATCTTTCTTCATGGGTTTTGTCTCTGGTATTTGCCGAGATTTGAATGGGCGTTCTAACGGTGGCATCATATGACTGCATCAAACAGAAAGTGATTTTAATATGCTGTTTTCCAGAAAATGTTTAATTTAAATAAATAGATGATCAGCTGTTGAGAAATATGACAAGAAGGTAAAGTCAGTGTTGCATGGAACTTAAAAGTGGTATTACAGTGTCTTTTACTTTTGAACATCAACATCCGTGACTTTGCCAAGATGTCTGCTCCACAGGTTTTCAGTATAAGCAATAAGAGGTCGTAGGAGCTGGGCAGTGTACTGTCATGGCACCTCAACAGAATACGGGTGCTATTATTTTGCAAAATGAGTACCGCTTGTCATTTCAAAGTCACGTACATTAAAGTAATGGTGGAAGCTCTCAATTGAATTACAGTTTATGAAAGATAGCCAAACAGGATACCTTCTGATGAGGATCAAATGAAAAGTTGTTAAGAGCAGTATACTAGAATTCCATGAAGTTTACGCAACAGAACAATATTCTGACAAAGGCAAACAAAAAGATGGCTTTAATTCTGTCACCTCTGTACTTAGGAAATGTATAAACAGTACTAATTTATAAGTGTTTTGGGAACGGAAGTTTGGAGTCGAAGATAGTAGCAAGTACACAGTCGTTAAGCGCAGCGTTACTTGTGCACTTGGAATCATAGACACACACACATATACATTATATATATTGTTACGTGGGTCCTTTGGCTAATGAGTTTAGTAATTAATTACTTAAATTCATATTATCTTGCTTTACTTAAGACCCACATAATTCTGTCAGTTAAGGCTAAAATTAACTCTAAGGGACAGATATTGAATAGATCAGTAAAGGACAGATTTAACTAAGAATAGCGGTTTATTCATAACTACATGAATGAATTCAACAAACTTACTGGAACAGTAGTTTCAACAAAAAAACCTAAAATAAAATGAAATGGGTTATTTACTTGGGGCCCGTCAGTCAGGCTAACGAGATGAACTGGGTATCCAGCCTCTCGTGGTGAGGTATCTTCTGTGGCCTGGCCGTAGAGAACAAGGTGCTTATTAAGTTGACGAACTTGGTGGCTGGGACATGATTTGGGCAGGCCGGATGTCCAGCACTATAGTGGCCGGCAGCATCTCAGGAGCGACAAGGGCCTTTGTGGGGGCTCAGTTACCTGCAGTGACTGTTGGTGGAGAAGAGTGAGTGGAAGTGGATGGAGAGGAGTTCTGGTTATTGGTAGGAGACGGCTTATTGGTGTCCAACTTGTAGCGGCAAACGGGTTCAATGTGCCCCTCCTTCTTATAGTGGGTACATGTAGGCTTGCTAGGTAGTCTGTTCTTCGGGCGGGTCAAGCCTGAGAGGTACCCGGGTGGCACTATGCGCTGTTGGACTGGTTGTAGGTTTCCTAGGAATCAGCCGTGCGGCAGGCTTCCATAAGTGTTATGGGCTGCTTGTCATTTAGATACACAGCAAGGGGCCTGGGGACACATTGTAAAAGATCCTCCAGTATGGTCTGATTGGATAGGTCCTCAAGTGTAGTGCATGACAGGGAGCCGAACCAGCGTGTACAGGACTGGGTCTTGTGACAGGCCCATTCGGTCCAGGACCAGCTGACTTCCTTGGCAAGACCTCGAAACCGCAATCGCCATTTCTCCGGGGTTATTTTGTAGGCTTTTGTTATGACCCTCCGAACTTCTGCCATGTTGCCCCTTTGACTCTTCTCCAGGGAGCAGAGGGCTGCCTTAGCTTTTCCTTCCATTTGCTTGGCAAGCACTAAGGCCCTCTCTGTCTCAGTGGTGTTGTAGTTTTCAATGAGTCTCTATTTCCTGCAACTGTGCTTCTGGCTCTTCAAGCTGTCTTTTCTTCTCTTGCGTCTTCCAGCTGCCTCTGTTCTTCATCATGCTTCCACTGTTCTGCTCCATCTTCCCTCTCCTTCTTGGCCAAGTCATCCAGTTGTTCTTTTACCTACTTGGTGAGATCCTTTCCCATGAGACCTGCCTCCTTCCCCAGATCCATGAAGGTTCTGTAATGTTCTGTTGCCATGGTTCTGGTAGGTTAGGATGTGTCAGATCGTCTACCTGGGATGACTGGAATTACTTGTGAATTGGGGAAGTGTCCCTCAGATTTGGTTGACACTTCCGTGGTGTGGCACCTTTTCAATACGGTGGCACTGTGGCTGAGTATGCTGTGCAAAGGTCACACTTATGGCGTTTTATATCTCGAGGTACAGGTGTAGCTTAGTCACACAGGACTTTCTTCTCTTTGGGTGGCACTGTGGTGCCAATGCGTTCCTAGGAATCAACACTCTTTTGAAGTACCACTAATTGTACTAAGGGGAAATGCACTCTGCCCAAAGCATAGTGTAATTGTTAAGTAGGAGAAAAAGGAAAGGTAAGGGGAAACAGATATGTAAGCGCTTCAGTTGGTTACGACAGTGCCTCAGGTTTGTGACACTGTGGAAACGAAGAATCAATTTTGGTGGCTTTGGCACTCGTGGGTGACTAGTTCCTAGTACTTGCTGCTCTTTCCTTTCATGCGGAGGAAGGAAGGCTTTTATGCTTAAGTCTGGATAAATAGACCCCACTCGTGATGGACAGTTGTCAATAACTGTGTTACTGTGGTTAATTTTTAACTTGTCCCCAAGTATTTGTGGGACAGAGGTGTGTTTTTTTTGCTATGTCAGCCCGTTCTTTCTTCTGAAGACGGTGCACACACACGCAGCTACTTAAACACTTAAGAAAGTGAAGGAAAGAGAAAAGACTAATTGGCTAACTTTTTTTTTCTTTAAACACGTTGCATAAAATTATATGTGACTAGTTTTCCCTTTAATTGAAGTATTTTTATTTTAAAGATTTGTGAGTACGGTATTACACTGCGCGGAGTAGTGCGTCAGTGCATATGAATGGAAGACTTTTTTGACTGAGAGAGACGTCTACTCATGGCAAGGTATTGCCATTGTTACGTGGGTCCTTCGGCTAATGAGTTTAATAATTAGTTACTTTAACTTATATTGCCTTGCTTTACCTAAGACCCACGTAATTCTGTCAGCTAAGGCTTAAATTAACTCTAAAGGACAGATATTGAATAGATCAGGTCGCCAGTTGACACGAGTTAACAAAGAATAGAGGTTCATTCATTACCACATGAATGAATTCAGCAAACTTACTGGAACACTATTTTCAACAAAAAAACGTAAAATAAAATGAAATATCTTAGTTACAAGCTAACAGCGGCTCAGCATATAGTCCAACTTAGGACACACTTCAGTGCTACATAGAATGAACACAACAAATTTATATGCCTCTCAGATGGTTTATCAGGATTTACCGCAAGACCGAATTAAGGCTTCTTGGTACTAATGATGCACATTCTTCTCCAAGAAAGCGGATGTTGCGCAGGCCCAAGGCATACACAATTCTGGAAAAGATGTATCCAGATAACAATTTTGCATTACAGAAACTCTCACTTGTCATTACTTAATCACAAGGGGATGATTTCTTAAGTTAGGAATAATACTTGCAACACCATGGAGGATAAGTTATGTGACTTCACTAGACTACAATAATTGTACTTGATAGATGACTTCGTAAATGGGATATGTTTTACTAGGCTTTCTTAGTCAGTGACTGTTTCAGAGAGGAAAATTTGAACAAGGGAAAATGAGAGTTTCAATCGAAGGGAAAGAGAACTGGGAGCAATTGTCAATTCAGGCTTACCGCTAGGTTAGCTAATGCAGTGATCAGTTGCATAAGATTCCTTGGTCCATTGAAATAGCAAATTTCTCCTCGGTTTGAACAAAGGAGGGAAAAACAATGACTGCTTGGACGGCAGCCCGGTCACGTCCGGACGCTGTGGCAGCTGTGTGGAGTCTAGAGTATGGGCAGCATCTTGCATACTTGCTTCAAAACTCCAGTCGCCAGTACGCAGAGTAGAGGAAATTGGGTTTTAAGAACAGAATGACTAAGACCTAGTCTAGCAAAACTGTATCCATCTGTGCCCCTCTATGCTAAAGTCTCGGCCATTGGTGAATGGAATTTGAAAACACTGTAAACTGAAAGCAGCCTACATTGTCTGCCCTCTTACTTTAACAAAAGACAAATTTTTATTATTCGATTAAGAAACAAGGAAGAGAGGCCGAACCGTGAATATATCTATATATCTATCTCTATATACATTATATATACACACACATATATATATATATATATATATATATATATATATATATATATATATATATATTGTAATGTGAGAAAAAACTTCCTAAGCAAACCCAAACCTCCAAACTGCCTTGCAGATTAAATAAAGTATTTTCATACTGATAACCAACTGAAGAAGGGCGTGAGAAGCTCAGCCACTATGTAAATTTCTCTCCATGCTCCCCTTTTTGGTGCATCTTTTTATCTTTCCTAAGACCTAGTGACTGCTTGAATTACCTCTTTTCAGATAAAAGGCGAATGGAGATGGAAGCCTGCTGAAACCTGCCATAAAGGTTTGGTCCCCCATAAAAGCTGGCGAACATGTGTTGCCAAAAGTCACCAGGATTTGTAAGGTCTTGACATAGAAAACGGAAAATCGTGACACGTGACTGAGTTGCCATCTTGCAACCTCAGCACCCTCTGAAAAGAGCAACAACTTAAGCCTCCGAGGTCATAAAGGGCAGAGACAGCTGGCATCGCCCTCAGAGCCATGCCAGTAGCAGACCCACACACATCCCCTTGTGTGCTCCTTATTGAGCTGACCCCCATGTGGTCATCTTTCAACCACCCAGTCACATTATCTGTGCATTCCCTTTAAACTCATCCCTCCATCCCTGGTGAAATTTGACAAGGCTCTCCATCGCTCCATTATAAGGTAAAGTCCTGATTTGAAGTTCTTTCAAACAGTCATGTTACTTTAATCTTTCACTGGGTGGGGAGAGGTCAGAGTGGGGTTCACGGCCCTATGTTGGGCAAGGGCAAGCTCGTGGGCTCTTTCTTTCTCCCTCTCTTGTCTTTCTTTGGCTTCTTTCCCCTGTCTCTCCTCTTCCTTGGCTTCTTTCTCCTGTCTCTTCTTAGCCTCCGCTCTTTTATTCAGCGACCCATGCTACCAGCTCTGAGCCCTGTAATGCCATTTGTTTCCCCACCTTGGTGAAAATTTAGATTTCCTTAAGGACAGTAGCCATGTCGCAGGTGCGTAGGGTGAGAATTTATCCCCCCAAAAGCCTGGTATAGCTTGAGCGCGCCAAGCTAAGTGGAATGGCACTCAGGTCCAGCAGGGAGTGATTATGCAATGGAGGGGACCAGTAGGTGGCACCACTAGTAAATGTGAGTGCCCCTCTGGGTGAGGTTGCACTGGCACTAGTAGGATCATTCCGAAGAACTGGGGAATGGCACTCTTGGTGCTGGCTTGTTACGGGGAGTTGAGCGCGAGAATTTTAAGGTCTTGCTTTTAGAGAACGGTTTGTTGGTTTTTTCGAGAGAACGGTTTGTTGGTTTTTTTGAGAGAATGGATAGTGGCACTTTATAGCGCAGGACTCGTTCCACGGGAATCGAGCTTGCGAATTTTAATGGTTTTATTTGAGAGAACATTTTGGTGGCACTTGTGGTATGTGGCTCATTCTGGGGAATCAAGTGTGAGGGTTTTAGGGTTCATTCGGGAGAATGTTTGGTGGCACTTTATAGCGCGGGGCTCGTTTTGGTGGGAATCGAGTATGTGGACCTTAAGGTTTTCATTCAAGAGAACGTTCTGGTGGCACTTCATAGTGTGGGGCTCGTTCCGAGGGGAATTGAGTGTGAGAACTTTAAGGTTTTTGTTTGAGAGAATGTTCTGGTGGCACTCTGCTGTGTATGGCTCGTTCTTGGGAATCAAGCATGAGGTTAGGGTTTGTTTGAGAGGGCTTGGTCTGTTCCGGAGAATATAGGTTTGTTTGAAAGAACATAGGTTTGTTCGAAAAGAATGGGTTTGTTTCCAGGTTTGTTCAGAAAGGATGGGCTTGTTTGTAGGTTTGTTCTAAAAGAACGGGTTTGTTTGTAGGTTTCTTTGAAAAGAACGGGTTTGTTCTGTTCCATAGAATGTAGGTTTGTTCGAAAGAACGTAGGTTTGGTTTTGGTTCTCTCAGGGTGCGGGCTTGTTCCATAGAATCGAGCGCATGATTTTTAAGATTTTGTGGGAGCCCTCAATACGGGGTAGGTTCGAGTAACTCAGCCGTGTGCAGTAACATGGAAATTTGGTAAATAGTTAGCAGGGTCCTTAAAGCTATCATGCAACGGATGTTCATTTGTTGTGATCATGTGTGTGAAGAATTTTACATTATAGTATAAGATTGCCCTGATGTAAACGTGATCATAATGGTTCGTGAAGTTTACATTACTCTTAAGAGGTCGCAAGGTAATGTTGTGATGGGTAGCCGGGCACGTGCGTCGGCCACATAGTTGTCTGAGCAAAGTCTCATGGGAAGTTTTATGAGACAATGGCGAACAGTTTTGGGAAAGTTTCCCTCATCTCTTCATGGGGTTTAGGCATGGGAGCGAAGAATTGCTCACCCACGCAGACTTAGGAAATCAAAATGAAACACTTCTTAGACTTGCAAAGTGGCTCACGTGGCCACGTATTAATGAACTTTGGAAATGTAAATTTTCAAAGGGCAGACATGGAGTTTCTTAGGAGGTTGATTAGAAATTTTAGCACGTTTGCTACTGCGTGTGTGAGAAAGAGAGGGGCAAAGCGGAATTGCCTATTGTACCTGATCTGAGTTGCCAGATGGTGGTTGTTCTATCTAAAACAATGGACGGCAAATTGTCCAGAGCATATGGTGGGGGGAATAAATGCACTTTTCCCTTTTTAACACTGTTAACACTTCACTTCCTAACTAAGACCTAGCAATTTAAGTCATGCAGAAGTTGCTAGCATGCAGTAGTGGCAAAACTCGTGTTTCGAAATAATAACACTCTTTGTCACGGTGAGATTGCTTGTTCAGCATGCACACGGGGATTTTAATTCTTAGAGAAAATTTAATAATAAAAAAAAATTCTAGTCGCGATTTATGATTGCAATAATACAAAAGTAACAAAATACCTACGCTGTGTACCTTCGTTCACTTGTATGTGTTTATTTAAGGGGATCTAAGGTAAAAGGCTCATTTCTCGTCTTGTATCCAGCTTAGCGGAGCTATTTGCTGTGCTTGCAGTGATGTTGCAGACTACAAATCTTGAGCAGGGGTCACCACTTTTATATTCTAAACCTGGGAAGGGGACTTGCCTCAAGGTTTGTTGCAATCTGACTAGAATTCTTGGGTTGGTAGAACATAGAAGAAAAGAAAATGAGCTGAGGGCTTTACTAGAAACGGGAATTTTAGATAAACTCTTAGGGTAGCTAGAATCACATATATTTACAATAACACAAATCAGAAGATGGGAATAATTGTGACAGGTAAATGGGATCCTGTTGGAGCAATAAATCAAGATGAACAGATGACAACTGGATGCTGGGGATTTCACTTTAAGGGCACTGTGAATAAAGTTACAGTGGGTTTACCACGGCAGTGAAAGGACAATCGAAGTAGAGGGGTCCACAGCAAGAAAACTCTTGTCTGTGATGGAGAATGCATGCGATTAACTGACAAAATTAGCGCAATTAATAGTAGAGTTGTCGGCTAGCACTCTGCTAGGCCCAAGTTCGAGTCTCCGGCCAGCCAATGAAGAATTAGAGGAATGTATTTCTGGTGATAGAAATTAATTTCTCGGTATAATGTGGTTCGGATTCCACAATAAGCTGTATGTCCCGTTGCTAGGTAACCAATTGGTTCTTAGCCACGTAAAATAAGTGTAATCCTTCGTGCCAGCCCTAGGAGAGCTGTTAATAAGCTCAGTGGTCTGGTTAAACTAAGGTATACTTAACTTAGCGCAATTAAGGGCTCAAGGATGCACTGATGGTGCATTATAGAACTGTTGAATTCACTTATGAACACAAATAATAAGAAAGTCAGGCCTGCGTGAGAATTGTGTTGGAAACACGGAAGATGAAATAGAAAAAGAAAAAGAATCTACGTGACTGGCAGAACTCGAATTCCTGGCACTGTACCTTGTATCGGAGAGATGGATCCTTGTAGATGGGCCGATGATTTTGGGGGGGTTGGTTATTAAGGAAAGTGGCACTGGGAATATACTGGACTGGAAGTCAGCCATGTGGTTTTGGAATTAGCTCTTAGAGAGCAGAGCTCAAAGGGTAATAGGTGTTAGGACTGCATCTGGTGTGTCGTTAAGTGTCTTGTGTTGGTCCTCTTATCTCTTCACCTGGATTAATTTCCCATTCTTGCAAGAGTCATCCGTTTTTTATTGTGCTGCCTTGACCTCGTGTTTTGCTTTGTTGACCACATGCTGCAATGCCAGGCCTGCGTGGGTGATCTCGTGTCACATGATCGCCCAACTTTCTCTTTTGGTGAGCGGGCCAGCTGTCCTGGATTAGTGCCTCCTTTGGCATTGACTCAGGAACTCCCATAAGTAGTGCCCAGGGCAATCATACGATTGAAGCTTGTCTCCAAGGGCGGTTAAGTGACCTGGAAAGGAGTTTAAATGCAGTCACGTGGTCTAGGAAGGGAATGAAAAGACTGCCACAGGAAAGAATAACAAAAGCTTTGTGGGAGAAGCAAATTCTCTACGACCAACTGTTATTGTCGACAGTGACATGAAATGATTTCACCTTTAACGTCTTTTGAAAATGAAGTTCTTACAAGGAGAGTTGATTTGGAAAGAGGCGTTCCTCGTTGCAATATATATCTATATATGTGTGTGTGTTTATTTGTTTGTGTCACTTTTAAGACCTTCTCATCCGTTTAAACTGGCTAGAGAAATAGTCAGTGCAAGGAAAGCTCTAATCCAGATATGATCAATTCTTAACAGAAAATGAGGTATTGTACCCATTATGGGAAGAAGTCGATGTAGAGAAACCACTCCTTCCGCTAATCCTGTAAAGGAGAAAACAAAACTGCTCACTTTGACGAGTAGTAATATTTGTTTTTTCATTATTTATCATTAATATAGACATAAAAAATCTATTAGCAGCTAAATGTAACGAAAATGCTATAGATTTGAATACTGATAAAATAATACTAAAGACATTAAAGAAACATATTTATGCTGTCCTTGCATTTAGCGATGATTAAACGTCTGGAATTCCAAGACAGCACTAAAATGGTTGGCTGCTGGCTCACAAAGGTTCAGAGACACGGGTCATGACCGTGATAACCTATAGTCATTATGACTTTCATGAATAGCGATAGTAAAGTTGATCTAAGAAATATTTGACGTCATTTTGACGTTTGCAGAGAAATAACCAAGAGTTCTTTTATTACATGCTTTTGCATATCTGTGCCCTTTGAACGTAATGATGCCCAGTCAGTTTACATCTGATTCTCTTAAAATATTTAGGCTCAGGTATGGATGTATAAGCGAAAGAGGCTTGTTAAAATAACTAAAATTGTACTCCCTGAACATATTGATAACCTTTCTCTTACAGCAAATTACTCTTTAAAGAATTATCTAGTTTTTTAAATACATTCCAAGTAAATGTAACTCAGATTATCAATGATGAAGACCAGGCCCTAATATAAGAGACTAAAGAGTTTTACATAACAAAAGGCAAACATAATAAATAAACTCTACCTTGCCATCATCTTGGTCTTGAAGTTTCGAAGCCTGAGCCTGTACACAAAAGCAAGGGCAGCGATGATTAGTACCAGTAAAGTCGCTGACGCCCCAGCAACGATGGCGGGAACATAGTTCTTGTCTTCAGCTGGTGTAGTTAAGCCAATGGTCCTGCCCTCGCCAAAATTTCCCCCTTCAGTTTTTGCCTTTGTGAAAGAGAAACATCAAGTTTGTAATTATAAAATATGATGCGATTAGTGGTGAATATAATGACTTACTTAACGTAAGAAATTAAAATAAAATGTACTGTACTGTAAGTTTGTAGAACCTCATACTTGGTTCATATCCCTGACATTAAACACAGAACCAGTGTTTTTAAGGCTTCAGCGTCTCACTTTTTATTATCAGTTTTTCTCTGATGGATTTTGCCATTTAAGGCGAGGATATTGAGTGGTAAAGACGCAAATACGCACACAAACTTAAGATACACATCTTATTACTTGGGATCTTTTTAGTGGTTTAAATGCATATCGAGGAACGCATATAAATGGTGGTACAGGGCCATTGTGTGGGGGAATTCGGTTGGGTTAGGGAGGTTATATTGTTAAGTAGGCTACGTGCTGTGTTCCCGCCAGAGGAAGTTGTTGTCTTATCTCCTTCCTGTCGTTATCACGCATCCGCAGGAGATGCTCCTCTCCAGCTTTCGTTTTCAAACCAAGTCCAAAGTATTAACTAAGATAATAACTTGGAGCCCATCAATTCTCATATAATTTGAGTACAAGAAAACAGATTCATCGAATGCAAGACCCTATTGTCACTCACTCCAGTGCATTTTACCATACCGAACTGTAAAATTTCAATAGGTCTCTTACATTTTACTCACCTGAATTGTAAAATTATACTGGGTCTCAGAACTTAAGTTAGAGAGCGTAGTTTGATATTCGTTGGGTGTAAATGATCTGCTTTCATTGTTCCAAGAAATGCGATATCCCGTCAAGTTGCCATTCTTTTCGACGGGTTCCTCCCAAAACAATTCTGCAGTGGATGGTCCCAAAACACTGGCACTGAAATTCTCAGGAGGGCCAGGAGCTGTGAAAAATAACTGTTTGATAATGGACTGAGCAACTTAAAGGTAAACACGTCAGACCGATCTAGCATTCTGCAGCTAGCCATATAGAACGCTCATTATCTTTTACTAAATTTTAATAATATTATTAGTTTTTCACAGAATATGGATTTAATTACTAATATTAAAAACTTATGAATTTCTACATATTTTCATATAAAAAATATGTAATGCTTGAAAAAATAGTATAGAAAAAACAGATCTTAAAAAAATGTTCACTTGTATACAACGAATTCTGGTGATAAATCACAGGTCTGTGGATGTATCCTGTGAACAGCGGATATGCACTTTTTCACAAAGATACATTGCTTAAAAATAACATTGTATTCAGATACATGACTTATAAATTATTATGAAATTAAGAGTAAACAATTGTTTAGAAGAGAAATACAAATCATTCAACACATACATTAGATAGAACTTGAAACATTCTTTTACAGCCTCTTTACTGTGTTCAGTATTTTTTGGAAGAAATTATTTCCGTTTAAAGTTCTTATTCTAAAGAACGTTCGACAACGAACGAAATATGTGACTCAAGAGGTAAATTACAGTAGTAAAATTTTACATTTCTACACCTAACTTTTTGATAGTTCTTTTCCAGCTCTTAGTCCTTTTCCACTATGGTAGCATTTAAATATTTTTCCATTGTTCGCAGTTGTTTATAAAATTCTTTAGAGGACTTAATTAATTTTTATCATGTTTATTATACCTGTCCATGAGTTATCTTGTAAAGGCACAAATAACTCAAGATATGGTTATTTTGGAAATTTGTGGGCAATAAATCCACCAAAGTATTCTAAACCAACTTTCTCTATTGTTCCTTCAAGCTGTTCATCGTCAGCCGCTTGCAAACTTTCGGTGAAGCTAATTTATTTTTCTTCTGGACCGAAATTCACTGGTTAACTAAACATTATGACTGAAAGACTCAATTCAGCAGTAGTGACTCATCGTCATTACTATTGGGAGAAGTCTGCACATCAAGCAAAGAATGGAATGTGGCAGGTGTTATGTTATCTCCTTTGCAGTTTTTGTCTACATTATATTTTGATCCTATAAGAGAACTGTCTTCCCCTAAAAGATGACACCTGATTCTTTGCTTCACTTCGTGTCGATGGGTGGTGATAGCAAGCTCCCATCTGTCGTAGGCAGGCAGAGAAATGCTCAAGTCCATCTTAATTTAGTCTGTATATTATTATTTTGTACATAATATTATTGAATTTGCCTTTTACAGTTTGTAGCAGTTTGTGCAAAGACTGTGAGGAAGTTACTAATCCCTTTTGAAATAGGTAAAAACCTTTACTTCCCAGAACCTTCATTGATTTTGCTATTTCTACCTTGCGCTTAAGAATTTCGTCTTAGTTTGACATGCTCAACCCCCATGCATTCCTGGATATTTTTTGTCGTATGGCACTCGTTTCCACTTGTCTTGGAGAGTTGTGAAAAGTTACTCCTGCCTCGTTTTACCTTTACTGTTGGAATAACACCCGTAAAGAGCACAGTAACGAAGCTTTTTATGTATAGGTACAGATACCACAAGCAATAAAACTGAATGTTAGGCACTAGACAGCTTCAGTTTACCAGTTAACAATAGGTACACGGAAGAGCTTCGCGCTGAAGACCAGGACTCTCTGACGTCATAATCCGATCCAGTGTTTACCTGCGCGGGAAAGGACGCGTTTTGGGTCGCTGGTGGGTTGACCTGGTATTCCTTAGACCTTGAGTACTGAAGTAATTCGTTTAGCGACACGATAAGGAGAGGGGAAGTATATCAGAGAAATAATTCCCTTCTAGAAAGTTAACTTGTAATTAAAATATCGTATAATCAACAATGAGTCTTTGGAATTTTGGATTTCATTCAAATGCTCAAACCACAAGTCAAAAAGATGAGGAAGCTGAAAACTAATACAAATGTTGAAGGTAAGGCTAACTACGCTGTAAGTACGAGAAAAGTGATGAAGGATTATCTAGTGACATACCCTCTTGTGCTGTCATGGTGGTGCAACAGTTATAAGCGCCCTCACTTCCGTCTTCAATTACTCCTGCAACGCAGACGTTGTAGAAAGTCCAGGGTATTAATCCTTGCAGTTGAAATGGAGAAGATGAACTAATGTTCTCGGCCTGCGTCGTTTCCTCTGACCAAAGAACACGTCCGGTGTATTTCAGGGAGTAGTTTCTGACGCAGTTGTTTCGTCAATGGCGGGGACCACGAAACATTAAATTCGTATCCGGTCGAGGGCTCTTCACAGATTACCTCGTTTGTAGGACCAGGCGCTGAAAAAATGTTTAAAGCAGTTTCTACCATTAATTTTCTTTTTCTTTGAATTTATAGCTTTTATCAACGCTGTATTTTTGAAAGCCAGAACGTTACAGTGTACAGTTTACACGGATGATTTAATATGACAATGTTTAGGAATGATATTCCATTATATATATAAGGACTGTTATGATTGTGTTCTTATATTTTACTTTCTATTGACCACGATCTCCCCTTTGCCAGGTAAGGGCACCATAATCCTAGAAATTCCAGTTAGACTTTTTGAGACCATCAAAGGTCGACTTAGGTGCTGAATGAAAGTTTTAAAAAGAATTTTTACCTTTAAGTAATTTTTTGGGATACCTAAATTCTCGTGATCACAGAATTAATAGATATGGTTTGATTTTAGCAAAATGTCAAAAATGTTCTTATCATATGTCCATTTTGCCTGGGAAGTTTAATTAAAATTTCTATGAAAATCCTAATTTTCGTCTTGGATAGCATTTTTTCAGTATTAAACAAGGGAGAGGTACAGAAAGAGCACTATAAGATAAAGAAAAACAGTAACACTGAATAAACCAACAGGGCCCAATAGTGACTTGTTGTGAGAGGAAGCATATGAAAGGCCTTTTACAAGTTCTCGCTTTGTTTTGATTATGCTGTGTCTGGATCTGCTCAGAGTGTACAAAAAGATTTTATTCAGCTACATCCTTGAGAAAAAGACCAAGAATAAGACATATGGAAAGTTCGGGTACTGCACGCCAACTGAAGATGGAATACCCAATGTACACCTCAGATATACTTGAAATATGTCTTTTGCTATCACGCAGGCGGTCTTTTATGTCCAGTGGTAAACAGCTACTCTGGCAACAAGAAGCAGAAATGGTGAGCAAACTAACGGGAAAGAAACTCCAACTAACGTCCGTATTAGAGCTGAATTGCCGTCTTAGCCTTACTGTCTGCGCTGCGGTACAAAATTTCCGTCTAGCCTTCTCTGTCGAGTCCCGAAGTAAAAGCTTATCTGAGTTGACCATGTTTAAATATAAAATTCGACCATATTTAAATATCAGATTTGACCATATTTAAATACCAATGTGACCATATTTAAATATCAGATTTGACCATATTTAAATACCAATGTGACCATATTTAAATATCAAATTTGACCATATTGAAATATCAAATTCGACCATATTTAAATATAACTGCAACATATTTGCGGCAAATCCTGATTGGGAAATGAACGAGGTTCGTAAGGGTACCCGCAATACCAGACCTCAGTGACTGGGATTTGGTTACCTAACATCAGCAAAGCTGAGCCAGTGAGGGCAGGACCGAGCGATTAAACAGTAAAAACATGGGGTTGATTTCAAGAATTATATCTGGATTAGGCTGGGATGTGTGAAGGCCACATCATTTTGAGAAGAATTGCGCAATTCAGTTAAACAGGAATGGAAGAAATATCAACTGAAAAGTCTCTACTTTTTAGTTTTCTGTAAAGGAAAGCTTTTGTGCCGGGTTTGTCTGTCCGTCCGCACTTATTCTGTCCGCACTTTTTTCTGTCCGCACTTTTTCTGTTCGCCCTCAGATCTTGAAAACTACTGAGGCTAGAGGGCTGGAAGTTGATATGTTGATCATCCACCCTCCAATGATCAAGCATACCAAATTGCATCCGTCCAGCCTCAGCGGCAGTTTTTATTTTATTTGAGGTTAAAGAAAGCCATATCGTGCTTCTGGCAACGATATAGGACAGGCCACCATCGGCCCGTGATTCAAGTTTCATGAGTCGCGGTTCATTCAGCATTATACTAAGACCACCGAAAGAGATCTATTTTCGGTGGCCTGATTATACGTTGTACAGAAAAATCTATTGCGCCGAAGAAACTTCGGCGCATTTTTTACTTATTTATAAACTTGACAACCACGATATGTGGACAAGAAATGAAATGAATGAATATTAAGGTACTTTTAAGCCTAGCCTCATGAATGAAAGTCTTTGCAACTAATAAAACACATAGGAATGACTTAGCCTGTCAGACCCGGTTTAATAGGCAAGAGTCTAGTATCTAGTACTTAAAATTTCAACAAGTCTACATCCACGGAAAATCACCATGAATGGGTCCGCCCTTGTCTCGTCGCCTTCAGCATTGAATTTTTTCTGAACATTACAAAATATATAACCCCACCCTTTCCCACCCTATCCAGCCTCCGCTATGGAAAATTTTTCCGAGTTCACCTGTAAATATATAGAGACGTAGAAAGTAAATATGATACGTAAAGAGGAATGAACTATTTTTCAACGTTTTGACCCGGAGGAATTGTCTTTGTAAAATAACTTTGGCAACTCTTAACTGCTTGTTGAGAGAGATCCAGTAAGTATAGCTTAGTTTTACCAGACCACTGAGCTGATCCAGTGGTTTGGGAGTTATTGCGATAACAAATTTTTGCTTTATGTATGTGCGAAAAACACCCGAGTTCTATTTGAAGCAAATTTCGTCTTGTCTTAGGACTTATTTTCTTTGACTAGTTTGTTTTTAAGCTCTGTTTGAATGTGGGCTTAACTCTGTCGTCTCCTGACCGTTGCTTTTTCACCTCATCTTCCCTTTGCTCTGCCCTCAGTCTGTCTGGTCCTGTCTCTTGCCTGTCTAACCATTCCTCCATCCCAGTCACTGTGTATTTCCCTGTTTCTTAGTTCAGTCCGTCTCGTTTTAATTCCTTTGAACTGTGAAGACAGCAACGAAGACACTTGCTCATCTGTGATTATGTAATAAATCAATACAGTATACCTCTTGCGATGGTTCTTTTCTAAGGACGGGCTTAGGTAAATGTGTATGTTACAGCGATCAGTACTACCAGAAGTGCCACAAGACTTGTGCATGTAGCAATGCTTCTTACCCACAGTGCTACTTGTAATTGTTTTCACGACTCTTACCCAAAGTGATTATGGAATCATATAGGTTCTCTGCGTTCTTGATAAATATATCAATATTGCTAAGTTTTTACGTCATCTTAAAGTATTAGTAAAATTCTACTGCTGTCACCATAAGGTTTTCGTTACTTTCACCTAAAATACCAGAATTTTAGGGAATTACATTATAGCGGTAACATTTATTAAGTGAAATGTAATTAACAATACCATTAAAATTCTCGTCGCAAGGATTCTTAACTGAAGAACTATGATGGTCGGCGTCTGTAATGATTCATACCGTAAACGTAATTCATTGAATTCTGCCACAACTTGAACTATTAAGAGTATTTTACTTATACCGGTTTTAATTGAAACTGGTTTTTAACCAGTTTTAATTGAAATGTTGGAATTCTTACTTTGCATAATTTCTTAAAGTTGAACTGTAAGCTCATTTTAATATCTGTATTTGTTCGAAGTTACAAGACTGGTTACTTTACTTGTATGATTCTAAGCTATTTTATTAGAATCAGTCACTTTCTACAGGGATTCTCACAGAAAAGTCTGAGTTATTTCAACACAACGAATCTCATCTAAAACTCGACTTACCTCACAGCGTATAAAGAATTCCATCAAAAATGCTCGAAGCATTTCACTTTCTTAAATAAGTCTTCCCAATGTCATCTAAATTTTGCACAAATTCTAACCTAAAATGCAAAAAGTACTTTACGTTTTATACTTAATCTAGAATAATTATCCAGTTTTGTACTGCTTCTCATCCAAAAAGCTACGCCATTTTGTAATATATCTTACTTAGTAAATCCGATTCAAGAATCATGCTGCTTCCCGCAGCGATTGTTTACCCGTGCTAATCAACTTTCAGCGCTGATTCCTACTTAAATTACTAAGCATTTTGTTTCCCAGAATGATTTTTACCAGCCTCGTCCGGCTTTTGTGTAAAGATCCTCACCCGGTGTACTGTGATTACGTTACTACCTATAATGATTCTTACTAGTCTTCTTCTTCTTCTTTTAACGTGCTTTTTTCCCATTTTTGTATGGGGTAAGCACGATGCCTTCTTTTGAAGGACTTTTTGATTTGGCTTTGGGGTAGACCTGTGGTCTCGATCGGCTGCCCTGCCTGACATCGCTTAGACCCCGGTAGCGTATGTTTCATGTATCATACCCGACCCAACGCCCTTTCTTCCCAGCAGCGAGAAGTTATTGCGCGGGTATGGCGAGAGTTCGAGACGTGTGAGATGTTTGTTATGTTTTTAGAAGGTGTTGTAGTGGCTTTGTTTTGTGTGTGTATTTAGTCTGTAACATCCATTTGCTTTTTAAGCAAACCTATCCGTTGATTACATATATAATCCCGGGATGTCTACACGGATAGCAAAGTGATTCTTACTAGTATTACTAAAAATTTGACAGTGATTTTCTTCTAAAAGCTCGAATCACGTCATACCTAAATTAAGAGCTAGATTCACGTCACACCTAATTTAAAATAAAGGCTAGAATCACGTCACACCTAACTTAAAATAAAAGCTAGAATCACGTCACACCTAACTTAAAATAAAGGTAGAATCACGTCACACCTAACTTGAAATAAAGGCTAGAATCACGTCACACCTAACTTGAAATAAAAGCTAGAATCACGTCACACCTAACTTGAAATAAAAGCTAGAATCACGTCACACTTAACGTAAAATAAAATACTAGACTTGATAAGTAAATTCCAAGAATATATGATTGTAATGATTCTTAGGCAAAATACTAGAATCCCTTCATTCTTCATCAAGACTTACCAGAGGAGCTTGTGTTGGAGCTATCGTTGACCGGCATAGCAAGGGCGCCCGTGCCATCAACCGCCAAAGGCTGAACCTCGACGTCGTAGGAGGAACAAGGAATGAGGTCCTCCACGGTGACGTTAAAGGACGTCGTGTATTTGGAAGTGGAATTGTCGGGAAGTCCTTCGCCGGAAACCAGTATCCTGTATCCTCCAATCCTGCTGCAGTTTTCATCTTCGACAGTCCAAGATATCCAGAAGCTTTCGGGATATGGTAGGATGTCCAGACTCGATATGAGAGATCCTGCGGCTGGTGTTCATCCGGAAAGGAACATTTATTAAAATTTAGGAGTAAATAGGATAGGATGTCCAGGGGGCATAGAATGAAATCCATAAATGGGTGTCATGTCTTTGTTTGTATTTGTTTCTTTGCAGAGCCAATGAAGAGATATTTGACACCCAATGAAAAATGTCAAAAGGAATGACTTACATTATTTGAAATACCTATGCAAATTCGTTGATATACACTGATACAAGGAAATCATTAAAAAAGAAAATTCCTGATATGTCTGAATATAATGAAACGGGGAAAATATGAAATCATACATTTCCCTGTTGGCGATGATAACAGGGTGAAAGGAATACGAAAAAGCATAGATCAATATCAATGAATGGATAAGGAAAAGGAGAGAAATATCTGTAGGATTAAGCATAACCCACGAAACGCTGCAATTTCGGGCAGTCTGTAGTTGAACTGAGTAAAGAATCCTTCTCTCTCTTATGAAGTCCTCATAACGCTAGTCAGGTCACCATGTATTATATTAATTCTGTGGGAATTTTATTGGTGGTCTCGCTTCCTCAGTAATTCAGTGGATGGAATTTTTCCCTACTCCCGTTTTCCTTCTCTCCTAAAACCCTTCGTTTTTTGAGAGCGGAGATTTTACCTTTTGTAAGAGGTAAGATCCAGTTTTAATGACCCTTTTTTTTTAATGCGTCATGTATAAGATCTTTTTTGCTTTTACAAATCATGATCATCGTCCAAAAATCTCGATTTTTCTCCAGCATCCCTTTTCATAATTCTCAACGAATAGGTCTGGCTATTCCAGTACTTACAGTAATTGACCACAGGAGCCCAGTTGCCACTATCGCGTACTTTTTCCCATCTCCATCTCCTTTTTGCAATCTCGTCCCGTAATTTTCCTTGTGGTATCATTTCTCACTCAATCCTACCATCTGACTCCTAGAATTCTTAAAGATAATTGACAAAATCTTGTATAAATAGTTTTTTGTCATGCCATGATTTAGTGTCCGAATGGCATTACAAATCGTACTAGACTTATGTGTGATATTTTTACATTTAATCTCAGCCAATTTGATTTCAATCTTATTCAGCCTGCCCGATGTTTGATCTGCCTTTTAATCTTCCGCTAAATTCCAACATAGAGAGCCTGTGTTGGATATCCTTGTTCCCAAATATTTGAAAGATTTGATTCAATCCTTCTGCCATCTAATATGACTTCATCCTTTTGTGCACGCTCCGTCATTACTTTGGTTTTTCTTAGTTTTATTTTGAAACCCATCTCTCTCTAAATATAATTGATACATTCTATTAAGTCAGCTCTGTAAGCCTGTGGTGTTTTGCTGACTTGTTCGAAGTCTGTTAAGCTTCCGTCGTTACTCTGATGCAGACTCTCTCCTCCACCTCCAACCATTTTTCTTTTTATAATTCCGTGAGAAAGGCAAAAGCAGATGGAAAATAATATTCCTTTAAAGCAGCAATGCAAATTCACATGACAAGACCCAGTCACGTTAACATTTGTTTTGTTCATGGATAATTTCAACAAACTTTACATATTTAGCGGAAATGCCAAACTGATGCAAGAGCTTCCATAATATTGTTGTATGGACGCTGTCAAGAGTCTTCTCCTATCAGCGAAAGCCACCAGAAAGGGACTTTTTGAAAACGTTAGGAAAAATAACGACGTCTTGAAAATCTTTTGGGAAATATGAAATGACTCGCAGAGGAACTCACCACTGCTAAAAAGACATGGCATAATGCAAGACCATAAGCGCTTTTGGTTTTAGCGAAGTTATCTCTTATCAGGATAACTGTCTGTTTTATCCAATCGCTGCGGCTGACAAAGAAATAAGCAGGGAAGGCACTGACGGCAGAACTTATGGTGTAAGAGAAAAGGACTCCTTAATTGCTTTATCGCCTTCCCTTTTATATATTTTATATATTTTTTCCCATTCAACATGGGACTGAGATTATTCTTCTCCAAGCAAGCTGAACAGCTTATATCATCGGCCTGGTAATATTAATAACGATACATATTAACAGCTATTGTACTGTACAATACAATTTAGCCATTGGTTTCATCCTCGTTGCCGTTGTTGCTGGTTACGCCGTAGCATTAGACTCTTCGAAGATGATTAAAGAAATAATTCTTTTGATTAAATACAGTGAGACTGAAGAACACAGACCTTTAGGAATGAGCCAGATTTGACTCGTTTTTAATTATCTTTCCGTTTCTTCGACTGTAAATTCTCACCTTCAGAAGGGTGGCCGAATGCCATCTAAACAAATAGGCATCTTTTGTATTCTGGTTGAAATTTCTCAGTGCATACCTGGATTTTACGAAAGTAAAACAATTAGAGCTAAATTTGTAAAAGTATAACTTCATTTTCCCCGTGTGAAAAAATAAATATAATCCTTTTTACATTAGTATAGTTTTCTGTGCACGGCATCATCTTAAATAAAAAAAAAAGACCCGCGTAAAAGCACTTAAATTGTCTGAATTTTGCATTGCATAGTTTTATTCTAGAATTAAAAGAAATGAAAGAAGAAAAAGCTACTCACATTCATCTGTGAAGTCAGTGCTGTTAAAAGCGTTTTCACTTTCTCCATCCGTGCCACCACGAAATGCCACTGTGCAGTTGATCTCTCCGACGTCGCAGGCGGTCAGGTTTAGTGAGTAACTTTCCTCCGTGCTCGTCAAGGTGACGTTAAACGTCCTCGCAAGCGTCATGATGCTGATGGATGTATTCACATGGCAGGAATAGTCGTCTTTGCTCTGAAAACTCCAGGAGCAATTGACTGCTCTCTCATGCACTTGGAGGGCGACGTTCACGGGTGGAGGAGGAGCTGTTGAACAGGTGTAGTAGACTACCTTTAGGCTTGTTGTCATACTCATGAAAACAAAATAATAACTTCCTAACTCTCATTAAACTGTAATACAGTCTGGAGTAAAACCAGCAAGTTGCCGTTACACCGAAAAAAAAAAAATCTTGAGTCGTATGACCAGTCATAACTTTTGGGAGTAAATGTGCCACAACGCGAGCTGAGAATTATAGGTCAGTAGTGTGGTTCAACTGTGTCAATATCATCATCGTCATATAGACTTCGAGCTGCCCATGAGGCAAGAACCCATCCTGGCACAAGGCCAACTCATTCTCAAAACAGTAACTATAGCACAAGTGTTTTCTAAGAAAATAAGCAAATGAACAACTTGCACATTCTTTTGTTTTTCTTTACATTTACCGAGACAGAACTTGCAAAAATTTGCTTTATTCTGAACAACATGCCAAAAGCAACACTTTCGAAAATAACCTTTGTACATTTATAAAGTATGATTTCCAAAATTTTGTATTTAAATGTTTTGCTTGCATTCTCATAAGACATCGGTATATCAAAATAACAATAAAAAAGCAGCTACGATTAGTACTGTCAGAAGGAAGGATGATTCTCTAAAAAGTTAAAATTTTATGGTATCACTTTTATTAAAATAATTAATGTAGGCATGAAGATCTTTCTTTAGAAAAATCGTTAAGGAAATGTGAAGATAAGAAACAGTATCGGAAAAATTTAAAAAACCAGTGTCTTGATCCAACGCAATTTTAGCAAAAAGTATCGACTACGCGAAAGGTTGGCTAGAAGCTCATTTTTTCTCGACTAATATAATAATACCGTAGGTAAAATGATTTATCGAAATCTAGTTTTTCTCTTGCTTGAGATGGTGATATTGCTAAAAGCTTATCAGGATGTATTTCGGGTGAAATAAATGTTAGTACAAATTTTTTTACGTATATTTTTATAGATTTGTTTAAATGTCAGTGTTTATCATAATAACAGTTACAAAATATTTTTAACAAATTCTTGCCTGAAAGAATTACAATTGATTTTAAACATTTGTCCAACCGGGAAAAAATGTCAAATCAATTGCAAAACAAATGATAAAGAATTTCGCACATGAAGTTACACTACTGAAGAATGGTACAAATTTTAAATACTTTTTCGACTAATATATCTTTGACTAAGTAATTCAATTCATGTCTGTGAAAAGAGGAATCTCCAAATTTTGCAAAGAAGTTTAATTTTGTCTGAAAATAATTCTTGCCTAGCTTTGTGAAGAAACTTAATTCAGCTAAAAAAATTATTTTTAACCTAACAGATTTTTGTTACAAGTGATGAACATTTTAAATTTGACAGATTATGTACAGTCAGCTTAAGTTTTTCTACCAAGTTTAGAATTAAATTTGTCAAAAAAAAGAATAACTTTTCATCTCACCTGATGTAACGTCCTCTAGACGAGAACAGGTCTCGTTCCCATCAACAGTGATATTAAAAGTAGTACAGGGGAGGATATAGCACTGGCCTTGGCTGTCAAAGCGACACTTTTCCCCTTCGCAAGACACGTTATTGCTAGTGCAGTCAGTTCCGTTAGAACTGACTGTGAGCAGTTCTACAGTGTAATTGTTAACGTCCGCCCAACTGCCAGTCTTAATCCATGAAATCTTCACAGACTCACTTTTTACCTGGTCCAGTGATATTGATGGGCCGCCTGGAATTAATTTAGTGTAAAGTTAGAATGAACAACATAGATGAAAAGGTAGTGAAGAGAGATTTGAAGGTGGTTTAGTTACATAGAATGGGAATCCTGATTAGTGAAAGAAGATAAAGTACTAATTCAGAAGTTTCTGGAGGGAATAGGCGAAGGAGACACAAGAAAACACTGTGTAGGGACTGTAGCAGCAGAGGTCAAGTGAAAAGGCTTCATATGCAGGGGCAAGGGAAAACGTGCAAGCTTGTAGTAAATGGAGTCGATATAATGCTGATGTATTTTGTGTATACCTCATGTATTAAGCTGCTACGGGGATACAGAAGTCCATTCGAGAAGAGCTCACTCTCGGTACAGCTGTAAGGGGGCCGTGAGGGCTGAGTCAGCTTTATGTCCTCGAAGCCAAATAATCCTTAATGCCCTTAAGATAGCAGGTTGAAATAATTGTTGAAAGTTATAGTAGTAGATTCAATCAAAATAAGTAATGGAAGCAGCCCTCTAGTGACTGGGGGGAACCGTGCGTCCCTTGTTCGGCGAAGGGACCCTCCAGGTTTCACAGTGGAGGCCAAGGACGCAGGTTTGGCCGAACGGAAACCCCATGCCCCAGAAGACCCTGGAAGCCAGCGTGCCACAGTCAGCTAGTTTGCCCTCCTTGGTCAGTAACAACAATAATAGTGGTGGTAATGATGATTATGATACAGCCACTACTAAGACTGCTAGCAGTAGCGGATCCAGAAAAATTTTATGGGGGTGGGGCACCAATTTTCATATTATATACATATACATATACATATACTGTATATATATCATTTATATAATAGATTTTTTTATTTTTCCCCATTTTTATATTTCTCATTTAAGTTATTATTATCTAAATCTTCATTATTATTATTTTATTATTTTTCTTGGGGTTGGGGGCCACATGCCCAGGTGCCGGCCCCCTGGATCCGCTAGTGACTGTTAGGTATGAATTCAAAAACTGCATAGAATAATTAAGTAAAAACACCAATGCCCAAAATTCTTGTGACCGTGGGAATTACGCAATTATATCATTGTTTCTATGGTTGCCACGCACCTGAGGCATGAGCAGGACTTAATAAAGCATTGGCTTAAAATCTCATTTCGAAATGAATATTAACTGAATATTTCTGTGTCAAAAGATGTTATTGAGGAAAAGTTAAGTATACCTCATTTTAACCAGACCACTGAGCTGATTAACAGCTCTCCTAGGGCTGGCCCGAAGGATTAGTTTTATTTTACGTGGCTAAGAACCAATTGGTTACCTAGCAACGGGACCTACAGCTTATTGTGGAATCAGAACCACATTATAGCGAGAAATGAATTTGTCACCAGAAATAAATTCCTCTAATTCTTCATTGGCCGGCCGGAGAATTGAACGCGGGGCCAGCAGAGTGCTAGCCGAGAAGGGTACCCACCCGTCCAATGAGGAACTCTGTTATTGAGGAAGCGACATCATGTAAGATATAAGTAGAATTCAGAATAGTGTGAAGAATCCAGCATTTTTGGAACTCTGATTTTCTCGGATTTCCTTGATTTTTAGTCAACTCTCTTGCTGGGCACAGAGGCGGGTTTATGACTTTGATAGACATTCTCTGCTACTCCATCAGAAAGAAATATTCAGTTAATAATCTTATAGAGAGATTAAAGTAATATTGGGTATATTGTTATGTTTGTAAGCGGAAGTGGCAGTAAACAATGTTCACATTTTCTGCTTTTTCCATTTTTTTTCACTCAAAGTGTTGAGACGGAAAACCCATGGCCATATGAGAATACGGAACATGAAGAGGAAAAACTGACACTTAACCCCTGACGGGCGCGAGAGAGCCACCTCTTCAAGTATTACTTATAACCTTACTTGGCTAGTAAGGTTATAAGAAAAAAAATAAGGTAGTCGGAAGTGGGGAGAGAACTCCAAAAGCTTGGCAGTAAGGAACAAAATTTCGCGGTTCCATTTCATCACTTCATCTGTAAAATGGGATGGCAATGGCATTTGACTGTATTTTAGTAGCGTAAAATGGCTGTTTAGTCTTTTCTCCCAGATATGCAGTACTTACAATAATTAGACTTCCGCAATATAAATTATACTAAGTAATTTATAAAAATTGCCATATTTCATATGACAGCCACAAGCTTCTGTTGCTGACTTAAACAAGTGAGGTACTTACTTTTCCAGAAGGCATAAAAGTATATACCAAACTGTCTCTGTTGTTGTTAACCCGTCTTTCTTTGGACTGGCGCTTGGAGCAGTCCAAGTTCTGGTCCAGAACTTCTGGAAGCAGGAGTGCTCAGTTGTAAGATGATTTGTGTACTGTCAAGTGGTAAGTGATCACACCGACCATCCGGCAAAGATTGATTGTAAATGTTCTTTTTCGATGCCGTATAAGAATCGATGGCTGTCATTGAGCACTTATCCGGAGATGGACTTCTTGCTTTTCAGGTTAGTTCTGGATTATCACTGTTATTTGTCAGAGGGAAACATTTTTACATTGCTTGCGAACTTCGTTCGTGATGAGGGCGACTTTAGAGAGGCATAATGAGAATTCTTTTTCTCTCAGCTGATGATGGCACGAGGTTAAGCATACTTGAACAAACAGAACAGAATAAACTCATGAAGGACAACCAGTACCGGTATACTGTAACTGTAATTAACTGTCGATTTGTAACTTTTAAGGATAATGCTCACAATTACAATCGATTAGTGTATAGTGACAATATATAGGAAATTATATAACCAGAAGGTAATTAGCTGGTCAGTTGTAAACAGTGTTCATTACAGTGGCTTTATTCCTCGAAATTTTGAATATATAGTCACTGAGATTATTATAATGAAAAATATCATAAGCTTTAAAAAAATGTAATCATAAATTTGATAGTACAGTTTGTCTAAAAAAAAGGACAGTACTCCGCTTTCAGCACACACGCACACACACACACATATATATATATATATATATATATATATATATATATATATATATATATATATATATATATATATATATATATATAAGAGAGAGATAGATAGATAGATAGATATTCATATTGTAATACGCTTCAATCTTTCTCCGTTTTCTCGTAAGCTATATGAGTTTTATACTCGTTTGTGTAGTATACAACAAGGCTACTGCAATAATGATTATCATTTTACAGTATTTGGTTATGCTAATTTTGTATGCCTTTTATATGCATGATTTAAAACTATGAAACTTTCTTCATAGATTAATTTTTTTTAACATTCCATTCTTTCTGTTCAAGTGTTTCCATTTTTTTTTTTTTTAAGTTTCCGATATTCCTAGACATAGTCGAATGGTACTGCCCTGTTAGTCATTTTACTCCTTCGATGTATTTAGGTAACAGAATTTCGAAAAAAGTGGAGGTTCCAGTTGGTCGGTTGAGTCCAGAGGTCCACAACTCGCCTTTTGTATCTTTTAACATCTTGACAAACTTGCTGGCCGCCCGTTCTGGCTTTAAATAAAGTTAATGTGATAACCAGAAGATGAGTAGTGGCTCCCATGGATCAACCCAGCGCTGGCGGGAGGTCGATTGCTATCTGAGTAGGTCTAGAGCACGGTCTATCTAGACTCTAGATAGAGCGGCGATCTGAACGGGTTTCTGTTACTGGAGGCTCTTAGCAACATCCAGTTGCTTCCTTCCACCTCGGCATGTTTAATTAGTTCCGTCTTGTTCTTTTCACCTATCTGTCCAACTTCCAACTGTTTTTTTTTTTCCGTTTTCACCAACTTGAAAACAATTGCTGGCTTCCCTTTGAGGGCCTAGAATGTGACGCATATAAGTGGCTTAATAAAGCATTTTTATTATTGTTATATTATAGTAGTGGGTCAGGCCAGAAGGGGTATGACACTATCGTCAGACGAAGAGTCGATTCGCTCTATAATGTTCGCCTTGCCCAGCAAAAAAGTCAATTTGTTCGCTCTGTACGTCTAGATACTGTCAGTCTCTCCCTTTGCCGTTAATCTTTCCGTCTTTCACTCTTTAGCTTCTTCATGCCCTTGACCATTCTCTTTTTTCTTTTGTAATGCTAGCACTCTCTCTCTCTCTCTCTCTCTCTCTCTCTCTCTCTCTCTCTCTCTCTCTCTCTCTCTCTCTCTCTCTTCATGCCATTAATCATTTACTTCAACTTTTTAGCACTCGATAATACACCTAATCAGTCAATTCTTCCCACCTCACAGGCTCCCCCGTAAGATCACTACCAGTTTAACGGAACCAGTCTCTAAGTTGGTTTTCTTCTCATCTTCCACTCGTTGTTAGTTTTCGCTCTCTTTCTGTCTTCTAGAACTTTCCCCGTCAATGCTTTTCAAGAGCATGGTTCGTTGTTTCCGTATATGTTACGCCTAACTTTTTGGTACTTTACCAGGCATTTCCTTTTGTTGCCGGGTGCTGTGCTAGATATACTGTCGGCATGAGAATGGCTATTCATAATCTGAGTATTTTTCCCCCTGGAAAATTATATCATATATGGCGCATTATTATATTTGTTGATATGGTTCATAATGCGTACATTCATATGAAGTATGCCAAAAATTTCATTAACTAGCTGAGCAAGGTTACACACAATACATAGAAGGTAACACATCACAGGCGTAAAAGAAGAAGACAGCGAAAGGATGGTGATAAATAAAAAAGAAAAAAATAACTAGGCAGGAAAAAAAACTTGGGAAATAGTCAACCATAATGGCTAAGGCCTGGGGATAAGCAGCTTATTAATGGCATTTCTGACTCATACTCTTTCTTATTCTTTTCCCAAACACTTTAGACTTAAATTACGGTGAACTAATATCTATATTGACAAGTAATCTTTTTTCAGTACGAATATTACGTGCAAAAAAAATTGTTCTGTTTAACTTACCGCACTCATCTTCCGTTACCTGAAATAGAACGAGGATAGTATTAATTTTGTGACGTTTAAAATTGCTTCAGGACAGACAGACAGACAGACAGACAGACAGACAGACAGACAGACAGACAGACAGACAGACAGACAGACAGACAGACAGACAGACAGACAGACAGTATGAATAAACTGTAATTTTCAATGACACGAAGGGATGATTATGTGCAATCAATTCACGCGAAGGAATGTCTGAAGAAAAACGACGAAGTTTAGTTTGGTCCGGCTGTTTCGTCCTTCGCCGGGACTGTTTCGTCCTTCACCGGACCTTTAGGAGTGCAGTTTACTTGTATCCAAATTACAGAGTAGACGAAAAATTGCGCTAATTAAAAGAAACTCGACAAACGATAATGTTCGCCAACAAGGGGGCATCAGTGCCCAAAGCAGTTCATCCTGAGAGGATCCCCATCCTCCCAAATTCTTGGAACTCCCGGGGGCCAGTGATGTTTCCCATCACAAGGATAATTGTCTGAGAATCTGAGCTTTCATGTCAGATCTTGGAACGCAGTGCAGCAAACTGTTTGCACGATAGGTCTGTTATGACTCATTGTTGACTGTATGTGTATGAGGACAACAGTATACATCGTTTACTCTCCATGCGTCTTGATCACCCCAACGCATCACACACGACCTACTCGCCACACACTGCCCATAAACCCTTAATCAGCCTCACCATTATCAGCCACTTATTCACAAAATCTCATTGATCAATGGCCCCCACCTCCGGTTAAAAGGTCCCCATCAGAAGGTAGCCTTCGGCGCTGCTTTTCGTCAAGGTGAACATAGTGCCCGAGTTTGCAAGAACCTTAGATAAAAGACAAGATATGCTCATAATTTTAGTTAGATATTTGTTCCAGACGCCTTAAAGGGGACAACTTTTACAAATGCCGGAAGCAACCTCCGTGGCAGAAGAGCGTTGCCAGGCACCCTACTTTCTTATGCCAGTGCCGCTAGTTTTAACGTCATCTTGACACCCCCATGCGGCCGAACAAACCCTGAGACGTCCGTTAGTGACAAAATTGTCTATCGCAGGATAAACACCCTCTTACGATACAAATGGGTAGGAACTACGTAGCGACGAAGGGTGAGTTCGCCCCATACCCCACCACCTTACCCACGACAACCTTCGTGTTGCAAATCAAGGATGCACAGATGATGTGTTCCTCGACAGCGGCTCGATTTGCTTTCGTTCATCTTGGTAAAGTTGCGCTGTTAGGGTATAGCCTACGTCCAGCCAAACTAGTGTGAACTGTATTAGTCACCATTACGGGTAATGCAAACCTCATCGCCGCTTTAACGTAGTATGGGTAGACATGCAAGCCAGAAAGAAACACATTGTAGTGAATCTCATATTAAGAAATCGATCCACTTGCCTGGATTTTCTTATCTACTGTGAACTACGAAACAGAGGGTCTCGTTGGCAGAGGACATACGAATAGATAAACTCGACTATATCGACATAATTATTGGTGCCGACTCTTACAGTGGCCTATGTGTATCAGCATGAGGAAAGTGATACCGTCACTTTTACATAGTGCCGCTGATTATCTTCAGCCCGATGCCCCTTTGGACGTGACACAAGGTCAGTGAGAGAGAAGGAAGTTGGTTTCTGATGAGCACACAAAGCATCATTTACAATCGCATTTGCACTTATGTCAAACCTATTAAGAAGACAGTCTGTCACCCTTGCACGATCCAGTACCGAAAGTCGGGCACTCTGACCCCTTCGCATACTCGCCAATTGATTGCACTTATGTTGGCATGTGGAATTTAAAATGTGTAACCTGGAAAAGAACACGAACAAATGGAATAGCAAATTAATAAAATAAAAAACTTAACATAGGTAACAAAATTTGGAAAACATAAGAGTCTAATGAAAAGAGATAGTATAGAACCATTTGACTGTCTGGTGGAGAGAGAGAGAGAGAGAGAGAGAGAGAGAGAGAGAGAGAGAGAGAGAGAGGTAGTTAACGGGGTCGGGTTGCGGATAAGCATTAGTTCACAGATGTGAGAATGAATGAGTGATCATGGAGGAAACAGAGAGAGGAAGGCAAAACATCTTGCTGTATACACATAAATAAATGCAGAATAAAAAAAAATAAATATGCAAGCATAAATGCACATTCTCGAAAGAAATATAAATTACATATATAAATTATATATATATATATATATATATATATATATATATATATATATATATATATATATATAATCAAAGTCCTTCAAAAGAAGGCATATATATGCTTATATATATATAAAATGGGAAAAAAGCACGTTGAAACGAAGAAAAAAAAATTATATATATGTATATATATATATATATATATATATATATATATATATATATATATATATATATATATATATATATACATACATATATATATAGATAGACGTATATCAGTTTAAAACCTGCTATTGTCATTTATCTCTGTGATCATAAATTTTCCATATATGTGATTATAAAGTGTCTTGTTACATCTTGTACTGATCATTTGGAATCAAGGAATTATTTCAAATGTAATTTTCGAAATATTGCTGAAAGTGATTATGTTCGTATAGTGAATGGTATAAAACTGCAAATTACTGATAGCGTAAGAATGAATTTTTCTCTATGAAATACACAGCTAAGAAACGTAAATTACAGAGTACGTAAAAACATAACGCTTTCCTTTACTACTCAACCATTTATTCATAAGCGAAACGGCTTATTGTTGAAATAAAGGTAAACGATATTAATAACTTGTTTCACCGCATTCAGTGACTGGTCGTTTCTGCACCTCTTTGTCTTGACTTGCATTCCTTTATGATGACAATCCGACGTCCAAATAATCTTTTAAAGATAATTTTATCTTATCAGGTAAAACTTTCCTGGATCCACCATGGAGTGAAATGTAAACAATTTATTCGCCCGCTTCAAGAATGAAGGTATCCATTAATAATGATTAAAAGTTTATAGAAAACTGAATTTCGCCCTGTTCATGTCAGTTAGTTAAGGAATAAGTTTAAATATATAGTATCAGTGATGAGTCTGTGGTACGTAAGTCTCACCATTCGTATGACTGATTTATGATGTATCCACAGATTATTATTATTAATTATTATTATTATTATTATTTTTATTATTATTATTATTATTATTATTATTATTATTATTATTATTATTATTATTATTATTATCCAAAATGTGCAAACAGTCATATAGAACAAGCCAAAAAGGCCTTAGAAGAGAAAAAACGATGTCCCTCGGATACTTTTTTTACCCATAAATATATATATATATATATATATATATATATATATATATATATATATATATATATATATATATATATATATATATATATATATATATATATATATATATATATATATATATATATATATATTACATACTTTTTTTTATTGATCAGGTGTAAATTATACATGCCCTGACACATATCCATATTTTTCTAAAAGCTTTCTCTTATATAACTGGACTCTTGAATGTTTCTTTCCATATAAAATTGTTTTGCCCCTGGCCATTTAATTGTCTGATTGTTTTCAGTAACATTGACGAAAATTCCACCGTTCAACTGTGCCTATCATGTACATTTTTTATGCTGTTTATTTTGTTTTCCAGTGGTTTTTCAGTTTGACCAATATAGAAGTTTTCACACTTCTCATATGGATTTTGATATACAAATCCTGTAGTATTGTCGGGACAATTTTTATTAGTGCTTGTTTCCCTGTAAATCTCAAATGTTGCGTTAACTCCAGAGTTCTAAAGTAGGTGGGGAATATCTTTGACATTATTACTATGTGGTGGTATGAGTAGGTATTTGCGGTGTAAATTGCTTTTTTGTTATCGTAAAAAGTCATTTTTGCCGCTCTGAATGCCTTGCCTAATATAGAATCATGGTATTTTAATTTCTTGCCCGTACTTTAATAATTTATTTATATTTTTGTCTACTTATTTATTAATTTGTTAATGATTTTTTAAGAGCCTACCTTCTCTTTCTATATTTCCTAATACCTTCTGCTATTTCTTGCAGATGAACACCATACCCTGAGGAAGCTTGAAATTTCGAGTCAGTGGCTGCTGTGGGCTTCTTCCAAATGACTAGGGTTCATCTTCTTAATAATAATAATAATAATATAATAATAATAATAATAATAATAATAATAATAATAATAATAATAATAATAATAATAATAATTCCTAATTACATGAAGGCAGCCTGCCCTTTAAAGATTTCCTGATACATAGTTGTAATGGGTTTAAATAAAATGTGTAGAGAACCCACCGATATTTCTGCCCTTGTACGGTTTTATTCTGGCTAAAGCAATAAATGAAATTAGTTTTCACATCCATGTTTTAAAGAGTATTACGTTCATGTAGCCCTAAATACATTGACGATAAACTGATATAATTATAAATACAACAATAAATTAAATTATCCTAATTGTGTATTAAACAAAGCATTAAGAGCGGCAAAAAACCACCTGCTTCCTTACCAGTTTGGGCGGCTATTTCTCTCTCCATTCTAAGGTTTGAGTAGAGTAAAGCCAAATAGGATATCATGTAAAATTTTCAAATATCTACCAGAATAAAAATTCCCTTTCTTGTTAACTTGATGTATACAAATAATTTTTGTAAAACTAAAAAGCAAGACCAAAAAATTTGACTTGCTGTTGACATGTTGCTGAGCAGCTTTATATGGACATGGCATTGTGCACATAAAGTAACATCATCATCATCATCTTCAAAAACCAAATTAGTATAATAAAATCAGAAGTTTTTGTTGTTGTCTGGAACATCATTTTGAGCTGCCTCATTCTTGGTCAAACAAGTGCAAAAATGCAAACGTAGATAGCAGGTGTTTCATGATCCCAGAAGTACCTAGATATGAACTCCTATCTTGTCGATGACAAAACAGTTATACTGAAGAGCTGCGACATAATACGATAAGATTTTGAAGCTGGAGTTAGGATTTAATACTGTACCAAGTGTGATATTATGAGGGCAGAAGAGTCTGTCCATTCATCCTTCATAAAATGTCCTGCTGATGTGTGACTTAGGCTGACGCTAGTTCAATTGCAATATCACAGATCCTTGGTTATATGGACTGTCACACTGTTTGTGTTTCCTGCACCAGGATTAAGCTTTCTTCCTTTGCTGCAAGCTTGCAGCTGTTGGATATAAAAACTAGCTGGTCCTTCAGAATAGTAGCATGAACATTAAGTATTCCAACACCCAGCTGTATATGCACCTCTCTGTAGAGTGGGCCTAGGTCAGCAAATGTAAAAATGTGTGGTTCAGTCTTTTCACTGTGAGCTTCCATCTGAGCGATGTAAGTGATCAAAACAAAGAGAGCAGTAGTTATGGGTCCTTGTTTGTGAAGGTCCGCGAGGCATCAAGGGTGGTATGTTAGTTCTTGTGCCACAATTTCGGCATTTAGTTTGGGAGGGAGTTTTATCTCACTGAGTGTCTTATCATTATCATTCAATCATTTTTTCATTTATGTTGTCACTGCATCTCTTATGACATCCCTCAAAGTTTCTTCCTCACATAGAAAGCTTTCTGTTGCTTTTGGGGTGTGTGGCTGTTCTTGGTATCTTGCTACTGCTGCTTCCTTTTGTAGTGGACTGCAGAGGTTTGTCTTTTCTGAGCTCTATTGAAATGTTTTTGAAAAAGTCTGCAACTCTCATATAACTGTGCAAAATTTCTCCAAAAGGACTTCATTTCCACCATTTTCAGCAATTCTTGCTGGGTAGTCTGAATTGACATTTCATTGATTGTTTGAAATAGAGATCCAAGGTCACTTCATAATGTATTTTGAGTCCCCCCTCACACTTTTATGTAGTTTTAACTCGTCTTTAAATAAATCCTACCTCCCTTTTCTTTAGAGGTGAATCATATCTTTTCCCTGGATAACTATCTTTGGTTCACTAGTAACAGTAAGCCTTCTGTACTTGTAAAAATTTGTGTAGCCTTGCTGAGATGACTGCGCATACCTTTGTCGGTTTGTGAAGGTTTACCAAGTGTATCCAAGAGGAAAGAAAGCACTTGAATCTGTAAAACTCCCCATGAGTCTTAGTTGGCCTTGAGTTTAAGGGGTTTGTCATCCTGGCCCATGGTGGTGAACCAGATCTCACCACACTCAGTGTTAGCATGTACTTTTAATTTTCCAGAAGGGTAGTGTCTGTGTTTTAAGCTGCAGCAATGCCACACTGTTCAGCATCGTCTTTTATTCCTGTTAAAACAAGACTTTAGAACCCTTTCCCGGCATGAGGGTCTATAAAGAGCTACTATTGGACAATGGTTTTAGTACCAGTGTGGTCAACTGTCAGTGCATAATCATCGACTTGTGGTATAATAACCAGGCCAGCAACAATAGTAATAGATATTGTGTACCTTTACTATTGTAACTACTGGAACTTCAGAAATCAAACTGTGTGCAAATGTTTTCTTGTTGAACACACATACATCTTGCTTCAAAATGTAAATTTGTTCCTATTTTTCTTCTTACATAGATAATTTTCACTTTTTATTGCTTTTTCAGTAATGGTTCTTGGAGCCCTTGGACCTACAACATTTGTCTTTTCCAGCTGGGGTTGCAGTGTGGCCAATACGAATAATAAGGATAACAACAACAACCAAATAATCAAGACTTCCAGTGGAGGTAAAAAATCGTGTCCTTCGTGTTCTGTGCTGTAAGTCTGAGGAAACATCTCATCACTTTAAGAACAAATTCGTCCACTATCCACAACCGGCCAGCCCGTATGAGGATAGTGCAATGTAGGCCTTACTAAAGGTTGTTTCCTGAGTCCATTTGGCCCCTAGCCCTTTACTCTACCTCCATTCTTCTTTCAGTCTTTCAGTCCAACCACCCAAACTCCCTATTTTAACTGTCTTAATCACTGAATGGCTGAAGGTGCCCCAGTGCTTGCTTTATAGCCTAATTTTCATAACTCGATCCTCGATCAAAATCGGCCACTATCCAGCTGGATTCCAGAGGGCTGACTGGGAAAACAAGCACACAAGCCAAAGTGAGGATTGTGGATCACCGGAACTAGTCTGTTGAGGAGGTTAACCTTCCACCTACTAGAAAGTAGTGCCTTAAAGAGTCACTATCGTGATAGAAATTGACTATCTTACTAGGGAACTGTAGTAGCAGACAATGGAATATTATATTTCAGAATGCTACTTTCAAGAGGGAAGGCTTCCCATAAATCTGCAATAATAAGAATAATTAATTTTAGAAATGTCAAAACGTGTTTGTGTTCTGACCTACACTGAGGTTCACAGACCTTACTGGCTCCGATTTATAATAATTATAACGACAAGTGTCACAATTACAAAACATAACCGTCTATGTCTTTGTTTTGGCTAATCAATTTTGCACACCCCGGTTCTGACACCCTTAGGTCACCGTTCTTGGCTGCGTAGATCTTGCATAAAAACATCTGTATCATACAACTTAATATTCATTCACTACAGAGGATAGAACTGTGCATATTCCGAAATGTTCAGTAAATTCTTCAGAACTCTTTCTTCTAATGACTGGACTTTTGACGTTTCAGTTATACTCTGGAGGCAGTTATTCAACATATATATATATATATATATATATATATATATATATATATATATATATATATATATATATATATATATATATATATATATATATATATGAGTGCATTTGTGTGTGCTTATGCGTCTCTATTTATGTATGTGCACCATACATGTTTTAGCATATGTTTAAGCATTTGATTGAATTTTTCTGTCAAATTCTTTTGTAATGTTCGCGTATGGCACAGACACATGCAAATATGCATGTGTAATATATATATTATATACATATATATGTGTGTGTGTGTGTGTGTGTAATGTGTGTAATATCACATACAAATATGCATGTGTATATATATATATATATATATATATATATATATATATATATATATATATATATATATATATATATATATATATATATATATGTGTGTGTGTGTGTGTGTGTGTGTGTGTGTGTGTAATGTGTGTAATATGCGTGTATGTATGTGTGCAATACCGTTATTTCTTCCCCGAGAAACGTAAGTTAAGAACTCACCTCTTCCCAGGTATACGCCTTGCACGACCCTACTAACAAAATCAGCAGCAAAGTCAATCGTATTTGAGAAAAGGATATATTCATATTTTATCATTTAACACCAAAGTAATTTTATAACGAAAATATCACTGCGCCTTCCTGTTCTCACATAGTCAAGTTCACTACTAATGGGCTTGTCGTCTGAAGGTTCCGAGCGGTGTTGCTTATCTCGAAGAAATCTTATCTCTTAGATACCTTATCTGTTGCTCGTTTGTCTGTATGTTTTTCTTGTACTTTCAGAAATGAGAATTTTTTTTTTTTTTAAGTGTCCCTATTGTGTTTTTTTGTTACTACAAAAGACGTGCTTTCTTGCTGGGAGACCGTTCAGAGGAAGCACGTGTTAAATAATAATGATCATTGTAAAAATCAACGAATATATATATATATATATATATATATATATATATATATATATATATATATTTATATTTGAATTTACATAATGTACATGCATATATACTTTATATAAATAAATCTATGTATATATACAGTATATATATATATATATATATATATATATATATATATATATATATATATATATATATATATATATATATATATATAAATCATCAACACACAATCACGTGTGGAACAGAAATAAATTTCTGACTCACGTCAGGATCGATACCCAGGTCTCTCAGGTGGAAAGCAAGGGCTTGTATGGCCCAGTGGGTAACGCCCTTGCTTTCCACCATAGAGACCTATTTGATCCTGACGTGAGTCAGAAATATATATATATATATATATATATATGCATGTACAGTATGTGTATATATATATATATATATATATATATATATATATATATATATATATATATATATATATATATATATATATATATTAATAAAGGCAGCAATTAAATGAGTGAATGTTCACCTCTCGAGGGGTTTTAATTCTCATACAAGATGCTTGGAACTACAAGCACACAGCCACTCTATCTGTCTAGACAGTGCGCACAGTATAACCGGCGTCGCTGCGGGAGAAAACGTTTCCCCTCCGCTCAGAAATCAGTTCCGTGTCAACGCTTATGGTCTAACTGTGTTCACACAATTACAGTGATGAGAGCTAGGAGAAATCAAAATTAGTTCACGTAAGAGGGGTTCACCATTGATATCCAATTTTACCAGAAACTATTTCATCACTGTAGAGTCACGGGGAGTTCCCATCCTTTTAAGAAGACTGGTATCCAGCGTTTTTCTGGGTAGTCATGACAGCACCGCAATATTTATGGAAATTTTCAAGCAGTGAAGTTCGTAAGACTTGTTTTGGTTACCACAAAACTTTAGATTACTTGGGCAGAAGATTCACAAATAAAACGTGTATAACTCAGTTATTTATCAGGAAGTTATTAACAAGTTATTACCATTCACTAAATATGCCCATTATACCTATAACTGTATTATGGTATTCATAGGTAATGTTTTCCTCCTAAGATAACATATTGAATGCATTAAACTTAAATTAGAAAAACTAATAATTCTAGGGAAGGACTTCCAACTTCCAATAAATTTCAAAATTTTGGACGCCTTGTTATACTGCGTCAGATACATACCGTTTGTCGCACAAAAGAACCTTATATAAAATCTGTGTAACTCTCATATTTGTCACTGAAACAGACTATGTCTGGCTTGAGCATGGTTACTGTACTAAAACAGATACCAAAGTAAAACCATTGATTATTAATTCGCTTTGGAAAACATGTAAAAATGAGGTTTAGAAAATTAAGTGTTCAGCAGCAAAAATCACTCATTTTTTGGACAAAGGATTCACGTAGAAAATTTTTCACGTTCTTTTGAACAGAGTAAGCGTCTCACAGTAAAGTAAAATTGTTTGTCCCTTGAAAATATATGTTGTTCATTAAGTTAAGCATCCTGTGATATACATGAAAATAAGCAAATAAAGCATAGTTTTTGTTGCAGTGAGAAAAAAGTTAGCTAGGAAACCAAAACGACAAGCAAACAGTTGATCGTAGCAAAAACACCCTTCTGTCTCTTTAGCCAAAAATGCCCATCATGGACAAGAGTGCAGGGGATGTTTTTTTTTTTTTTTTGTATTGTAGTATATCACAAATGTAGTAAAATAGAACTCATTTCGTATGTTCGAAATGTATACTTTCAAAGCATTATTCCGAAAAGGAGTTGTTTTCGTAAAAAGTTGTTCCCTCAACTTAGGGGCTAATCGTCCAAATTCCACATGATTCATTGTTTGAATATGCATTCATAATCAGGTATGCTTGATACCTGATGAGAAGTCTTCATCGCAAGCATTATCTTTTTGTCACTTATGCCTGCAAAGATTTTAACCACTGTGAAAGAGCAGTCCCAGACCATAGGAAGAGCACAGTTGTGCTCGCGGTCAATAGGTTGGGAATCGCCTACTCTAGAAACTCCAGTGCTCAAAAAATATTAGACTAACTTAGCATCTATAATCCTCTCTGACTGTTCTTAAACAAACATTGATGATTTCTTATTTTTAAGCTAGCCAAAAACTTAGCTTAAATGTTTATTCATTAGTCTCAAAAGTTCTACCTTATTACGTAGCATTTCAGAAATTAACTTTTACCACAACATTCCACCAGTACGTAGACCCTAGGGGTAAAACACAATTAAACCTTTCAGTGTGAAAGACTACTGAAATTACGCAAATCAAAACCTTCCTACAGCTAAATGATAATGCCTTAATACAAAATCACTTCAACAGGCTTATGAACAATTAAATGAGTAAGCCAGAATCCATAAACGTAATTACAATTCTTACTACAGAAAGCAATGTGAAAAGAAAGAGAAAAAGAGAGATGCAAGTTAGTCCATCTACTGATCAGATCAGATGACCATTCATTCTTCTGAACAGTAATATAATGGAGAATTCGACCTAATTGCAGTGCTTTGTGTGCCTGGCAGTGGACACTTGTTGGTAAGGGAGTGTGTCCTCAGAGGACTTCTGGGCTAGTTTATGCAAAAGCCCCACTATGTTTCATTTCCGGTGGGGTTGGTGTCACTCGGATTTGTCCCAGGATCAGTATTACATTTCTTGAGGAAAATCTTCAGTGGCTGTTGGAATGTTCCTTCAGCACCGTAGATAGCCGAGAAACAAATTAAACCACCAGGGCCCTGGTAAAGGGCATTTAAGAAACCAAACTGGTATTGATACCTTTGGGAGTTTTCCATAACTAACAGAGCTATGTCTTGAGCTTTGATAGCACGTCTTGGTGCAGTTCCCAGACCGGGGGGGGGGGGGATTACTCATCCGTCCTAGTTCATGGAAACTGGGGCAGTGATTCACTGAATATGGCATAATTCTCCCAAAGGGAGTGATCAGAATGTTTGGATTCGTGGTGTTCTCCAGAACTCAGAGGGAGAGCAAGGTCAGTGTGAAGGATGGTATTTATTATATTCTCAGTCATGGCTACAAGTGTTCAAAGATGTAGTATGAATAATATATGTCAATAAGTAGTTTTAAGAAGGCAGTTCTTCACGAGACTGATTGGGTGTTTAACAAACTCATTTGCCAGGGGGCAAGTGATAAATATCAGTATTAGAATCCTGTCAGTTAAATTGCTGCATACTTCAGGCTCATCATAGATTTGTGGAGAAAATTGCTGATCTGTGGTAAATGTCCAAGCATTATCCAAGATGAGGACTTGAGGGAGCCCATGACTTGCTGTGAAACGATGAAATACACAGGGAATTCTAGGATCATAAGCGTCTCTCACACTAGTGAAACTATAGTGTTAATCATGATGTACAATCACTCAAAAAAGTTTTGCAACATGCTTCAAAACTTTTCGGACAACAGCTTATAATAGCGACATCTGGCGCTATTTGGCAACTCAGTTGTAAGCACGTGAAACAACTGAATACTAGTGGTGGGTCCGAGAAATTACCTGCAGTTTCCCTTAAACAGGGCTTTTTCTGATACTGCTTACTGTTGTCATATTTTATTTAATTAAAGGATGTTACTATAATACTTCAGAGGTCATCGCGGTTCTTATGCTATGTGTGAACTTTGTAGACATAGGCCTAAGACTGTTACAAGTTGAACTATTACTCTTATTGACATCAACAAGTACGACTTTTGTTAAGATTTCCTTCACATTATTATTAATTAAATTTTTGAATGACTAATCCTATGTATATTGTGAACTAGTGAAACTTAATATAAAATATACTGAACTAAACTAACAGATTTCACGTCTATTTTTGTAATACATAGAATATAATCACACACACATACATACACATACATACAGTATATATATATATATATATATATATATATATATATATATATATATATATATATATATACACATACATACATACATACAGTATATATATATATATATATATATATATATATATATATATATATATATATATATAATGCCGTTATCATGTGTAATTTCTCGTTTCTTTCATTGCTACTTAGGCCTATCACTTTGATTGATGCTTCTTATGAAGTTAACTGAATATATAACACCTATTGTTGTATTTCTTATTATCTAAGTTTCTAAAGAATTAAAATTAGCTGGAAGTTCAACATTAATTTAGTTAATGCTAGATGCCAGCAGTGAAGAAGACTACCATGCTTATCAGTGGAGAATGGCTCCTCCTCATCGCAAAAAGATGACTCGTGCAGAAATCATCGGCCGCTGGATTATATTATAACGCAAACCCTAGCCTCTATTCTTTGTGTTTCGCTAATATGAAGTGTTTCTTGGTCTCATGTAGCCTGTTACGGATGGTTTGAGCAGCAACTTGAAGGGAGAGCGTAATGTTCTCTCTTTATAGCAACATCGGTTGTCAGGGGGGAGTTAGGCGGAGCTCCTTCAGTGATCATCCGATGATGATCAACACTAGTGCAACAATGCGGTTGTCCTCCAGTTTTTACAATGAATTTATCATGTTTCCTCGTTCTCTCTGTTGTTGTATCCCTCTATACATGGTTGTTTTATTAACGCTAAGCTGCCGAGCAATATCTACGATAGAAACATTAGTCTTATGCAAGCTAGTGATTGTGGTGCCGCTTAGTCTGTTGCCCATCTTATCGGTGCTAGTGATGAGACAGTTTAAACTTTTCCTGCCCGAATGTGGAGTCACACGATAACATACGACGTTATGAGATTTTTTCTTTTTTTGTTTGTGACAACGATAATGGTTGAATTCTTTCTTTCTTTATTTATATATAATTTCATTGATGGTTATTCAATATTATTTTATTAGTCAATGAGCTTTTATCTGGATTCGAAATATAGTTTCTTCTTTGACTCTGTTGCCCAATCATCTGAAGTGAAATTTTTCAAAATGTTTCGTCATTTTACGTAATATGAATTTTTCACTCACCATTCTTTTTTATATTGTTAACCGTATGATTAATAACCAAAATCAAATAAGAAAATTACATTTCCTTGTAAATATCAAAAGAACAAATTACTGTTAGGTGAACGAAAACTTCTGGAACATGTTGCAGAATATTTTTGAGTGAGTGTACATTAAGCAGCATACATACACCTGTCCAGTTCTTTTGTTGGAAATTGATATTGCCCAGGAAGTCCACTCTTGCACAGTGGAAGGGGTGCAGGAGTAGACTTCCCACACCCCTTCTACTGTGCAGGAGAGGACTGCAGTGGAAGGGGTTCAGTTCATGAGTTTTACTTTTTCTCTGGGCCAGGGAGAGAATCCAAGGAATATGGCAGAGGTGTTCTGCTTGCTTTTGTACAGCATTAAAATTCATAGGTTCACGCAAATGGACCATTTTGCTTTTCAGTCCTCCAGAAACTCCTCAAAATGGCAAAAAGAGTTTTGACTGAACAGTGGAGATCCACAGTTTTGGGTGAATCATGCCTGGTCACAAATCAGCATTCTGCAGTTAATATTGACAATGCTCCAGTCCATCCACTGCAAGGTGCAACCTTAGCTGTTTCATATAACTGCAATAAATAAGAGGTGCCAGGAGTGGGATTCAGTTGTCAGATCAGGTGGTGGTGCCTTCAGGAGCAGGCTTGTTGATTCTGGTTGTAACTACTGCTACCATCCTAATGGGATACTTTGAACATGTCCTGGTCAGGTAGAATAATTCTCTGGTGAGCCAGCAGTGGCGTCATTGCCAAAGTAGGTTCTTTCTTAGCTAGCTATGGTGCCATCAGTCCTCATGTCATGTGGTTGATCAGGCTTTATTCAGTCAGAATATAATGAAGGGTGTTGTTGTGTTCATTTAAGATGTTGATATTGTTAACAATGTTGAGCATCAACACCTCCATGCTTTGCTGGCGCAACACCCAGTGAAGAACTTCTCATTTTTTATCCAGAGGTGGCATCTTTAAATGACTCGTCTTAAGAGAGTGAGCAAGAATTAACGAGGACAATCTAGTGGTGCCTTCAGAAACAGGCTTGTTGATTTTGGTTGTAACGACTGTTACTGTTATACCAGTGAGAACCTTGAACATATCCTGGTCCAGGTAAAATACTTTTCTGATGATCCAGCAGCAGCCTCATAGTCAAAGTAGGTTCTTACTTAGCTATGGTGCCATCGGTCTTATGTCATGTGGTTGACAAGTCTCTATTCAATCAGAATATAATGAAGGATGATGCTGTGACCATTCAGGATATCAGTGATATTGTTAACACTGTTGAGCATAGTTATCTTCTTATAATTCTGATTGTAGTAACTGCCAATGAAGATAAGAGTTAAGCTTATAAGCTTGTTGCCATACCTTCCTTTGAGAGAACCTCATGTCACCTTACAATTCCTTTCAAAAGCGACTAGTCCTTGAGGCATGCCAACAGTATTTACGAGTTTCAGGCTCTCCGGAGGCCATCATGGTCATGAAAAGTTTCTTTCTTTCATCTGAAGGTCGGAATGATGATCTCACAAAGATTAGGAGGCTGGCCAAATGAAATCTGTGTTCTGGCACTACTAACATTACTTGAGAGACCAAGGTTCCAGTCATTTCTGGTATGAGCTGTTGTCAGGAGCAGTTCATTCTGAGTTGTCAACCTTTTCTCAGTTGAATGCAAACCGTGTGAGGTTTTGTTAAGAGAAGATTGGACTGTGATGCCTGCCTCCTCTAAAAGTTGCACAAGAGCTATGCAGGCTCTCTTCAAGTGCAGCTTAGAAGCCATGTGTGTAGTTGCCTTCTCTTCTTCCTTTATTAGCCAATGCTTAAGTATGTTCCGTCTGTTATACCAGAGCTTGGAAAGGCGTATGCTTATATTGTTTTCCGTTGTTGACCTGTGTTTTTAATTGTCTGACTAAGGAGTAGAAAGGCTGTTTATTCTTTTGCATGAACCTGCCAGAAGGATCTTGTGTATACTTTGAAAATATGTACTCGCTGTTCGCTTACGCTAATAGTTCAGGAACCGTTACATTGGTGGTGTCCATCGCATATCTAAAAACAGGTACACAGCAGTTATTCAAGAATTATTTTTCAAATCCATTTATATGTTCGTAATTATTTTACGAGAGACTTAGCTTGTTAAAAAATCTTGTAATAATTTCATTGAAAATTTTGCTCAAATATGTCAAAGTACGTAGTGGGTTTATAATAATACAATGCGATACGGAAAATGTAAGTGAATTCTTAACTGTTGACTTTATAACTGAAAGAAAGACAAGTTATTATATAGATTGATATCATGTATTGTATAAAACAATTTGAGGTGAGAAGAGTACCGCTTTCACTCTTGCACAGGGAAACAAAACGCATATTTGTCCGTCGTAGAATGTTAGTGAAGAATTCAGAGGAGTATATCGTGAGATTTCGTTTTCTTTCATGTATACCTCTTAGTCATAGAAAATAACTAGGTTAGTTTTGAATGGTGCACTGCACATAATAACTGTTAATATTGTGTGAAATTTATTTTGAGGCTCTGCAATAAATGTCCATGCTGGAATAGCGAAAAATTAAGATACAACACCGTGGAAACAGTTTAAAGCTCTTTTAAAACGAATTTGTAGAACGAAATAAATCAATAAATTTGTCCTAAGTATTTTTTCCCCATGCTGACTGTTGTTGTTTGTAAGTTTATTATTTTAACAATAGCTAATTCAAATCGTTTGCCTTTTGCATTACCACAGAAGGCCAATAAAGCCAAATCTAGGCTACGGCAGACAAGATTTTGATAAGAATTCGAGCCATGGGGTATAAATAGGAGGAACAGACGTCCAAAGAAAACCTCTCTAAGATAATTGGACGCCCACTTACAAGTAGGTTATGTGCTCCCTCCCAACTTGGGCTGCGTTTGAACATTTGCAGATTTATGGCCAGGTCTATCATACAGTCCAAGAACGCCCTTATGTTGTTTCCATTTTTCATACACGGCTGGAAACCACCCCCAAGTTGCACATTGGGATGCTTTGAAGAAACACCGCCATCAGGAGAGAGAGGAGAAAAATTTACATTTGTTCCTATCGGGATTTTTGATTATTAGAGAAAAATGCTCATTTAGTTATGTACATGTTGGAAAATTTGGTTGTTACATCAACGAGTAAAAACTTAATCGCAACGACCTTTGGATGATAAGCTAATCCCTCGTAAGTGGACTTACATGCACAACACCATACAGTAAAAGAAAACAGATGGCCTCTGCCATGATAACTCCGTAGGGGGTTAGTGCCGTCAGTGCACCGCAAGTTGCACACTGCAGGCATAGTTAAAGATGGTTTGCAGCGTCCCTTCAGCCCCTAGCTGCACCCACTTTTTAGCCTTTTACCGTACCTCTGTTCCCACTTCCTGTCTAACCAATCTAACTTCCTCTTTTCACTGTCTTAAGCGCTGAATGGCTGAAAGTACCCCTTCAGTGCTTTGGCTTTGTAGCCAAATTTTAATGAATCACATCTCAGCCGTGAATAAACGCCACTGACACAGATCAGTGAGAAGGATTGCCAAATTTTCCCGGGAACATCAGAATTCAGTACACGAAGTCCTTTTTATTTTGCAAATAGCGATAACGATAAACTCGGGATGTTTCTGCATCTGTGCCAGACTGATGAGAAGGCCTTGCGTGATCAGAATAATGCATTTGTGCCAATCGAAACATATGAGTCGCTGTGTAGTTACTGAATGAATGATTGCTTATATAGAAGGATGCCTGTCCTTTAAATAGCCTGTATTGGGTTCCATTGTTATCGCAGATATCGAGAATTATCTGCAATGTCAACGGAAAAATGTAAAGATGTCAGTGAGATTGATTTTAAACGAGACCTGTTAGACTGGGATTGATTTTGGTTGCTGTTCCCTCCACTGTACATTTATACGCTGTATGTGGAGATGAAATCGCAGAGATTTACCTACCTAACAGAGAGTGAGTGAGAGAGTGGTCTGCTGATAAGTAGCCAATTTAATGAATGGTTCTTCCCCGGTGGGTTGAAGATTGAAGGACTGAGCGCTGAAGTCGGTTGTATCTCTTCTCCTCGCCTCTCTCCACCTCCAGCAAATTTGATTCACCGCAGCTGGCGTGCATCAGGAGCGCAATACACTGTTTTGGTCAAACTAAAAATTGATTTTTACTTAATGTTCGTTAATCATTGTCCACGTCAGGGATTCCAGTCTGAGATCTCTCACTAGTGTGGGAATTATGTTGACGCCTGCGAGGCGACGCCCAGTAAGAAATATGAATGGTTGCAAAATTCGCTCGATCCCTCCCGTTTGAATTAAGCACCTCGCTATTATTCGTGTGGGGAAGGGCTGGAGCTAGCAATCGCATCCTAAAAAATTAACTGAGTTATGGAGAAAATACTTTAAGGTGGGAAAAATTATGTGCATATATGCATATACATATGTATACATATATGCATATGTATATGTATATATATATATATATATAGTGGAAATGAACACATGAAATTTGGAAACGTGTTTCACAGAAATAAATTTTTGACTCACCACTGGACCGAAGCCCGGTCTTTCGTGTGAGAGTCCAGGGGATTAGCACTTCGGACGCAAAAGTCATAAAAGGAGTTGGAACGCAAGGCTTTTCCCGAGCGGGCGACAGGGCCCAAAATACCAGCAAATTTTACCCAACTCCCTGACCCATTAGCGCTCGAATTGTTAACATTTCACTCGACTTACTCCTTTCACTGTGAGATATGATGGAAATGAACGTATGGAAATGTGTTTCACAGAAATAAATTTCTGACCCACTACGGGACCGAACCCCGGAAATTCGAGTGATAGATAGAGAGATAATTACTTAAGTATATATATATATATATATATATATATATATATATATATATATATATATATATATATATATATACACATTACTAAAAGGACCTCATTCAAATAGGATGGTACGGATACGTGATAATGTTGACTGTTTGTCCAAGAAAGCTTGTAACCTTTTCTGAATAAATACCCCATTAGATACCATCCAGTTTGAATGAGGTCCATTTAGTAATTCTACCAGTGCACAGAACAATTGTGTTTGTGATAAAGTTAATATATATATATATATATATATATATATATTTATATATATATGTATATATATATATATACACATATAATTATACATACCTATATACACACAAACATAAATATATTATATATTCATAAGTTCATATGTAGGAGAGACAGGAAAGAGAAATCACAAGAAATGGCTTCAGAGGTTCCCGAGAACCCTGTTCTAATCCTTTTATTTTTAATCTACATCTCTTATAGATTGTTCTCATTCCACTCTACCTTTCTTTTCTTTTACGCCCTTCCATTCATGATTCTTGTTTTGTACTGTAGGCATTACTTAAATGTTCTTTGCAGTGTCCCTTCGGCCCCTGGCTGCGCTCCCCCCCCTTTCATTTCTTTTACTGTACCTCCGTACATATTCTCTTCCATTTTACTTTCCACCATCTCCTAACAGGGTTTGCCTCCTGTTACCCCTGTAAAAGCCTTCTTTACTCTCAATTTCTCTTTTGGTGCTGAATGTCCTGACAGGTCCCAGCGCTTGGCCTGTGGCCTAAATTTTATATTCCAGTTCCACCATTCTGTTCTTCACTGAGATTTACTTGGTTATTTTTTCCTTGAAAGTTCTTTTCCTCTTCATTGTTTACTATTCTTTTCTTCTCGAATCTCTCCTAAGCGAATTTTTCCATTATTTATACTTCCACGTTGATTTCTAGCAGTTCTTGAGTAATCTTTTATTTAACTGTTGTTTTATCAGTATGGTTATTCTCTTATCATATGGTTTCTTGTGTCTCAGCTTCAATACTCGTATTCTTTCAGTCTTTTCTTTTCTGTACAGTCTTTCCTTCATTTTTTCCCCACAGTACTCCTCTTCACTAATCATTTTACAAACACTTTCCAAAAGTTCACAATTCCAGATCATTACCATCCAGTTTCAGCATTTCCGACAATTTAATCATACTTTAATTGCCACTGTAGACATTACTGGTAATTTAATCTCAGTTCCGTTTCACTTCCCTGTATTTCTCATTATTCCATCTTAATTTAACTTGGTATCTAGTTGTTCCTCGATGAATTCGACAAATTCCATTCGTAATTTAACTAGATTGAATTCCCCGTAATTCATTTCCAATATAATTCCTTCTAATTCCAACCATATTCCATTGCAAATCCAAAAATTCCTGATAGTTTCCCTATTGGCAATCAATAAAGTGAACCAGAGTCCTTTGAAAATTTAATGAGGCGAAGGAATGTTAGAAATTCTTCGCCAGGTGACGGTGAAATTCCTTCGTGTCCTCGGGAGTGATTCGGCCAGCAGCATCCCCAGGTCCTACCAGAAGGTAGGACGTGATCAACACCTTCCTTGTCCGCGGCCTGAACTTTCTATGTGTGGTGAAAGGCGCTAGCTTCCAGCATAATCATTGTCTGTTATATCTGAGAAAGTTATCGATTGTTGGGAATTGTTTTGTGTTGATTTTAAAGTATACACATTTTTACAATGAGATGAATTACGCTATATGTGAAATGGAAAGTAATTTATGGTAATGCCTATTTTTAAGCAGCTTTCTCTTGATTGTTGAAAGCAGCTTTCTCTTGTTATTTAGATAAGGACTGATGTATTTTAAAGATTAATTTAATTCACTTGGACCATGTTGAAAGTTTCATTTCAGTGCACTGACCAGTCTAACACAGTTTCCTCGGCTAGTTACGAAAGTATTGGTATTTGGTTATTTGATGTAATTTTCTTGTGTTATTAAAATATCGACTTGCAAAAATTAATGTGATTTATTTTTCTCTAATCGGAAGCCGTCTCTTTTTGTTATAAGGATCAATGTAATTTTCTCTTGCAGTTGAAAGCATCGGCTCATTATAGTGATAGCCTGTAATGTAATTCTGTCTTGTGAAAGTTTCGGAGCAGCAGTGTCATTTTAATGTAATTCCCTCCAGCTGAGGAAAACAGTTTTCCTTGTCGTACTCAATTTTATCCCACATTCGCTCCCAGTCGAAGGTTCCATACTTGCCTCTTTATCCTTAGGTCCGCTACAACATTTTAGAATTATATAGTTCACAGTAATTATATATGTATATATATATATACATAGATAATACATACATATATTTATATAAATGTATTTATACACATGTATACAGAGTATGTATATATATATATATATATATATATATATATATATATATATATATATATATAGAGAGAGAGAGAGAGAGAGAGAGAGAGAGAGAGAGAGAGAGAGAGAGAGAAAAGGAGCTCTCATGGATTTTCAGCTTTGCTTAGTTTTTGTGTACCGTTAGAAAATGAATATATTATTGATTAAAATCGGGACTGACTAAGAATTATCTATTCTTTGGAATATTGTTATCGTTGTTTTTATTTTTATTCCAGAAAAAACAAACAGAAACATGAACTCCTCCATCTTCTGCCATATTTACCGAATTATTTACCCATCTTTTATTTTATTTAATTTATTTATTTATTAATTTTGTGGCAAAGAGAGTTAGAGTCAGCAACCCTGGTACTAACGACGAATTGCAATCAGTCAACCAATGAGGGCTTGTTATCAGTTGAGAAGAGAAAGTCCGTTAACACCCCACCCCCACCGTTTTTCTTGTTTTGCAGTGGTAGACTAGACCATCACAAGAGCAGCTCTTTCCCATAAAAAAATAAACTAAGAATGACGCATTCGGGTCATTGACTGAATGTATATTCGGGAACCGGGCTTGGGTACGGCGACGATGGACTGAGTCACCGCTCTTGCAGTGTTTGGCAACAATGCTCGCAAAGTAACCACGCGGATTCCAGCCGGGTTATAAGATCGAGTCTTCGCATGAATAGTTTTTAGACGAGGATTCAGTTTTTGTTTTTCTTATTTGTTGTTTGACCGAGGGACGACTATTCGTTTTTCCTGCCTTTTGTTTATTCTTTTTTTTTTATCGTTGTTTACCGGTATTTTTGCTTAGAATTTTTTTGATTTTACTGCAGCGGTAATTATTATTGTTATTATTATTATTGCAGTTTTCTATGTCGTACTGAAACGCTCCGTCAATTATGCACAAAACAAGCATCCGTAATCATTACTGAACAGTGGTCAACCTCTCGACATTACAGACCAGGGAAATATTCCCCAGCCTCTAACAGACCAGGGAAATATTTCCCAGCCTCCAACATTGGCAGAGGGGTGGTGGTGGGTGTTAATGCACTATTCTTCTATTGCTTAACGTGAATGATGGAGAAACACAATTTTGATACGCACATATAGTTCTTTATTAGATCCATGACGTTAACATCGATATGGTTATATTGATAGACGTTTATACATGTAGACTTGACGTATGTAGCGTAACTTGAAGTGATGTGATGTGGTTCAATTACTATGGATAAACGAAAAAGAAATCAGCGTATGAATAATGTGCTAATTTATACAAAATTATTAAGTTAAATAACTAAGACTGATAGAAACAATATGCAAAGCTTAATTAAGTAAATTATGCATGTATAACGGCTAATTACAAAAAGCTAATACACAAAGTCAATATAATCAAGGCTCATATAAAGGCATACGTTATATACCATGTAGGCTTACAATTGGGAAAGGATGAATCCGCTATTCTAAAACAGTATAATAGGCGTTTACTTACAATTGTGTTCCTATAACAAACGGTCCAAATATTCCTCAGTAAATACAAAACTTTCGTTATATTCGTTATATCCGTTCTGTATGAAATCTCTTTTAAAACTGATAAGTTTCCTCATTTGTTTACAGGAAGACACTGCCGATTACCAAAAAGTTCACGTGACCGAGAATTATGCATAAATTAGCTAAAACAACCCAACACCAAGTAAACAATTCATATGGCCGAGCGTAGACTCGAACCAGCAAACTACCACACAGCAAACCTTAACATTAACCATTGCGATAACTAGACAACACAAACATTATTTACAGTTAATCGTTGGGCATCAACAGTGGGGATGGGGCTCGTTGGTGGGAGTGGCTGAAGGTTTTGGGGAGACAGTGACGAGTGATTCCAATCCCGTCTGAGGAAATAATTTCTGGTGTGAACCTGAATTAGAAATTTGTTGAGTGCTGCACCTTTTTTTTCTGTGTAACGAATTAATCAGTATTTGGTACGTGGCTGAGGTAGTTTTACACAGTCAGTTATCTGACTTTATTGGTTAGAAAAGTTTTTGAATTGTTTACAATGTTTTCATGACTAATACTGGCTATACTGTGGACTCCTAGTCAGATATGATTATCTTATATATACCAGCGTCATCTTCTCTTATTTTTAATTATGATTTTTTTATAATATCTTGTGTAAGGGTTTTTAATAACTATTGCAATTTTGTTATGGCTAAATTATGTTCAAGCTGATCACGTTGTTATTCTAAATATGATGTATATATATATATATATATATATATATATATATATATATATATATATATATATATATAGTAGTGTGTGTGTTTATCAGCGTCTAGCCTAACGACAAGCTCTCTCACTACTGCCTCCTATATAACCACGCAGAATGACGGTACTGTGCATAGTGTACCTTGCCATCTTAGTACCTTGGTCCGAGCATCAGCACAGTGCGTTAGATCCTTCGGGTCGAGATTCGTCGCGACCTTATGCAATATAACGTTTTCGTGATCGTTGCAACGCTTCTCTAGCTGTTTGATATTGCAGAACAGTTTTAGGGGTTCTAGTGTTTTATGGTGTACGATGTTTTTATTCTGATTAAAACGTTCTATAAGGGGCTTAATATTTTGCAATGCTTTATCATCAGTTCAGATTAGCTTTGAGATGACTGAAAGATTGAAAGGAGAAAGACAAATGACAGTTTAACGTAGGTTGTACTTCGCTCTTTCCTTGTTTCTTCTGATCGTTTTCCTCTTATTTGTTGACAAAATAATGCGGAAATTTATGCAGTTACTTGTGAGTAAGAAGGATGGTTTTAACGTAGTTTGGTCGATAGCTGCAGAATAACGTTATATTTTTGTTTGTAATGTCACGGATAATTTTATGAAGTAAAATGATAAAAGGAAAACATACAGGATTGATCAGGACTTTTGCAGAAGAGGGTTCAGTCTCGGATGAATATCTGAACAAATAAGGAAATACCTTACGGAATTGGATGTATACATGACATAATCGTTGTTATTATTTATTTCAGATTTTAATATTTTTTCGTATTCGTGTATTTGGATCTAAGGCTTTGTAGTGACAAGCGTATCCGGAAAGTGTGAAGAATTCGAGAAGGTAAGAGGGCATCAGGGCTATAACAATTATAAACGTTTGTGTATATGTATATATATATATATATATATATATATATATATATATATATATATATATATATATATATATATATATATATATATATATATATATTAGCTAATAGAGGTTGGTAACAAAGTATTTCCTCTAAGGTAATTAATGAGCTAATAGGTGTAAGTAAGTATATCTTAGTTTAACCAGACCACCGAGCTGGTTAACAGCTCTCCTAGGGCTGGCCCGAATAATTAGATTTATTTTACGTGGCTAAGAACCAACTGGTTACTTAGCAACGGGACCTACAGCTTATTGTGGAATCCGAACCTATTATGACGAGAAATGAACTTCTATCTCCAGAAATAAATTCCTCTAATTCCCTCTAATTCTTCATTACCCGGTCGGAGAGTCGAACGCTGGGCCAACAGCTTGCTAGCCGAAAGCTCTACCCATCCCTCCAATGAAGTACTGCTAATAGGTGTAAAGGAGTCACGAATCATGACACGTGTTCTCAGGTGATACGGTTGTTCAGCGGTTGACCATTAGCTCGAAATGCGTAATCTATTAATAAAATTCACCTTTTCCCATTTAAAATGATAGTTCAGAGATGTAAATCCATCTAAAAGAGCTGTATGGCACCACTGGTCGGAATTCACATGCTCTCTCTCTGTCTCTCTCGCGCGCCCCAGACTGAGACTCAGAAACCTCGAGACTGAGTCCTCGACGTGGAGTCACTCAGTGTCCATGCAAGTGTAGTGAAGGGTGGGTGGAGCGCGCTTTCCTCCGCTTCGACTTGACTGGACGTTTGTTGTGGAGATGAATATCGTTGCGGTATTCATTGCTTGTTATGCTTCGTGCTAATTGGGGGGTTCGATAAAAATGGCGTCTTCTCACCGGAGGTAACTTTTTGCTTATTTTCTTCATTTTTGTCCTTCGAAATGTCGCTACCTGCATTTCATTGACTTTGACGTTTCTGTAGAGTCAGATGTAAACTTGAAAGACGGTCAGTCCTACTCGAAAACTTTTCAGTTACCCATCACCACTAATGGGCAGTTTCCTCAGCTTGGTTTAGCGTGTGTGGGGGATAGAATAAAACCACTTGTTCTCTGGTGAGACTGAGGTTGGGCGACTAAAAAAGAGTATACCAGTGGTAGTAAGCGTAATAAACGGAAATACAAGAGAGATTGGATCAGATCCCATACTTTTGTCAAGATCAGTTATGGCATCTAATAAACGCAAACATACATACACACATATATATATATACATATATATATATATATATATATATATATATATATATATATATATATATATATATATATATATATATATATATCACATAATGCGACATATATATATACACATATATATATATATATATATATATATATATATATATATATATATATATATATATAAATTTCTGACTCACGTCAGGATCGAACCCAGGTCTCTCAGGTGGAAAGCAAGGGCGTTATCCACTGGGCCATAACGCCCTTGCTTTCCACCTGAGAGACCTGGGTTCGATCCCGACGTGAGTCAGAAATTTATTTCTGTTCCACACGTGATTGTGTGTTGATGATTTATATATATATATATATATATATATATATATATATATATATATATATATATATAATCATGTACTGTGTTTAGCTTGACAAGGGTGGTTCCGGCTCGCAGCTATTAGTCCGCAATGAGGTGGCTGGCTCATGCATAGTCGACTGACTGACTGCCTTGCTCTTAACTCACTTCTTATTCCAACAAACACAGAACAGGTTTTAACAGGACATCACTATATTACTCCGTCTGCCCCCGGAATTCGAGCAAGTAAGGTGAAAAAACAAGCATATATATAATATATACATATATACGTATATATATGACTAAAATATTTTCTGATACAACAGAATTCCATCTAATAAAAGGAACCCATAAAAATACCAAAAGGGTAGAAATTATAGTGCTATATTTCGTAGACAACTGTCTTCCTCAATTGACAGTTGAGGAAGACAGTAATTGTCTTCGTTATAATTTCTACCCTTTTGGTGTTTTTATGGGGTCCTTTTATTATATATATATGTATATATATATGTGTGTGTGCGTGTGTATGTATGTATGTATGTATGTATGTATGTATGTATGTATTTATGTGTGCGTGTGTGTGAGCGTATAGGGCGTGAAGAACTAGGAAACATAATAGACTGATTTACCTCACTGAATATCTTTGCATTTGAGCCTCTGATAATGAATTTGCTTCTGTTAATAAATGCGAGACCCTTTGTTGTTTGCCGCCGCGGTCACTATTAGTCATTAATAAAGATACCTTATGCTGATTTCCTTTCTTTTAGTCAGTCATTTTTTTTTTTACTCTTCGTCTCTTTGATTTACTTGGAAAAAACGTTCGCAAGTTTTCGGAGGATTTTTGCAAGTCAATGGATTTTACGAAAACAGAAGACGTGCATCTCATCTCATTAAACAAGGAGCTCTTGATTCTGAATGGGCAGATGGGTGGTTCGTCGTCTTGGACCTTCTGAAACTAATCGATTAAATTCTAATTTTATTGAAACTCTTCGCTGCGGCAATTATTTAGATGTTTTACTCTGCGTCTTAATGTTTGTTAATGCACTACCTGCATGTAATTTCTTTCTTTAAATGTATGTCTTCAGCATAAATAGTGTTTTATTACTGCTATGGGAAAAGTTTCGAAGATTATAATCATAATTATTAATTAATCACTCTTGTCTTTTCTTTCATTTATCTCTTGTTTTCTTGAAAAAAGGATTAAAGATAGGATAAATTTGTTACGTGAACCTGCTACAGACATTGGTTGAAACAAACACATAATAATGAAAAGCGCATGGACTGAGGTGACTAAGAATTTTAAGGCATAGCAGTATTGTATATACCGGCTAATATTTATTCTAGGATTTAGAGTGAGAACATAAGACCAATAAAAGAAGGAATTAACACAAAAGTAGTGAAGGTTTAGAGGTGTAGATCAAGTGTTTCTTATGAAACAGTTGTGCGAAAGGTTTGGAACTAACGGTAAAAGCTGTATGTGGGTAGGCCCTAGGAAAAGCTTATGGAAGAATTTACAGTGGTGTGATCAGGGAGGCAGGGAATGTATGGTGTTGAAAGCAATTTCCTGTCAGTGATGATTATATATATATATATATATATATATATATATATATATATATATATATATATATATATATATATATATATATATATGACTTTTTATCACATCACCGTGATTCATATACAATCAGAAAGAAAACGTCTTTAATATCCAATTCGCTCTATGAAATAATATATTTTCATATAAGGGATTTTTAGTTGATTAGTACGCCGTCTTGTGTGGTGAACTCAGGACTACAGGGACGCATTAACCCAATCGGCCGATTGGGAATGCGTCCCTGTAGTCCTGAGTTGATGTTGGTTCGGAGCCCACAAGACGGCGTACTTATTATCAACTGCCAGTGATAACATATATGAAAATATATTATTTCCGAGGTAGAGCGAATTGATATTAAAGGACGTTTGTATGAATATATATATATATATATATATATATATATATATATATATATATATATATATATATATATATATATATATATATAAAGGAAATGTAAGTCAAGTATTAATACAATAAAATGGCAAACCGAGCTCCCATAAAAATGGAATTTTAGCCAGCAGGTTAACTTCTCTCTCTCTCTCTCCTTCCTAATTTAGTGGGAGGAAGCGCGTAGCGTACCCTCCCGAACAATCATAAAACCGCATAGTTTTAGCGTCCATAAAGAGATCTCTCGTCAGATCAACCAACACGAGCCGATCATCCTATCATTTCTATGTACGGGAAACCCAGGCCGACCCGTTTTAATGATCAACCTGGCCTGCAGCCCTTCTTGGTCTCTAGGGAAGGTTAGTTTTTGGGGGATCATAACACCATATTTAATTACGGCTTCCAAATACGGAGTGCCGTGTGTTTGATTTATAAGAGAGAGAGAGAGAGAGAGAGAGAGAGAGAGAGAGAGAGAGAGAGGTGGAGGTTAGTTACTTTTATTCTGGCCTGCGGTCTGTCGGAGAATATTCTCTATAAGTGGCTTTTGCTGTATGGCTATGGAGATTTAAGCTTATAAATCGAAATAAATACACATGGATAATTCTCCCTGTGTGAGAAAGAAAGAAACATTTCATAAGTAATCACATGCTTTTGATGGGTTTTCCTTATTAATAACAACGATAGATAGACGGTATTATGACACATATAAAACTATTAATAAAAATACAATTGACCCCAACAACAAGCAGTAAGAAACTAAGAGTGCACTTCTAAATGTTATGCTTGTATGACAAGCGACTAATAATAATAATAATCAATAATCGTCTTAGAATATACATATGATGCAAGTTCATAAAGTTTTTCTTAAATCTTTTACAATCGAGGTCTTCTTGCCTATACGAATTACATAATCACTAGTTTTAGTAAGTCCCACAGAAGAAACCTTTCAGTCCTTGAATCAATCGTTTCTTCTTCAAAGAAAGTAGCCATTCTTGGGTTCGTGTAACATTCTTTGAAGAATTCTCTTCAGAAAACGCCATGTTTGTTCTCTTGACGTGAGCTAGAGTGAATGTTGCGCATCTGGCAGGAGGAGAGCAATAAGGAAAATTGCAGTTGATTGATTTTTGAACATACACTGGTACAACAACAATGCTGGTCATGGACGTCCAAATTGCAATTAAGGAAAAGAGAGTATAGGCTGACCATTTCTCTTTCTCTTTTGTATGACCTTTCAGTAACATCTGATTCTGATTTTACGGAAAAGGGAAACTTTTCCCAATTTTATTAATTGTGCGTAAAATTCACACCCTTTCCGCAAGCACAGTCTCAGGCAGTAATGCGCATCAACAAGTGCAGAGGAAGCATAGAATTGTCATAATGAAAGTTTTGCATCCGAGCACGTTGACAGAATGAAATCTTTACGAATAACTATAGTCTCTCCTCACTTTGCTTCATTGATATGTGTGTGCATTTCCCTCTGTTGGCGCTTGTTAGGCAAAAGTTCACAGCTGTTTTGTTTATGACAGTGGATGGTCATGAATAATAATGTTAGGGAAGAAGACCCTCATTGAAACAAGCCTAATTAAAAATAACTGGTACGTCAGCGCCACTGATAGTCTTAAGAATCTCTTGTGTGTTGCGTACGATATGCTTCCCAGAAGACAGGTTTATATGTAAATAACCGGGCACCTAAAGAACGCACGTTCTATTAAGCACATTAACCAAACGCCATTGCAAGGCAAAAGTCTCGACTAAACCCAAATCTGAGCCTGAACAGCTGTGCATCTTGAGGAGTGTTTTTTTTTAACTGCAGGCAACTCATTTAAAATTCTAGGTATCATTCATGATATCAAATTCAGTCTTGAGAAACTTAAAGGACCATCTCTTTTTCAGTTAAACAAAGGTGAGTCCATGATTAGGATTCAAATACAACTTTGGAGGCTGTGTATATATATACGTATATATATATATATATATATATATATATATATATATATATATATATATATATATATATATATATATATATATATTATATATATATCTCGACGACAGCCGAAAGGAAAAAATAAAACAGAAGTCTGACAAGCGCTTTCATATTAGTTACGTTCAGTTCGTTAATGACGTCACCTCGTGACTGCATTACAAAAAAGGAGAAAACCGAGCCATTTTTAATCTAAAACTATCTGTATTCTCCGTAGAAATATGTCATGAGACACAATGGGTTTTTTTAACATACAGGTTATAGAAAGCTTACAAGTGTAAATTCGTATGTACATTTTTATTCCCTCAAGAATCAGTAGTAATGTTGATCGTCCTTGTTTTTAAAGACACTGCCGGCCAGTGACTTTGACCCTCGAGAAATTAATCTCCGGAAGATTCGAGAAATAGGCAGTTTTAAAATTTCCATCTTATTTTTTAGGCAGGGACATCCTTTAAGCAAAAACCTGTTTGACGAAGTGACATCTAAAAAGCATTTTATTATGACAAGCCCTATGCTTAATTTGCACAATTTCGTGAAAACTGGTTGCCTTTATGACATTAATTGGGTTCGATTTAATGTAAAAAAAATATCTCGGACAAACTAGGAAAGAATCTATCAACAAGAATAAAATAACAAACATAATGTTAGAACAAGTAATGTGTACAGTATTATGTTCGTACATATAAATAATTATAATCGTAGAATAGATTAGACAGCCGGACAGGAAATTACTTTTCATATGGACTTGTGAGTTCATAACATAATAGAATCATATATAATAAAGACGAGTTCCATTCCCAGTCTGTATCAATTTGATGGAGTTTCCGTGAACAAAATTTAGTGTCGTTGTTTTCCATTTTATGTGTTGCTGTCACGAGGTGACGTTGTAAACGATCTGACTTCTCTTACACTTGACCATAAGCCGAAAGAGCTTGGCAGTCACCATTTTCATTTCCTTCTGGATTCTGTCGATGTTTGACTTTCGCTTGTAGCCGAAAACTTCATATATATATATATATATATATATATATATATATATATATATATATATATATATATATATATATATATA